>NC_031999.1:34628974-34706604 GCF_001879085.1 Nicotiana attenuata
CTCTCTCTCTCTCTCTCTCTATATATATATATATATATATATATATATATATATATATATATATACTACTCCCTCTGTTCCAGTTTATGTGAACCTATTTCCTTTTTGGTCCGTTTCAAAAAGAATGAACCCTTTCTATATTTGGTAACAATTTTGCTTAAACTTACAACTCTACCCTTAATGAGAAGCTTTTATAATCACACAAATATTGTGGGCCCCATTTGGAATTGTTTAGGACCACAAATTCCAAAAGTCTTCATTTTTTTCTTAAACTTCGTGCCCAGTCAAACAGGTTCACATAAATTGAAACGGAGGGAGTATTATATTATATAAACTTTTAGTAAAATACAAAATGAGAAACTAATCAAATATTACAGCAGAAAAGAATGTACAAAAAAGAGGGGGTCAAGATAATTTTATGATATTTATATTTTGAATTAATTAATAAAAAAGGATAAATAAATAGCACTCAAGAAAATTATTGATAAATTTTGACAAATTGAAGAATTTTGAACAGTATAACATAAGTTTTAAAAAATATTTCAGAGTAAGAAAATCTATTTCTATATTATATTAAAGAGAAGTAATATCAAAATATTAAGTCGTTGACAAGCTAATAAAAAGTCATATTAGTAAATATATAGTACTAAGTACTTGCTAATTTAATAATAATAAAGTATAAATAAGGAACAAATAATTTATTTGATTACTATATAATATTTATACTTTTGAATTTGTATAGATTTATTATATTAAATAATTTAATAATTAAATAACAACTCATGTTTATTAAAATAATATAATATATTAGATCATAATTTTTATAAGATTAATATTCTGTTAAATTATTCGTATTGCGCGGGTTCTAACATAGTTAGTGATAAAAACTGAAGTCACTAAATACAAAATTTTATGGCTAAAAATGTACCTATTAACTACAGAGTCGATTTTGTCACTATTTTAACAACAAAATTTTTAGTGACGGAACTTTTCTCGATTCCAAACTTTAATTAAAGTTGAGACAAATAATTTTGTCACAAATTGCCTGTATATATTATCTGTGTATATTATTAGTGACAAAAGCTAAAGTCACAAATGAATAAAAAATTTATGTCAAAAGTTTGTACGATTTAACTACAAATTTTATTTCGTTGCTATTTTAACAATGTATTTTTAGTGACGAAACTTTTTTGTATCCAAACTTTAATTATTTTTTTAGACAAATGATGGTTGTCACAAATTATTTGCAACATCAGTGACGAAATTAATTGTCACTGATAATATATTTTTGTGGCTAATGTTTCTCAATAATTGGCGCCAATTCATGTTTTTGGTGGGAAACCTTAGTAGACAAAATTGTTGCTACGAAGTTTGTGTTTTGTCACTAAAAGTATATGACTCATGGATTTAAGTACGAAATATAATTTTTGTCACAAAATGTGAATAATCAGTGACGAATTTTCTATCATAGCCAATAATTTCGTGGTTAAAAATCACATTTGTTGTAGTGGCGGTAATTCATTTTTGATAAGGAATACTGATTAGACTTGAATCCTCACAATCTACGAGTGTGCTTGTGATGACCCGATAGCTCATCTAGAGTTTTAAACCATAATCTGGATTTCAAAGCCTCCAATAGCTTCTTTAAGCCTTCCTCGACTTGCGTGCGCAGTCCAGGCATTTTTTGGAAGGCTTTTATGTTAAAAATTGATCAAATATGAAATTTTGCCTTAAAATTCCATTTGAGTTGACTTCGGTCAACGTTTTGAGCAAACGGATCCAGATCCATGTTTTGACAGTCCTGGGGGTCTGTCTCGTGATTTGGGACTTGGGCGTATGCCCGGAATCGAATTCGGAGGTCCCTAGCTCGAGTTATCGTATTTTGTTGAAACATTGAAGTTTAAAGGATTAATGAATATAAAAGTTTGACCAATATTTAACTTTGTTGATACCGGGTCCGTATTTTGGTTCCGAAATCCGGTATGGGTCTATTACTATATTTATGACTTGCCTGTCGAATATGAGGCGAAACGGAGTTAGTTTGACGTGATTCGGACGTCCGGTTGTTAATAGAAGTTCTAAGGTTTTCTTAAAAATTTCATTTGATTTGGTGTCCGATTTGTAGTTCTAGGTGTTATTTTGGCGAATTGATCGCGCGAGCAAGTTCGTATGATATTTTTGGACTTGTGTGCATGTTTGATTTGGAGCCCCGAGGGCTCGAGTGAGTTTCAGAAAGGCTACGGAGTGGTTTGAACTTTGAAAACAATGCTGGTGTGCTTCAGTTCTGGTGCAGGTTTCTGACCTCGCAATTGCAAGGCTAGTGTTCGCAATTGCGAAGAATTCAAATCCTGCTTGGGTCGCAATTGCGAAGAAAATCTTCATAATTGCGAAGAGGGGTGGGTCAGCATAAGTTCGCATTTGCGGTCAATGGGTCGTATTTGTGAAATGGCCACAGTTTGCAATTGCGATGCAATTGCGATGATAGCAGAAATGTTGGGATATCGCAATTGCGAAGGGTTTCTCGCATTTGCAGGGTTCGTAATTGCGAACCCCAGGTCGCAATTACGACATCTGCAACTGGTCAAAAGCTGTGTTAGACAGGATTTCTCTCATTTCTTCAAATTTCCAAACCTAGAAAATCCTAGAGGCGATTTTTCCAAGAGCTCTTCTTCCCCAATTCATTGGTAAGTGATTCTAACCTATTTTCTTTCAATCTTCCATATCATTTCATAAGACTTCAACATAAAATCTAGGATTTTCATGGTGGAAATTGGGGGTTTGGGTAGAATTAGGGATTTTTGTAAAATTGAGATTTAGACCTCAAATTGAGATCGAATTTCAAAACAAATTACATAACCAGGCTCGTGGGTGAATGGGTAATCAGGTTTTGGTCCAAATTTCGGGTTTGGACCAAGCGGGCTCGGGGAGTCGGCTTTTGTTGACTTTTTCAATAATGACCTAAATTGAACCTTTTTCATTCGTGGGTAGTTCCTAAGGCTTATTTTGAATCGTTTGGTTGATAATTTGCTAGATTTAATTGGTTCGGAGGCTTGTTTGAAATGCAAAGCCATGGTTGAGCTTTGAGTTGATCTTTGGAGCGAAGTAAGTGTCGTGGTTAACCTTGACTTGAGGGGTTAGGACTTGTTTGCCTATTTGCTACATGTTTAGATGTTGGGTACAATGAATATGTGAGGTGACGAGTACTTATGCGTTGTTATTGGGTTAAAGCATGCGGGTGGGACTTGTTTCTTGTATTTATTGCTTTCTTTGATCATGATATCCCTGCTTAGACTAGTTTAATTACTAAATTGATCGTTCTTTCCGCATTTTTTGGACTATTTGTGATAATTGAGTAGTGTTTCTGAAGTTGAGGTTGGTTTTGTGGAGCCATTGTTGACGTAAAGCTTGTCCTTGTTTATTTCATCTCCCTATTGTTATATGTTCATTGTTATATGGTAAGGGAGAGTGTTAATGCACGAAGGGTGATGTCGTGCCACGTTTGAGAGTTAATGCACGAAGGGCGATGCCATGCCACATTTCAGAGTAAATGCACGAAGGGTGATGACATGCCATATTTCAGAGTTAATGCGCGAAGGGTGATGCCATGGAGTTTTGTTGATTATGTTTATTCGTGTTACTGGTTAATGTCTTATTGATTTTTCTGGTTATCATTTCCTGCTGTAGTATCGTATCTTGTACCCCTTTCGCATGTCCCCTCCCAATAGTACATGTTTAGCCTTTAGTTGTTGTTATGTTGTACATATATTGTTATCTGCACTGGTTTATTTACATGGATGTCTTGTCATAGCCTCGTCACTACCTCGTCGAGGTTAGGCTCGACACTTACGGAGTACATTGGGCCGGTTGTACTTATACAACACTCTGCACTTCTTGTGGAGATTTTGGTACTAGTCCCAACTGTCTGTGAGGTGTTTCAGCTCGGAACTGCTTTTGGAGACTCGAGGTAGATCTGCTGGCATCCGCAGACCTTGAAGTCCTCTTCCACTCTCCCCTTATTTACAGTTCTTATCGTTCGGGACAGTTGAACTTATTTCAGACTCTGTATGTTGAAACTCTAGAAGCTCGTAGATCCATGTTGTACTTAGATATTATTGGTTTTTATGTCATTTCGCACTCAGTTTTAGTTGTAGTTTGGCTTAATTGATTTTACTTATTGAAATTAATTGAAATTGGCTTAATGATCCTCTAACATTGGCTTGCCTAACAAGTGAAATGTTAGGCGCCATTACGGTCCCGAAGGTGCGAATTCCGGATCGTGAGAAGTAGGTATCAGAGCCATGTTGCATAGATCTCACAAGTCACGAGCAGGCTTAGTAGAGTCTGGAGGATAGGTACCAAGATATCTGTACTTATCTTCCAGAGGCTATGAAGTTTAGGAATAAATTTCACTTCTATTCTTCTCTGTCGTGCGAATTTATTCTCTCATTGATAATTGAACTCTTCTACTCTTGTTCTCTCGCAGATGGCGAGAACATGTACAGCATCTTCAGCTGGACACCAGCCAGATCCCTCAGTGGCAGCTCCTACTAGGGGCAGAGGACGAGGACGAGGCCGGGTCGCGCCAGAGGCCGAGGCAGCGGCAGAGCTCAGCCTAGAACTCGCACAGCAGCACCAGCAATGGAGCCTCAGGTGGATTTTGATGAGGAGGTTCCAGCTTAGACTGTACCTGTTGGACCAACTCAGGTTCCAGAGGGGTTCATCGCCACCCTAGTGCTTCAGGACGCTCTAGTCCATTTGGTGGGCCTTATGGAGAGTGTGGCCCAGTCCGGTATATTTCCTATGGCACCAACCGTCTCTCAAGATGGGGGAGGAGGAGCACATACTCCCGCTACTCTCACTCAGGAGTTGATGGCTCCCCAGTATCAGACTCAAGCAGCCCCGCCAGTTGGGGTAGCTCAGCCGGTTCTTGCGGCACAGGCTGGTGATTGACCCGCCATGTCTTCTGAGGGTTTATTGAGTTTGGAAAATTTCACAAAACTTTTGCCAGTTCACTTCAGTGGTGCACTTTCTGAAGACCCACAGGATTATCTTGATCGTTTCCATGAGGTGCTGCGAAACATGGGTATAAATGAGACCAAAGAGTCGATTTTGTTGTGTTTCAGATGACGGGTTCCGCTAGGAGATGGTGGAAGGATTTTGTATCGACCAAACCAGCTGGGTCACTTGCTCTTACTTGGGACCAGTTCTCTCAGTCTAGAGAAGTTCTTCCCTGTCACACTGAGAGAGGACTACCGCAGGCAGTTTGAGCGTCTCCAGCAGGGTTGTATGACTGTTACTCAGTATGAGACCCGTTTTGTGGACCTAGCCCGTCATGCTCTTCTTCTGCTTCCTACTGAGAGAGATAGAGAGAGAGAGAGAGAGAGAGAGAGGGTGAGGAGGTTTATTGAGGGACTCGCTCATCCTATCAAGCTATAGATGGCCAAGGAGAGCGGGGTGAGATTTCTTTTCAGACGGCTGCTAATGTTGCCAGGCGGATCGAGATAGTTCTTGCAAAAGAGAGAGGGCAGGGGTATGATAAGAGGCCTCGTCATTTCGGTGGGTTCAGTGGTGCATCATCTGGAGGTAGGGGTACTTTTGGTAGAGGCCATCCTCCCAGGCCATTTCATTCAGCGCTCCAGGCATCTCACAGTGCTTCATGTGGTTGCGGTCTTCATATGTCTCATTCGGACCAGCTAGCCTATAGTGCACCACTGATCGGCCCCAACCCTATACCACTATAAAATGGCAAAGAGTGGTCGATGCAGCTTTTACCCGAAAGGTCGGGATCGATATCCACAAGGAGCTAATATTGGTTGGGAGTTGGGTTTCTATCCAATCTAGCTAAGCGTGTTGCTCTTAATTGCACTTTTAACCATGTTTGGATTTGTTTCTATTCTACTTTTAATACTACTGATTGCTAAAAGTAATCTAAGTACAATGTTTTTTTTGTAGGGTTTTTCTTAATTGATAAAAAGCACTAGGGAAGTGACTTACACCTAGGCGAGTATCTAATGGGAAACTTTTTCTGTAGGTTATATATTCACTGATGCGGCTTTCTTGATTGCCTCTACGTCGGGCAAATTTGGTTAATATTTTTAATGTGTGTATCCGCGATAATCTCATCTCTTTCGACGGAGAGGGGGTCCAACTTCTTCTATTTCTACATCTAGGATTCGACTTGTATCATGGATACTAATAGGAATTCAACCATTATGGCAAGGAAAAGTTTGATTCAGAGGGAGAAGAAGAGGCAAAAATTGGAACAGAAATATCATTCGATTCGTCGATCCTCAAAGAAAGAAATAAGCAAGGTTCCGTCGTTGAGTGACTAATGGGAAATTTATGGAAAGTTACAATCCCCACCACGGTATAATGCACCTACACGCCTTCATCGACGTTGTTTTTTGACCGGAAGGCCGAGAGCTAACTATCGAGACTTTGGACTATCCGGACACATACTTCGTGAAATGGTTCATGCATGTTTGTTGTCGACGAAGGGGTCAAAGGTAGCACTAGCGATAATCCGAAGGTTGCGCAAGACCCCTTCAACCTTGCCCGCGTGGAGAATTTAGGACAGACTTGTTATATTTGGGATCATGATATAACCTTTGCACATAATTACTCACTCTATACCTCTCGATAATTTGAGTGACTTTGCCCTAATTTGATTTCTCAAGCCCAATTGGGTGTTCAACCAATGCAAGCAAAATTGGCTCAAGTCGGATATTATTATCTCTAGGTTTAACCCTTTAATTGGGGCTATCAATCTCTTGAATGCACCCCAATTCCTTGTTTGCCTGAATTTCCTAGACTTAGTCTCTCTTTCTCAAGAAGAGTCTAAGTCATAAAGGCATGAATCAGTGTTTGCAACCACCAATTCAACAATTAAAGCATGAATCAAGCTAAATATCATCAACCCATAAACAATTAAGCCCTAAATTGATGATCCATTAAATACCCACACTAGTGTTGGGTCACAACCCTAGCTAATGGGTTTAGCTACTCATAAGCAAGGTATAAATCAAAGATGGAGATGAAATATAAGCCATAAAAGTTAATTACAAGAATAAAATCTATGATTAATAACTAAAGCTGCTCTAAAATTACTCTAAGTAGTAAAATACCGCTGTTCACGAGCTCCTCCAAACAAAAGATGACCTAAAAATGTGAAAAAGAACTATTTATACACAGCTGAAACTTCTGGACAAAAATACCACTACGGAGGTTCCGCTGTCAGCAAAATAATAAGCGCCTCAGCGTAAGGACTTCCACGGCCGCGCAAAACAGGCGTGGACCGCGTTTTTTCACTTTTGTGCTTGGTTTTGATCTTGATTTCACGGACAGCGTAAAAGATACCACCTCAGCATTGGCCTCAACCGCGGCCGCGCAATTTGGACGCGGACAACGCTCCTCAGTTAGGCGCACTTTTCAGGGTCTCTGAACCTTGATTGCCGCGCCAGGTATTCCGTGGCCGCACTTTTTCATCGCGCCCAGCGGTCTCTGTTGCAACCAAAACACCTTCTCGAACCTCAATTCTGAGGACCACGTAATTGTGGCCGCTTCAGCGGTGGATCTTCCGCGGCCGCTCTTTTCCTTCGCGGTCAGCGCTTTTATCTCAGCTTTGAACTTGTCCAATTTTATCTTCTTCATGAGTTGATTTTGGCTTTCTTGCCTCATTTTGACCAAACGCCGCAGACAAGCACATTAAGTCAGTTTTTGGGAATACTTTTACACATTTTTTATCCAAAACCTAAGCAAAAGAGAGCATAAGATAGGCTAAAAGCCATAGTTATCAACTCCCCTAAACTTAAGCTTTTGCTTGTCCTCAAGCAAACAAAGTAATTCCCACCTCCTCAAGACAAAAGAAAGGAAAATTTCAGCTGTCCTACGGTGACTTCATCAAGCATCAATTGGGACTAACAATTACCTTCAACTCGAATGTATTATTAAAAACACACAACCTATTTAGTAAGATAGCCCTAGTGCGGCACAAAAGCATCAAGAGTTGACTTAACTCATCAAGGAAACTCTTTCTACTACATAGGTCATTCTAGAACCCAAACTCTTACTCCTCTACTCTCCATAAGCAAACCTCACTTTAGATTGTAGCACTCAGAACAATGACTGTGGAAAAGAAAGCTCATCTCTCTCAAAGGAAGGTCACAAGTCCGGCTCTAAGTACCATAAGCTTGCCCCTTATGTGAATCACCACTAATGTAAGCTCACTCAACTTGAAATCATATAGGGCTTTTGTGGGAATGTAATGAAGGCTTTTAGTTCAAGGTAGCATATATCGGTCTATGAAGGTTTCATCTTTCCTTAAGCACTTCATTTTCTCATTTCAGCTCACACTTTCTTGACTCTTTGAGTCATTTTCTTCTTCCTTAGGGGACTAGAGAGACACACTGCCACTCTTTCTTGTTCATGTCAATCCTTTTTCTCCTTTCTAATCATTCCAAGCCTTTCATCATTGCTTTTTATTGAATCCCTTCATTTTTTTTCTATATTATTCACTTTCTTTTTGGCTTTTTGGCTTTTCTTTCTTTTTCTTTTGCCTTCCCTTTTCTTCATTTTGTACCTTTTATCTCTTTGGCATTCCTCGTCTCTCCCCCCAAACATATGCTTTTGCCAATTGTGCTAAGGAAAGATCGGGTGCCAAGAGAGGTTCATTTTAGAACGGATAAAGGCCTGTATCATGGTTATTGAAAGAACAAGGGCTTCGGCTCAATGGGGTTGACTAGGGATATCATATTTGGTGGGCTATGGATGCTTTCAAGTTTCAATTTGGATCAAGGAGAGCTTGTAATCATTTCTCAAGTCGAGCTACACTTAGAATTTCACCTAGACAAATATTCAGGGCAAGTTCTAGACTTATTGGCACGGGACCTGGACTTGCAAATCAATACCTCACCTCACAAGCTGTTAGATTGCTAAAGAGACAGAGTCGAGGGCCCACAACAACCCTAGCTAAGATTGAGCAACACAAATGGCTCCAAGAAGCCACTCGATGATTGTTTAGTCAACACAAGAGTCTAAAGGTCACAACTAGCACCATTGCTTGCAAATCAATTTGTTTCTAACCATAAGGTCAAAGGTAAATGTGCTAGGCCCAAGTGAAGCTTTGCCTGAGTCACTTTTAGTCATTACTACTATTCACACAAAAACATAAAGAAAAATGGACTCAAACCCTTAAGAAGGTTGTCACGCCATCCATCATCGGGAAGAGCCACCCGGTTCACACAAATTCCACCTTTGGAAAAAACCGGGGCATTAAGAAAACCAAAGGCTCGAAAACTTGTAAAAGTAAGAAGCTACAAACTGAAAAAGAAGCTACTAAATGAAATAAGAAATGCTATTACGGAAAATTGCAAAAGAAGTTATAAAGTAAAATACGGAAAGTAAACTGAATATGTACAATAGGGGATTGAGATGAATATACATAAAAGGGGAATGAATATATACATGGAAAAGTAACTTTATATACATACCAAAAGTAAAAAGTATGAGAATAACGGAAAATAGTATCAAGGTTATTACAAACCAAATATCCAAATCATCATCAAAATAGGCCACCCCCCAAATAAAAAGTAGCATTGTCCTCAATGCTATCATAAAAAATAGAATAGGGGAAGAGTAGAGAGTAAAGAAGAACTCCCTATGATGCCTCTGTCTGCATGGGGTCACCGGTTGGGTCTTGTGGCTGGCCTGAGTCACCTCCCTCGGGGTCCTCCAGCTCAATCTCCAAATCCTTAGTCTGGGTGATCACCCCTCTCCTCATGCGCTCTCTGTCACCTTCCTGCTCTGGTGCCTGTGCTGCCTGAGCTGCTGGGACTGGCTCCTCCAAGCGTAAGTCCAATGGAATGTCTCCAGCTGATCTAATCTTCTCAACCTCCTTGCTCAGCAGCTTTACTAACTCCTTTGAGGCCCGAGTCTTCTTCAGCTTCTTCGTTTGTTTGCCCAAGTCCTTGATTGCTTTTCCTTGTGCCTCAAAAGCATCCATGATAAGCTTCTGGTTATCCAGGAACTTCTTCTGGTTGTCTAGAAGCTCCTTTAGAGATTCCTCCACTAAAGCGGGCACCTGAGGCTAAGTTGGAACTAACTGAGCTGCCACTGTGCTGGATATGACAGGCAGCTTAGATATAGCTGTCCGCATCCAGTTGTTGATGCTGGAAAGAGTCTGATTAACCCTCAGTGCAGTGAGAGGGTATGCTGATGAAGAAGGCACTGAAGTCGGAATATAGGAAGATGAACCGAAGGAAGGATGTGGCATGGCAGTGGAAGGCTCAGAACCAGTGGCCACCACCGCTGGCTCTTCAGACTGGCCAGTAGAAGTGGTGGCTTTGCCCTTGGACTTGGGGTTGTCCGGACCCTGTAGGCTATACCATGAAAATGGCCACTTTGGTTTCACTTTGGTGTCAACTTGCTTCTACTTCCTGATCCTCCAGGTACATAGTGAGGAAGTTTGGGAAAGGATATGAGCTCTCATTCTTTCTAACCACTCTGGTAATCACCTTGGCCATAATATTCCCGACATTGATCGGGTACCCCGCCATGATAGCACCCACAATAAGAGACCGGGAAAGCGGCATATCGCTGTCATGTGTAGTAGGGTCTAACCGGCTGCACACAAAAGTAGCCCACCCCTTTGCTTCGAAGCTCAAAGTGTTCCTGTAGATCGGGGCCCCAGGTGTCAGCCAAGCTGGAGTAGTCCCGGGAATAGCAATCACCGATGCGAGCCAAGGGCGGGCTAACTCATCCATAGCCACCTTCTCCAGATACAGGGACTCATCCTTATCATTGAACCCAGCATAGTCATTCAGCGTCTTGCCATCAAATCTAATCTTCAGGATCCGCACCATGGTCACGTAGGTGCCCTTTTTGATGTGGGCTACGTTGGCATAGAACTCTTTGACTAAATATTCATTGGCCTCCGGCAGCTTGCTTGTGAAGAATTTCCACCCCACTCTTTCATCAAATTGCCTCTTCACATTGGGGTTGTGGGGTAGAAGATCCCTTTCTATGAATTCCCTATCGAGGGTGAGAGACACCGGAATTTGCGATAGGCTTTCTAACTAACAAATCATTGTTGCCACACCACTGGGTTCCTTGATCTTGCCAACCCCGCTACCTGGGTGTCACCACCTCTCTCGTCATCAGGAATCTCAGCATTTACATCAATAGGGTTCATTGGTGGGGCCAAAGGTGTGGCAGGTGGAGAAGCTGATGCTGAAGCATCACTACTCTCCTCTGAGCCATCAGATGACTCAGAAGAAACAGGGGGTGTAGGTTCATCTCGCAACTGAAATTTCTCTTGAAAGTCTATAGGAACGTGGGTTGGCACTGAGTCTCCTTCCGAAACTTCCCGGGAAGGGACATATTCACTTCCTTCAGAATGGTCGTATCTTCCCAATGGATTGTTGTACTGCTAGGGGTAACTTGATTCTTCCTCGTCCCCTTCCTCGGGAAGACTCTGCTTTCCCTTTTTGTTTATCACTCCCGCCTCTAGATTTGACCATTATCTGCATACATAATCAGTGATCATTGGGATTGTTGTTAAAAGAATCATTAAAGGAAGGCAGATGAAAAGTTGACAGTGTTCCAAAAGTAGCGGTTCGCTGACACCAAAAAAAGGGGCGCGGCCCCGGACTAGCTACCGCTGAGAGCGGAATTTTGAACGCGGCCGCGAAGGATGGGATTCAGACTACCCAGTCTCTGAAGTTGGACAACCGGTGAGAGCGGAATTTTGGGCGCGTCCGCGAAAGTTGCAACGCTGTCCGCGGAAAAACAAACACGGTCGCGGACCCAATTTAGCAGGACTCTGAACTTAAAATCCAGGGTCCGCGTAAAAAGAATCGTGGCCGCGTAAAATTGACCGTTGACCGCAAAAAATGAACCATTTTAATTCAGGACACTCTATGATCGCTGACCGCGAAATTTCAGCCGTGGTCGCGGAATTCACAAAGAACGGGCACTGGAGGGTTTTTTTTTACTATCATACAAATTAGGCAATTCGGTGCTAAAATGAACAACCCTACCCCCTATTAGGCATAAATAACAAGTACCCACATGAATTTTTACCCTCAATGCCTAGATCATGGGGGTTAATCAAACCCTAATTAAAAAAAAAGTTAAACTAAAAGAAAAGAAAAGTAAATATATAAAAGCAATGCTATGATTTGAACATACCAGTTGTGTGATGTGTGTTAGAAACTAACTTCAGATTATATCTATGATAGTGGGCTCAGAATAAAGGAAGATGAACACTAGCTAATTTTTTGAGAGTGAAAAGTACGAAAAGGGTAAAAGGAGGAGGGCCCTCCTATTTATATTAAAAAGCTGAGGGCCCAAACCAACCTACCTGGCGCGGCCGCAGAATTCCACTGCAGTCCTCGCTTTTAGCAGATTTAAAGAGTTGCATACTCCATAACACCGCTGAGAGCCGAAAAGTGGCCGCGGATACGGAATAAGGTCCGCTGACAGCGAAAAAACCACCGCGGACGCGGTTGAAACTTCAGAGAAGTCAAATTTTGGACTTTTCAAGTCCGCGTCAACCACACGATCACGCCCCCGCGGAAAAGATTCCGCTGACCACGGAATTTCGAGCGCGGTCAGCGGTTCAATTGCATACTTAGCCAAATTTTCCAGTATAAGTCCTGCACTGCATAAAAAATTCCTACACAAACTTCACAACCAGTTAGTCCAAAACAAAGCCTACACTAAGAAGAGAATCAAAAAAAAAGAAAAACACATGGGTTGCCTCCCAAGAAGCGCCTGATTCAACGTCGCGGCACGACGCAGGTTACCTTCAATCACTTGAGATGGATCATTGCCACCACATGGCTGTCATCAAACTTGCCAAGATAGTGCTTCACTCGGTGCCCATTAACTCGGAAGATTTCACCATTTTTGTTTTTCAAATCAAGAGCACCAAACGGAGTTACATGCACCACTTCAAAAGGGCCACTCCATTTTGACTTGAGCTTTCTCGGAAATAGTCGTAACCGAGAGTTGAATAGAAGAACCAAATCACCTTCTTTGAATTCCTTGCTCCGGGCATACTTGTCATGTAAGTACTTCATCTTGTCCTTATACAATGACGAGCTGGAATAGGCATGAAACCAGAACTCATCTACTTCATTAAGTCGCTCTACCCGGAGATTTGATGCAACATCCCACTCAAGATTTAACTTCTTCAGCGCCCACATGGCCTTATGTTCTAACTCAACCGAAAGATGGCATGCTTTTCCAAGTACCAACCAGTACGGAGACATACCAATTGGAGTCTTGTAAGCAGTCCTGTAAGCCCACAAAGCGTCATCCAGTTTCTTTGACCAATCAGTCCTATTTGCATTGACAGCTTTTGACAATATGCTCTTTATCTCCCTGTTGGAGACCTCAACTTGTCCACTAGCCTGAGGATGATAAGGGGTTGATACCTTGTGATTGACACCATACTTTACTAGCAAAGTGTCAAATTCCCTATTGCAGAATTGAGAACCCCCATCACTGATGATCGCCCTAGGAGTGCCAAACTTTTGTAAAAATATTTTTCTTCAAGAAAGCCACTACACTCCGTGCCTCATTGTTAGGCAAAGCTACAGCTTCAACCTACTTGGAAACATAATCAACAGCAACCATAATGTACGTGTTACCACATGAACTCACAAAAGGTCCCATGAAGTCAATTCCCTACACGTCAAATATGTCAACCTCAAGAATAGTGTTGAGAGGCATTTCATCCTTCTTGGAAATTCCACCAGCTCTCTGACACTCATCACATCTCTTCACAAGCTCACTTGAATCTTTATACAATGTAGGCCAATAAAAACCGCAGCTGAGCACCTTTAAAGCAGTTCCTGCCCCACCATGATGACCACCGTAGGGTGAGGAATGGCAAGCATCAAGAATACTCATTTTCTCCTCTTCCGGAACACATCTCCGGATCACACCATCATACAAATCTTGAACAGGTAAGGCTCGTCCCAGTAGTAATCCAAGCTATCCCGTTTAAGGTTTTTCCTTTGGTTAGAAGAGAGCTCACACGGGACAATGCCGGTCACAAGAAAATTAGCAACATCGGCGAACCAAGACATACTATTCAAAGATACGAAGAGGAGTTGTTCATCTGAGAATGAATCATTAATTTCGAGACCATCATGGGGCCTCCCCTCCTCCTCCAAGCGGGACAAGTGGTCCGCCACTTGGATTTCACACCCTTTTCGATCAATAATTTCAAGGTCAAACTCTTGAAGCAATAGAACCCATCTCATCAACCGAGCCTTAGAATCCTTCTTTGTCATCAAGTAACGGAGTGCCGCGTGATCTGTATGAATAATCACTTTGGCACCCACGAGATAAGGCCTAAAATTTTCCATGGCAAACACTATGGCTAGCAACTCTTTTTCCGTCGTCGTGTAATTAACCTGGGCATCATTTATAGCTTTGCTTGCATAATACACTGAGTGAAACATATTGTTCACCCTTTGCCCCAAGACCGCTCCTACTGCAATGTCACTTGCGTCGCACATAAGCTCAAAGAATAAGCTCCAATTGGGTGTGGTAATAATGGGAGTGGTTGTCAGTTTGTACTTGAGAAGTTCAAAAGCTTTCATGCATTCTTCATTAAACACAAACCTAGCATCGTTTTCTAACAATTTGCACAAGGGATTCACTATCTTTGAAAAGTCCTTGATGAACCTTCGATAGAAACCCGCATGCCCAAGAAAGCTCCTAACTCCCTTGACGGAAGTAGAAGGAGGAAGTTTTAAAATCACTTCAATCTTCTCCTTGTCCACCTCAATACCGTTCTTTGAGATCTTACGGCCGAGGACAATGCCCTCCTTGACCATAAAGTGGCATTTTCCCCAGTTAAGCACTAGATTTGTCTCTTCACATCGGGCCAACACCTTGTCAAGATTCTTCAAAAGAGTCACCCATAACACTAAAATCATCCATGAACACTTCCAAGAAGTCCTCCACTATGTCCGTAAAGATAGCCATCATACACTGTCGGAAGGTAGTTTGTGCATTACACAAACCAAATGGCATTCGTGAAAATGCAAAGGTCCCATACGGGCATGTGAAGGTGGTTTTCTCTTGGTCCTCCGGTGCAATCAAAATCTGGTTGTAACCTGAGTACCCATCCAAAAAGCAGTAGTAGGCACACCCGGCAAGTCTATCCAACATTTGGTCAAGAAAGGGCAATGGAAAATAATCTTTGCGGGTCACTTTATTCAGCTTCCGGTAGTCCATGCATACCATCCATGCGGTGACAGTCCTAGTGGGGATCAACTCATTTTGCTCATTTATGACCACAATCATACCACCCTTCTTCGGCACACATTGTACTGGTGAAGTCCAAGAACTATCCGAGATGGGGTACACAACCCCCTGCATCTAGCCATTTGATCACTTCCTTCTTGACGACCTCTTGCATAGCCTCGTTCAACCTCCTTTGATGTTCTATGGAGGGTTTGGCACCATCCTCAAGTATAATCTTGTGCATGCAAACGGCGGGGCTTATTCCTCGAATATCATCTAGAGTCTATCCAATTGCCTTCTTCCTTCTTTGGAGCACCTCCAGGGTGGCATCTACCTGCATGTTAGTTAAGCAAGAAGAAAGAATAACATGTAAAGTTGAACTCGGGCCCAAGAATTCATACCTGAGGTGTGATGGCAAAGGCTTCAACTCCAATATGGGAGGCTCCTCGATTGAGAGCTTTGTTGGTGGAGTCTTTCTGTTCTCAAGATCCAAGGAAAGTTTACGGGGCTCATAGGAGTAAGAACCCATTCCGTGAAAAGAATTTACATACTCTACCAAGCCTTCATCTTCAGCCACATCATGGTTCAATAATATAGCTTCCAAAGGATCCTCCACATTGATCATGGCACTAGTGTCATCAACTATCACCTCCGTCACAAGATCCACAAAAGAGCAAACTTCAGTACTATATGGTTGCCTCATCAATTTGCAAACGTGGAATACAACTTTTTCATCACCCACCCAGAAGGTGAGCTCCCCTACTTCCACTTCAACCAATGCCTTCCCTGTTGCTAGGAAAGGCCTTCCAATATTATAGGCACCTCATAGTGGACTTCGCAGTTGAGAATCACAAAATCCGCAGGCAAAATAAACTTGTTAACCCGGACAAGAACATCATCAATATACCAAACGGCCTCTTCATTGTTCGATCCTCCATTTGAAATCTCATTGAAGTAGCTCTAGGTTGACCAATACCAAAGTTTTGAATAAAGGGTAAGGCATCAAATTTATACTTGCTCCCAAATCACACAAGGCCTTTGCAAAATCCGCACTCCCGATGGTACATGGAATGGTGAATACTCTGGGATCTTCAAGCTTTGGAGCCATCGAGTGACCAATTGCACTCACTTGATGAGTCATTTTTATGGTCTCACAATCCATAGATCTCTTTTAGTCACCAAGTCTTTCATAAACTTGGCATATCCCGGCATCTGCTCAATAGCTTCCAAAAAGGGCACATTAATCGACAAGCTTTTCTTCATCTCAATGAACTTCTTGAATTGGTTTTCATTCTTTTGCTTTGCAAGTCTTTGAGGGTAAGGTGGAGGAGGCCTTGGCAAAGGAACCATAGCCTTGGACACTACCGTTTTTGGTATGTCTATCACGTGTTCCCTAGACGGGTTCACATTATTTTGAGTCTCCACCTTGTCATGAATATCGATTCTCACTTCAGCATTCAAATTCTCTTCACTCACTTGCTCATCAACTATTGGAACATCATCATTTTGCACTTCAACCTCATCACTCACAACTTCCTTTTGCTTGGAGGTATTTACTTCAGCACCTCTACCGCTTGTTGTGATCACCGCCATTGCATGGCCGGTATTGTTCCTGCCCTTCGGGTTTACTACCGTGTCACTAGGTAGCGCCTCCTTAGGGCGAGTGTTCAAAGATTGCGAAATCTGTCCATATTGAACCTCCAAGTTTCGGATAAAAGTATTATGGGATGCCAACTGGGCATCAGAGTCGGCGTTCTTCTTCATCATTTGCTCAAACATCATCTCAATCCTTCCCATCTCATTGTTTGACTAGCTAGGGCCTTGAGGCGGAAATAGAGGCGGGTTGTTTGGTTGTTGATACATTGGAGGCCTTTGAAAGCCCGGCCCCCGATTCCCTTGATTACCGTTATTCCAACCCCCTTGGTTGTTGTTTCCTCCCCAGTTGCCCTGGTTGCCCCAATTCTGATTGTTGTTCCCCTAGTTGTTTTGGTTGTTGTTGTTACCACTGTTCCAATTTCCTTGTTGGTTTTGATTCCCCTAATTTCCTTGGGATCTCCACTGTTGTTGTTGATTCGGAGCAATACCCCGTTGTCCTTGGTAGTTGTTCACATACTGAACTTCTTCACTTTGATCATCATACCCATCATCTTGGTTGAAACCACTACTACCTTGCTCATATTGATCCGGATTTCCTTGACTTGGTTTACCTCTTTGTCGCCTCTTATTGACCAACATATTTACCCCTTCCATGGCGTTCACTTGTCTTGGCGCTTGAACTTGCTGCAATTGAGCTTTGGCCAACTGGTTCATTATTGTAGTCAACTCTGCTATTGCTTTGTCATGGTCATGGAGCTCTTTGTGCGGGTGAATGATAGCGGGATCACCTTGTGGCACATTAGCTTGACTTTGCCATGCCGAGAAAGTATCTGCCATCTCATCAAGTATCTCACACGCCTCAGCATAAGGTGTGTTCATAAAGTTTCCCCCTGCTAGCTGTTTCACTACACACTGATTGGTCGTGTTGATGCCACGGTAGAATGTTTGCTGGATCATTGCTTCGGTCATGTCATTGTTCGGACATTCTTTCACCATCGTCCGATACCTTTCCCAGATCTTATGAAGTGTTTCATTAGGTTCCTGTTTAAAGGCCAGGATCTCATCTCTCAATGTCGCCATATGCCCCAGCGAGAAAAATTTGGCTATAAACTTGTTGAACAACTCATCCCACGTAGCGATGGAATGGTTGGGAAGTCTTTCGAGCTAGTCCAAAGCTTTCCCTCTAAGTGAAAAAGGGAACAATCTCAATCTCAATGTATCCTCCGACACATTTGTCTGTATGCTTCCCCAGCAGGTATCCACAAAGCCCTTTAGATGTTTATATGCATTCTAATGGGTAGCGCCTGTGATGTACCCTCATTGCTCCAATAAAGTCAATATAACATTTGTAATCTGGAAATTGCCCGCCCGGATCCGGGGTGGGACAATTGCACTTGTATAGCCTTCATTTGGAAGCACCCGAGGAGCTACTCGCGGAGGAACTGGGGGAGGGTCTGGAATGTTGTCATTGGCCTGGCAGCCTCTTCTTTGAGCTTGAGGTACTAGAGGCACCTCATCTTTAGCATTATCATCTACCTCCTCCCCCGGGAGAACATTTCCAATAGGACCATTATTTTCCATGTTGTACCTGAATCAATTAACTCACACAAGTTAGTAAAATAGAAGGAAAGAAAAACAAGACACACAAGTAGTCAGATAGATAGCCAAAACCGTTTAGCTCCCCGGCAACAGCGCCAAAAAGTGATCGGCTCCAACCCGATACCACTATAAAATGGCAAAGAGTGGTCGGTGCAGCTTTTACTCGAAAGGTCGGGATCGATATCCACAAGGAGCTAATATTGATTGGGATTTGGATTTTTATCCAATCTAGCTATGCTTGTTGCTCTTAATTGCACTTCTAACCATGTTTGGATTTGTTTCTATTCTACTTTTAATGCTACTGATTGCTGAAAGTAATCTAAGTACAATATTTTTTTTGTAGGGTCTTTCTTAATTGATAAAAAGCACTAGGGAAGTGACTTACACCTAGGTGAGTATCTAATGGGGTCTAGAGTTTAGGACAGGCTTGTTATATTTGGGATCATGATAAAACCTTTGCACATAATTACACACTTTATACCTCTCGGTAGTTTGAGTAACTTTGCCCTAATTGGCTTTATCAAGCCCAATTGGGTGTTCAAACAATGAAAGCAAAATTGGCTAAAGTTGGGTATTATTATCTCTAGGTTTAACCCTTTAATTGGGGCTATCAATCTCTTGAATGCACCCCGATTCCTTGTTAGCCTGAATTTCCTAGACTTAGTCTCTCTTTCTCAAGAAGAGTCTAAGTCATAAAGGCACGAATCAGTGTTTCCAACCACCAATTCAAAAATTAAAGCATGAATCAAGCTAAATATCATTAACCATAAATAATTAAACCCTAAAATTGAAGACCCATTAAATACCCACACTAGTGTTGGGTTACAACCCTAGCTAATGGGTTTAGCTACTCATAATCAAGGTAGAAATCAAAGATGGAGATAAAATATAAGCCATAAAAGTTAATTACCAAAATAAAATCTAAGATTATAACTAAAGCTCCACTAAAATTACTCTAAGTAGTAAAATACGGCTGTTCACGAGCTCCTCCAAACAAAAGATGACCTAAAAATATGAAAAAGAACTATTTATACATAGCTAAAATTTCTGGACAAAAATACCCCTACGGAGGTTCCGCTGTCAACGAAATAATAAGCGCCTCAGCGTAAGGACTTCCGCGGCCGCGCAAAATAGGCGCGGACTGCATTTCTTCACTTTTGTGCTTGGTTTTGAACTTGATTTCATGGAAGCGTAAAAGATACGGCCTCAGCATTGGCCTCAACCACGGCCGCGCAATTTGGACGCGGACAGTGCTCCTCAGTTAGGCTCACTTTTAAGGGTCTCTAAACCTTGATCGCCGCTCTCAGCGGAATTACCACCGCGGCCGCGTCAGGTATTCCTCGGCCGCACTTTTTCATCGCGCCTAGCGGTCTCTGTTGCACCCAAAACACCTTCTCTGAACCTCAATTATGCGGACCGCGTAATTGTGGCCGCTTCAGCGATGGATCCTCCGCGGCCGCTCATTTCCTTCGCGGTCAGCGCTTTAATCTCAGCTTTGAACTTGTGCAATTTTAACTCCTTCATGAGTTTATTTTGGCTTTCTTGCCTCATTTTGACCTAACCCTGCAGACAAGCACATTAAAGTCAGTTTTCGAGAATACTCTTACACATTATTGATCCAAAACCTAAGCAAAAGAGAGCATAAGATAGGCTAAAATCCATAGTTATCAACCACCAGCTCTTATTAGTGCACCTCCACTCTAGAGTTTTCAGGGTGGTTTCTCAGGTGGACAAGGTCAGTTTTAGGGTCAACAGTCACAGCATTTGAGCTCCTGTTATACTTGTGGTGATCCGAGGCATATTGCTAGATTTTGCCCTCGGGTATTTAACAGCACACAACATCAAGGTTCTCGTGCCATGGTCCCGACACCGGGTTTTTCACCGCCTGCTCAGCCAGCTAGAAGTCGGTGTCAGACAGCTAGAGGTGGAGGTCAGGCCATTAGAGGTAGAGGTCAGGCTGCTAAAGGTAGAGGCCAGCCAGCTAGGGCCCATCCTAGAGATATAGTTCAGAGTGGTGGGGCCTAGCCCCAAACTTATGTTTTCCCAGCCAGGCCTGAGGCTCAGTCATCTGACGCTGTTATCATAGGTACTGTTTCAATTTGCCATAGAGATGCTTCAGTTCTATTTGATCCGGGATCTACTTATTCCTATATGTCATCCTATTTTGCTTCATATCTGGTTGTGCCTTGTGATTATTTGAGCGCTCATGCGTATGTGTCCGCACATATGGAAGATTCTATTGTTGTAGATCGTGTTCATCGTTCGTGTGTGGATACCATTGGGACTCTTGAGACTAGCATAGATCTTCTACTTCTCGAAATGGTAGATTTTGACGTTATCTTGGGTATGGATTGGATGTCACCTTATCATGCTATATTGGATTGTCACTCTAAGATGGTGACCTTAGCCTTGTCGGGGTTGCCTCTATTAGAGTAGAGAGGGACTCCTGTCCATTCTACCAGTAGGGTTATCTCTTATATGAAGGCTCGACATATGGTCGAGAAGGGGTGTCTAGCTTATTTGGCTTATGTCCGCAATTCTAGTGCGGAGGTTCCTTCCATGGATTCAGTACCAGTTGTTCGTGAATTCCAGAGGTGTTTCCTGCAGACCTGCCGTGGATGCCCTCGATAGGGATATTAACTTCTGTATTGACTTGGCTCCGGGCACTCAGCCCATTTCTATTCCGCCATACCGTATGCCCCGCCAGAGTTGAAAGAATTCAAGGAGTAGTTGCAAGATTTGCTTGATAAGGGCTTCATTAGACATAGTGTCTCACCCTAGGGTGCTCTTGTGTTGTTCATGAAGAAGAAAGATGGATCGACGAGGATGCGCATAGATTACCGGGAGTTGAATAAAGTCACCATCACGAACAAGTATCCATTGCTGATGATTGATGACTTATTTGATCAGCTTCAGGGTGCCAAGTGTTTCCGAAGATTGATTTGAGGTCTGGCTACCATCAGTTGAGGATTAGGGCATCCGATGTTCCCTAAGATAGCTTTTCGGACTCGGTATGGGCATTATGAGTTTCTAGTGATGTCATTTGGGCTGACAAATGCCCAGTAGCATTTATAGATTTGATGAACCGGGTGTTCAAACCCTAATTGAATTCCTTTTTGATTGTGTTTATCGATGATATCTTGATATACTCCCTTAGCCGAGAGGAGCACGAGCAGCATCTTCGGATTGTACTTCAGACTCTGAGAGACAGCCAGTTATATACAAAGTTTTCAAAGTGCGAGTTTTGGTTGGACTTAGTTGCTTTCTTGGGGCACGTAGTATTGGCAGAGGGTATTCAGGTGGATCCTAAGAAGATTGAGGCGGTTCAGAATTGGCCTAGACCTACTTCAGCTACGGAGATCCGGAGTTTCTTGGGTTTGGCGGGATATTACCGTCGGTTTGTGGAGGGGTTCTCATCTATAGCAGCACCATTGACCAGGTTGACCCAGAAGGGTGCCCCATTTGAATGGATAGACGATTGTGATGCGAGCTTTCAGAAGCTCAAGACTGCTTTGACTACGGCGCTTATGTTAGTGTTGCCCACAGATTCAAGATCTTACACGATTTATTGTCATGTATCTCATATTGGGCATGGTGCGGTATTGATACAGGATGGCAGGGTGATTGCATATGCTTTGCAGCAGTTGAAGGTTCATGAGAAGAGTTACCCTGTCCATGACTTAGAGTTGGCAGCCATTGTTCATGCGCTGAAGATTTGGAGGCACTATCTTTACGGCGTGTCGTGCGAGGTATTCATGGATCATCGGAGCTTGAAGTATTTGTTCAAATAGAAGGATCTCAATTTGAGGAAGAGGAGGTGGTTGGAGCTATTGAAAGATTATGATATCATCATCTTGTATATCCTAGGAAGACCAATGTGGTGGCCGATGCCTTGAGTAGAAAGGCAGTGAGTATGGCAGCCTTGTGTACATTCATGTCGGTGAGAGAGCGCTCGCATCAGATGTTTAGGCTTTAGCCAATCAATTCATGAGATTGGATGATTCAGAGCCCAGTCGTGTTCTATCTTGTACAGTCGCTCGGTCTTCCTTGTATAAGCGCATTAGGGAGCAGCAGTATGATGACCCTCATTTGCTTATCCTTAGGGACATAGTGCATCACGGTGATGCCAAGCAGGTTACTGTTGGAGATGACAGAGTTTTGAGGATGCAAGGTCGTATTTGTGTGCCTAATGTAGATGGACTTCGTGAGTTGATTCTTGAGGAGGCCCACAATTCCAGTATTCTATTTATCCGGGTCCCGCTAAGATGTATAAGGACTTGCGGCAGCATTATTGGTGTAGGAGGATGAAGAAGGATATAGTTGCATATGTAGCTCGGTGTCTAAATTGTCAGCAAGTAAAGTATGAGCATCAAAGACCTGGTGGTTTGCTTCAGAAGTTAGATATTCCTGAGTGGAAGTGGAAGCATATCACTATGGATTTTTTGTTGGACTCCCACGGACTCAGAGGAAGTTCGATGCGGTATGGGTCATTATGGACAGGCTGACCAAGTCAACGCATTTCATTCCTGTGGCAGTTACTTATTCTGCAGAGCAGTTAGCTGCGATCTACATCCGCGAGATCGTCTGACTTCACGGTGTGCCCGTGTCTATCATTTCTGACCGAGGTATGCAATTCACCTTGCACTTCTGGAGGGCACTAAAGCGTGAGTTGGGCACGCGGGTTGAGTTGAGCACAGCATTTCATGCTCAGACGGATGGACAGTCCGAGCGCACTTTTCAGATATTGGAGGATATGCTCCGCGCTTGTGTTAAAGACTTCGGAGGTTCTTGGGATCGGTTCTTGCGACTTGCGGAGTTTGCCTACAACGATATTACAAGTCGAGCATTCAAATGGCACCCTATGAGGCATTATACGAGAGGCGGTGCCGATCGCCAGTTGGATGGTTCGAACTGGGGGAGGCTCGGTTATTGGGTACAGATTTGGTACTGGATGCTTTGGATAAGGTCATGATTATTCAGGATCGACTTTGCACAGCTCAGTCCAGGCAGAAGAGTTATGCCGACCGTAGCGTTTGTGATGTTGCATTCATGGTCGGAGAGAGGGTATTGCTCCGGGTTTCACCCATGAAGGGTGTGATGAGGTTCGAAAATAAGGGAAAGTTGAGCCCTAGGTATATCGGACCTTTTGAGATTCTTCAGAGAGTGGGTAAGGTGGCTTACAAGCTCGCATTGCCACCTAGTTTGTCAGCAGTCCATCCGGTGTTCCATGTTTTCATGCTCTGGAAGTATCACGGTGATCCATCCCATATGTTAGATTTCAGTTCAGTCCAGGTTGACAAGGATTTGACATACGAGGAGGAGCCGGTGGCTATTCTAGCCTGGCAGGTTTGTCAGTTGAGGTCGAAGAGTTATCCTTCAGTTCGAGTGCAGTGGAGAGGTCAGCCCGTTGAGGCAGCTAATTGGGAATCCGAGTCAGACATGCGGATTAGATATCCACACCTTTTCACCAGCCCAGGTACTTTTCTATGTCCGTTCGAGGACGAGCGGTTGTTTTAGAGGTGGAGAATGTGATGACCCGATAGGTTATCTAGAGTTTTAAAGCATAATTTTGTGTTTTGAAGCCTCCAATAGCTTTTTTAATCCTTCCTCGACTTGCATGCACATTTCGAGTGTTTTTTTCGGAAGGCTTTTATGTTAAAAATTGATAAAATATGAAATTTTGCCTTAAAATTCCATTTGAGTTGACTTCGGTCAATGTTTTAAGCAAATAGACTCGGATCCGTATTTTGACGGTCCGGGTTGGTCCGTATCGTGATTTGGAATTTTGGCGTATGCCCAGAATCAAATTCAGAGGTCCCTAGCTCGAGTTATCGTATTTTGTTGCAAAATTGAAGTTTAAAGGCTTAATGAATCTAAATGTTTGACCAATGTTTGACTTTGTTGATACCGGGCCCGTATTTTAGTTCCGAAACCCGGTATAAGTACGTTACTATATTTATGACTTGCCTGTCGAATTTGGTGAGAAACAGAATTAGTTTGACATGATTTGGACGTCCGTTGTTAAAATAGAAGTTCTAAAGTTTTCTTGAAAATTTCATTTGATTTGGTGTCCGATTTGTAGTTCTAGGTGTTATTGGCGATTTGAATGCGCGAGCAAGTTTGTATGTTGTTTTTGGACTTGTGTGCATGTTTGGTTTGGAGCCTTGAGGGCTCGGGTCAGTTTGGATAGGCTACAGAGTGGTTTGAACTTTAAAACAATACTGGCCTGCTTCAGTTCTGGTGGATGTCTCTGACCTCGCAATTGCGAGATTAGTGTTCGCAATTGCGAAGAATTAAAATCCTGCTTCGGTCATAATTACGAAGAAAATCTTTGCAATTGCAAAGAGAGGTGGGTCAACCTGAGTTCGCATTTGTGATCAATGGGTTGCATCTGCAAGATGGCCACTGTTCGCAATTGCGAACAAATCATCGCAATTGCAATGATAGCAGAAATTCTGGGACTTCGCAATTGCAAAGGGTTTCTCGCATTTGCGGGTTTCGCAATTACGAACCTCAGGTCGCAATTGCGACATCTGCAACTGGTCAAAAGCCGAGTTAGATGGGATTTATTTCATTTCTTCAAATTTTCAGATCTAGAAAACCCTAGAGCCGATAAGAGCTCTTCTTCCCCAATTCATTAGTAAGTGATTCTAACCTATTTTCTTTCAATCTTCCATTTCATTTCATAAGATTTCAACCTAAAATCTAGGATTTTCATGGTGGAAATTGGGGTTTGGGTAGATTAGGGATTAAATTGAGATTTAGACCTCAAATTGAGGTCGGATTTCAAAATAACTTACATTATCGGGCTCGAGGGTGAGTGGGTAATCGGGGTTTGGTCCAAATCTCGGGTTTGGACCAAGCGGGCTCGGGGAGTTAGCTTTTGTTGACTTTTTTAATAATGACCTAAATTGAACCTTTTTCATTCGTGGGTAGTTCCTAAGGCTTATTTTGAATCATTTGGTTGATAATTTGCTAGATTTGATTGGTTTGGAGGCTTGTTTGAAATGCAAAGCCATGGTTGAGCTTTGAGTTGATCTTTGGAGCGAAGTAAGTGTCGTGGTTAACCTTGACTTGAGGGATTAGGACTTGTTTGCCTATTTGCTACATGTTTAGATGTTGGGTACAATGAATATGTGAGGTGACGAGTACTTATGTGCTGTTGTTGGGTTAAAGCATGTAGGTGGGACTTGTTTCTTTTATTTATTGCTTTCTTTGATCATGATATTCCTGCTTAGACTAGTTTAATTACTAAATTGATCATTTGAGAGTGTTAATGCACAAAGGGTGATTGTCAATGCCCCCTTTTTCCTCTTTTTAAAGGTGAAATCGGGTTTATGACATTTGGGAGGACAACTCTTTTACCTTTTGGGATTTGGGTTTTGTTTTGGAATTTGAAGAGTCGCCACCTAATGATTAAGTGCATTAGGACACTAAGAAGGGTTTGAGTTGGAAAACCAGAGTTTGGGTAAGGGCTAGAAATTATCTCGAGGGGAAGGTGTTAGGCACCCCTCAAGATCCACTAGTGTGGTTCCCGGCCATGCTACAATTGTGACTTTATAGCAAGTAAGCATACAAGACAAATTTCACATAAGGACCTCGAGTAGATATGTATAATGGTTACTAAGCATGCTGAAATTTTGAATAGGTGATTTCCTAGTTATTTGAAAGAATGTCTAAGTGCAAAAAAAGGGACCAAATAATGAATATAAACAATCAGATACAGAAGTGGGTGAGCAGAAAATTTTATTTAGAAGAAGGGACAGTGCAAAAATTAAAGGGGAAATTTTAATGACTGAAACAAAATGCAGAATTTTAAAGAACTGAAAATTGTCAATCTAAAATAATTACATAAAGGAAGGGGGTCCTAGGTTTGTAAAATACATGGATCATCCACACAACACCGGTAGTCAATCGTACGCATGGTGTTATCGCGTGATCATCATCTCCATGTCTACCCTTCCCTCCCCGTTTAGGTATTGAAGCGTCGAATGGTATTGTTACTTATTGCATGCTATTACCCGTCCCGATCCTATCAGTTCCGGAGGCATTGGAACTACTAGTCCTAAAGGGAAGGGAATTGGGGCTTTTCAGAAGTTCAAGAAAGGATAAAAAATCTAGGCGACAATCAAAACATATAGTCAAATAGGGGGAGACAAACAACAATTAGGGCTCAGACAGGCCTCCTCACTTAAATGCAAATACATAGCATGACTTTAGATACTGGTTAGGTCTCTAATTAAATTAAGGCGTAGGATAGGCTAATTCATCACATATTTCTCAGATGAGGAGTCTGAATTAGTCTTGGCTAGATGTAGTTAACAGAACTGATACAGTTAATCAATTACCTACTGGCTTGCCTAGGTGAGATCTGTGATCAGGATATCTAACAATGCAGAAGGCGTACTGATTTTAAGGAGGACTATTGATTTTAGAAACAAACAAAAGTTATGCAGATGTTAAAACGATTTTACCACTGATTCTAGACTTACTAGCGAGATGGACGATTCAGATTCAGTTGGTTTGCTCCTATAGGCATGATCTCTAAGTGTCATTAGTTTTAAAACAGTTATATAAAAGCAAGAGTCCTATAGACATGATGTCTAGAATGAGTTGGTTATTACTAAGCCTATATTGTTTGCCTAATGGTGTGTATATGCAGAAAAACTTAAGGCATGATTTTATATGCAGAACCTATTGGCATGATCTCTAAAATGCGGAAATGCAGAAGTGCAGAAGCGTAGAAAAACTTATAGGCATGTTTTCTAAATGAAGAAGTGCAGAAATTGTGAATGACCTATAGGCAGGTTTTCTACATGCAGAAATGCAGAAATTATAGAATATCCTATAGGCATGCTTTCTAAGCGCAAAAATGCAGAATTATAAAAGATCCTATAGGCATGCTTTCTACCATTTACATGCATTCATTCCCCCATCCCTTTTCACTATCCATCCCCAATAGTTATTACAAAGTTATTACAGACCAAATGGATCAAAAATAAAGTAAAAAAAAAAATTACAGCAGCGGTTACATCTACATCTAATCAGCCTAATTCAGACTCAAAGTCCGACAATATGAGGAAGAAAGGGTGGAAAGTGAGGAAGAAAGAGATGTAGAAATAGAAACAGCTTCCGGAATGAAGGGGACTAAACAGGAACAAGAGGGATCCACTGAAGAAGAGATAAACCAACTTTCAGGGTCAAATTTCCAAAAGACTTTCTCATATTTGGAGTGTGTCAAAGTTCCCAAGAGTCTCAAAGGGACTCCGGGCAGTGCTTACACCCCAAAAACATTTCAGAATCAAGAGCATAGTGCAGTGTGGAGATGCCAGCCTCAGATGTCCAAGTTCAGAGGGAACTCAGGGTCCCAAAGCAAGGCTCATAAGAGAGGGGCAGAACTTAGAATCTAAGAGTAAGTGTAAGTGCATAGGGGAAGGGGAATCAGGGAGAGACACGGCAGGCGGGTGGTCATGCCCAGCAATTGGGATGCTGGCACACACCTGACCAGCCTGCTAGCCAAACATTGAGAGTTAGGATCCATTGTGGATCAAGTCATGGCCTGGACAGTAATTAGGATACTGTCAGGCCAAGACCTTAACTCGGCACATAGAAGGGAATAGGGATAGGGATCCATGACAGAAACAGAAGCAAAGAAAAGAGATATGAAGCACAAATTACAGCATGTAAGCAATAAAGTAAACAAGAAGCCTGAAGCTGTAAAGTAAACACATAGGGGGTGAAGCAGAATATTTAAACAAAGGACATACCAGTTTCAAAGAAAATAAGTAAGATAAAGTAGCCTTGAAAAAGCCGAATTGCAAACAGCGGTTCCAAAAGATCTCAAGTAAAGCAGGATTAGAAAAACAGTATTGCTCGAACAGTGAGTTCCGTGTGTGAGTGGTGTATTTTGGTGTGTTTCTGATTATGAGAGAATTCCCTGATGATAGAAAGAGGGAGGACTAGGTCCTTATATAGCTTTTTGAAAACAAGTAAGGCAGGCTAAGAGTGCACAAACATAGAAACCAATCAATTAGTATCAATTAAGACAACTAGACTCCTTTAATTAGGGGGTCTAGGTCAAACGGCTAATTGAGATGAAATAAGGAGAAAAAATATGTTTACTAAGGCTCGATTAAAGTAAGGAAACCATGTAGTGCACAAATAGGGTCAAATACATAGTTGGTAATTAAGGAAAGATGGAATAGTATCGCTCTTTATAAAGTAAAAATAAGGTATCAATTTGAAAATCAATCAAAAGGGTCCCGGATCCAATTGTAATCACAGAGAACCTTAAGTGATTAAGGAAAGAGTCATATAGATATGGAAATAATTCAAACGTTGGTACAGAATCACAGAAGAAATACACAAGACCAAGTATTTTAAGGAAAACATCACAAGCCTAGGATTTTTACACAAAAGGATCAAAATAAACAGCCAGTAGGGTAAAAGGGATTCAATCAAAATAAATCAGTGATGAATCATTAGCATGATTAAAGGGATTTCAAAATCAATTCTTGGTGAATCTTTTGAAAGGGAAGTTTTCCTCATATATAAAGCATACAGTTTAAGCAAAAGAAGAGTCTAACAATGAAAGTTTCAGAACCACAGGCAAGTAGGATTTGAGTTCGATTACAGGCTCACCGTGAGTCTGGAAACCAAGGGTTCCAAAGTGAAACCCTAGTGCCATCTATCCAAAGAGAAACCCCCAAATTTTAGGATTTCAAATAGAATCAGAGGTGAGAAATCATTGAGAGAGGCAAACATACGCGATAGCAAACACATTGATTCAAAGGCATGCTTGAGAAAATCTTGGAATTCAAAACAGATCTCAGAAGTTTAAACAAAGCAGGTAAGAGCAATACTTAGCAGGAATACCAACAAAACTCAGTAAAGTGAAACAAAATCAAAGAGCACGAACACATAGCAAAGAGTAAAGGACAAACAACCTAGTTAACATGTGAACAAGGAACAGCAAAAAGATCTTGCAAAATCGAAATAAGAAAACAAACTTGAGCATAATAAGAAATAAACAAGCGAGTATAAACACACATTAAAGAGAGCAAAAGAGTCAGAAAACATTTTAAAGAAACTTTTTCCAGAAACCCTAAAAATTGGATTTGAACGGTTTTGAGAAAGAAAATTTGGGGAAAACCCTTAAAACTAGGGGTGTGCATCGGTCGGTTCGGTCGGTTATTATAAAAATACGGTTCGGTTTATCGGTTTTCGGTTTTGTAATATTAATAACCAAATCAAACTAAAGTATTTAAGGTTCGGTGCGGTTTTTTCAAAATTTGGTTCGGTTATTTCCGGTTTATATTTTCGGTTTCAAACGGTTGTAGACTTATATTTATTGGTGGGGAATCCAAAAATAATTCCAAAGGATGAAACGAAACAATAACTATCATTCACAGTTTCACACGGTTTCAAAATTCAAACGGTTTCAGTTTAGTTTGTACAAAACTGTGAATGCTGCTGCTTTATACACGGTTTCTTGATGGTGCTGCTTTGAACTTTATACAAAACTTTATACACAGTTTAGTTTGTACAAAACTTTGATGTTGCTGCTGCTTTGAACTTAGGAAGTGAAAACGGACATCAATTGCTGATGCTTTTTGTCATTAAGCTCTATAGCAAGATAATAAATTAAACGCACATCAAATCACTCAACATAAAGCCAGATAATAAATTAAACTAATTAAGATTTGTATCCAATATCCATCTACAACATCAACTTATCAAAGTACTCAACATCTGTGTCCACTACTGCTCAGCACTTAGTAGTGGCAAATCTGGGCAGCACTAACCTGAGGAAGAAGGCAGTAGTCGCAGTCGCACAGAGCTGAGGAAGAGCCGAAGAGGAACAGTCACACAGTTCGCAGTAACAGCTCGCAGACGCAGAGGAGAGGAACTGAGGATCGAGCAAGAGGAACCCTAAATCTAAAATTCTAAATTGGGAACTAATCGTGACTGACTGTGGGTCTATGACTCTATGGGGGTAAATTGGGTGGGGTGGGCTTGGACATTTGGGCAATTGGGCTTGGACGATACTCCATTGGTTTATAACTTATAAGTTATAACTATTAACTTATACGGATAGAAATAGAAGTAGAACTAATAATCTGATAGACTAATACCCCTAAATTTCGGTTTTTCGGTTTAACTGGAAATCGAAATACATAAACCGTGAACCGCACTGAAAAACCGAAGATTAATAATTTTAAAACCGTACACCGACCGAAAAACCGATTAAACCAAAACCGAAAAAACGAAATTCACAGTTCGGCCGGTTTTTTTGGTTCGGTCGGTATTATGCCCACCCCTACTTAAAACGTCAAGCAAGGACCAAGCATGACACAGTTCTAAAAGAAATGAACGAGTATTGAACCTTAGAAGGCTTAAAAATGGCAGAGAAAACCCTAGAATGAGAAGGTCTTGAGGAAAGTCGAATCCTGAGTCGAAGAGACTCATATTGCCTTGAACATGCCGAAAAATGGTCGTAGAGGCCATAGATCTTGCAGATCTGAGACAGATCTAAAGGAAACCGTGGAAGTCAGGCCTCCAAACTTCGAGTAACTCAAGCCGAGGGTGAGGGAGAGGGAGCACAGGCCATCCATGGCAAGGGGTGCCATGGATTCCGGTGGAGGTGAGACGGAGACCGGTGGAATAGGGTTAGGGTTTCGGAGGGTTAGAGAGGTTTTTTAGGAGATGAAGGGATTTTAGAGGCGGCGTCTTTGTGCAAATGAATTAGAGTTAGAGGGGTTAGGGGATTAAAAAAGGAAAGAACGAGTTACAGCCATTGATCAAACGATCAACGGCCAGGATTTAAAGAGAACCGGACGGGTTTAAGAAATAGGGCAAAGGGGTCGGGTCAAAATCAAAATTGGGTCGTTTAATATTGGGGTGGAATTGGGGTCAATTGAGGCTACAATTACAATTGGAAATGGCTATGTATTAAGTAACCAATTTCTCCCCTTTTAATTTTTATAAAATTAAACTGATTTTAAAACAAATCAAAAACACTGGACTAATTAATAATATATAATCATTAATCTAAAAATACTGGAAATGATTTTGTAATTGTAAAATGCTATTAATTGTAAAATAGGCTATAATTGCAATTATACGCAATTTAGCTTTAAAATGCCAATTAAATTTATATAAAAATATGCAAAAAAATCACCTTAATTATACTTTGGGTATATATGAGAATATAAATAAATTATTCCCAAAATGATAATCCTGGGAGCAATTATTGGATTTATACTGCTAGAAATAGACAATAAATTGATTTTAAAAATCATAAAAATTAGGGAAAATATCAAAACTCTTGGGCATGCTTATATATGCATACACATGCTATTTTGAAAGTATTTTTGAGTATGAAAATACATAGGGAAAAATTGGGTATCAACAGTGATGCCATGCCACATTTGAGAGTTAATGCACGAAGGGTGATGCCGTGCCATATTTAAGAGTTAATGCAGAAGGGTGATGTTGTGCCATATGTAACGACCCGGCCGATCGTTTCGAGAGTTATAGCCTCGTTCTGCCATTTCCTGCTTCTTTTGTGTTCTACAGCTGTATTAAGACTTATTGGATTAGTTGGTTCTGGTGCAGAGTGATCTCGGAATTAGTTGACACTTAGTCTCTTATTTGTAAGCTTAAATTGGAAGAGTTGACCGGATGTTGACTTATGGGTAAACAACCTCGGATTTGAATTGAGGGTTCTATTGGCTCCGTTAGTTTATTCTGGACTTAGGAGCGCGTTCGGAATGTGATTTGCAGGTCCGTGGTAGAATTAGACTTGAATTGGTAAAAGTTGGGATTTTGGCGATTTTGGCCGGTAGTGAAAATTTTGATATCGGGGTCAGATTGGATTTCCATAAGTTGGAGCAGATTTGCCGTGTCATTTTTTGACTTGTGTGCAAAATTTGAGGTCATTCGGACGTGGTTTGATAAGTTTCGGCATCGTTTGTGGAATTCGGAAGTTTAAAAGTTCTTTTGGCTTGAATTCGAGTGTAATTTGGTGTTTTGATGTTGTTTTGGGTGATTCGAAGGTTCGACTAAGTTCGTATCGAGTTATTGGACTTGTTGGCATATTTGGTTGAGGTCCCGGGGGCCTCGGGATGATTTCGAGTGGTTAATTGACTTGAAGTTGGATGTTGAAGGATGGCTGAAGTTGTGCTGCTTTTGGTGTAATCGCACCTGCGGAGTGGTCACCGCAGGTGCGAGCCCACAGAAGCGAAAGAGAGAGGGATGGGCAGAGTCCGCAGGTGCAAAGGATTTGCCGCACCTGTTATGGTTGCAAAGCGGCAGTGGGGCGCAGGTGCATGCTCTGTCCGCAGGTGCGATGTGCTTTCCGCACATGTGATGAGCGCAGATGCGGTCAACTGATCGCAGAAGCGGAGCAGTAGCAAAAGCGGAGCTTTGTCCGCAGATGCGGTAATTGAGCCGCAGGTACGAAAAACCTGGGCAGAGCGTATAACATCAGGACTTCGAGTTTTCACCATTTTTAACATTTTGGACTCAGGCTTAGGCGATTTTGAAGAGATTTTCTAGGGGAATTCTAAGGTAAGCTTCTTGTGCTCGATTTTGATCATAAATCTTGTTTCTCCATTAGTTTCCCACTTATATTGTGTGGTGTTGAGGAGAAATTTGGGAGATTAGGGCTTGAGAATTGGAGAGTGGATTTTGGGGATTTGGGTGCCCAAGTGAGGTCGAATTTTGATAAATTTGGTATGGTTAGACTCGTGAGTGAATAGTCTTTCGGGTTTTGTGACTTTTGCCGGATTTCGAGACATCAGCCCGGGGGCCGGGATTGAGTCGATTTCGGATTTTTGACTCTATTTTGGTAGTTTTCTTGTGGAATTGATCCCTTTAGCCTATATTGATTGTATGGTATTACTTGTGCCAAGATTCGGGACATTTGGAGACCGATTCGAGAGGCAAGGGAATTGCGGAGTAGAGATTTGCTCATATTGAGGTAAGTAACAGTTACAAATCTGGTCTTGGTGGTATGAAATCTTGAATTTTGTGTTGTGTGACTATTTTGGAGGTGACGCACATGCTAGGTGACGGGCGTGCACCGAAGGGATTGTGACTTTGTCCGTCCTGTGAGACTGTAGAATCAAATAGCTTACCGTTTACTACATGTTCCCTGTGTTTTTATGGCAATTGACTGCACTTCATGTTAGAAATCATGCTTAGGCCTTATGATATCACTGTTGGGACCCGTTGAGGTCGTGTACTTGTTGAATTAATTTCTATTTGCTGTTTTGTTCTCAGTCATGATATTACTTGCGTATCATACCTCCGTCCCTTCTTATTTATTATTGATACATGTTATTATCTCTATTTGGGGCTGAATTATATGCTTTCTGAGAGCCCGAGGGACTGGAGAGGTTTGTGAATTTATTTGGGTGATTGTGGATCGGCTGACCAAGTCCACGCACTTTATTCCTGTGAGTACTACCTATTCTTCAGAACGGTTGGCTGAGATTTACATCAGAGAGATTGATCGTCTTCATGGGGTGCCAGTTTCCATCATTTCAGACAGAGACACGTAATTTACATCGCAGTTTTGGAGGACCATGCAACGAGAGTTGGGCACTCAGGTTGAGTTGAGCACATCATTCCACCCTCAGACGGACGGACAGTCCGAGCGCACTATCCAGATATTGGAGGACATGTTACGTGCTTGTGTCATTGATTTTGGAGGTTCATGGGACCAATTTCTGCCACTCGCAGAGTTTGCTTACAGCAATAGTTATCAGTCGAGTATTGAGATGGCTCCGTATGAGGCTTTATATGGGAGGCGGTGTAGATCTCCAGTGGGTTGGTTTGAGCCGGGAGAGGCTAGGCTTTTGGGTACAGACTTGGTTCAGGATGCATTGGATAAGGTGAAATTGATCCAAGATCACCTTCGCTCGGCGCAATTGAGACAAAAGAGTTATGTTGATAGAAAGGTCTGTGATGTGTCTTACATGGTCGGGGAGAAGGTCCTGCTGAAGGTTTCACCCATGAAGGGTGTTATGAGATCTGGGAAGAAGGGAAAGTTGAGCCCTAGGTTTATTGGGTCGTCTGAGGTGCTTCGGAGGATAGGGGAGGTGGCCTATGAGCTTGCTTTTCCACCTAGCTTATCGAGTGTGAATCTAGTATTTCATGTTTCTATGCTTCGGAAGTATATCGACGATCCATCTCATGTTTTGGATTTTAGCACGGTTCAGTTAGATGGTGATTTGACTAATGGTGTGGAGTCGGTGGCTATCTTGGGGCCCTACGTTTGGAAGTTGAGGTCAAAGGACATAGCTTCAGTGAAAGTACAGTGGAGAGGTCAGCCCATGGAGGAGGCTACTTGGTAGACCGAGTGGGAGATGCGGAGCAGATATCCACACCTATTTGAGGCTCCAGGTATGTTTCTAGACCCGTTTGAGGATGAACGTTTTGTTTAAGAGGGGGATGATGTAACGACCCGGCCGGTCATTTCGAGAGTTATAGCCTCATTCCCCCATTTCCAGCTTCTTTTGTGTTCTACAACTGTATTATGACTTATCAGGTTAGTTGGTTCAGGTCCGGAGTGATCTCGGAATGAATTGAGACACTTAGTCTCATAGTTGAAAGCTTAAATTAGAAGAGTTGACCGGATGTTGACTTATGGGTAAACAACCTCGAATTTGAATTTTGAGGGTTCCATCAGCTCAGTTAGGTGATTTTGGACTTAGGCGCGTTCGGAATGTGATTTGGAGGTCCGTGGTAGAATTAAGCTTGAATTGGCGAAAGTTAGAATTTTAGTGATTTTGGCCAGCAGTGAAAATTTTGATATCGTGGTCGGATTGGATTTCCGGAAGTTGGAGTAGATTCGTGGTATCATTTTTGACTTGTGTGCAAAATTTAAGGTCATTCGGACGTGGTTTAATACATTTCGGCATCGTTTGTTGAATTCGGAAGATTAAAATTTCTTTAGGCTTAAATCAGAGTGTAATTTGGTGTTTGATGTTGTTTTGTGTGATTCGAAGGTTCGACTAAGTTCGTATTGGGTTATTGGACTTGTTGGCATGTTTGGTTGAGGTCCCGTGGGCCTCAGGATGATTTCGGGTGGTTAACGGACTTGAAGTTGCATGTTGAAGGATGGCTGAAGTTGTGCTGCTACTGGTGTAATTGCACCTGCGGAGTGGTCACCGCAGGTGCGAGCCCGTATAAGTAAAAGAGAGAAGGATCGGCAGAGTCCACAGGTGCGAAGGATTTTCCGCACCTGCGATGGTCGCAGAAGCGGCAGTGGGGCGCATGTGCATGTTCTGTCCGCAGGTGCGATGTGCTTTCCGCACCTACGATGAGCGCAGGTGCGGTCAACTAATCGCAGAAGTAGAGGCAGTGTTTTAATGATTTTGCGCAGAAGCACAGCTTTGTCCGCAGATGCGGCTCCGCAGATGCGGGAATTGAGCCGCATGTGCGAAAAACCTGGGCAGAGCATATAAAAATGGGACTTCGAGAGTTTTCACCATTTTTAACATTTTAGACTCGGGCTTAGGCGATTTTGAAGAGCATTTTAGAGAGGAATTTTGAGGTAAGCTTCTTGTGCTCGATATTGGTCATAAATCTTATTTCCCCGTTGATTTTCCCACCTAGATTGTGTGGTGTTGACGTGAAATTTGGGAGATTAGGGCTTGAGATTGAAGAGTGGATTTTGGGGATTTGGGTAACTGATCACGCCTAACTCTAGTCCTAAAAAGGATAAGCGGTCACTGCAAATATAATCCGGTCTAAAAGTCCGGAGTCGAATCCCACAGAGAACTAAGGCTTAGCTGTATCTCTTTAATATCACTAAGAAGACAAGATTGAACAATTTTCTAAATTATAAAGATTGAGATTTATATTTCTAACTAATTAACTAGCAAATACTACAAAGCAGTAAAATTATCAACTAACGAGACAAAGGGTTGGAGACTAAATTAAGGAGGTCTAGAGTTATGATTTCCCAATTGTCGGAATCATTACAACTATGTTCCCTACAATTTCGCCAATGTATTCTCTACTGACCGTGAGCACTTTAGGTGTCGTAATTCTCTCTCGACCAACTACAACAATTAAATAGACATATTCTCTTGAACTACGCTAGTTGGCTTTATCTAACTGCTCATTATGACCACGTCAAGGCTTTGTTATTTCTAAACCTGCCTCTAAACCTCTGTATTGATTTCTCACATACGTTAGGAATGACGTTGTTCAACAACCACCTAAATATGTACTCTCTCTCGAGCAGTACACACTAAATAGGCACAGTCAATTTATGGCCATTCAATCAACAACAATAAACACGTAGTTGAACAAGTAGAGAAATCTAACGGCTCAATTATATAAAAACATAACAAGAATTTATCCTACAAAAGGTTCCATCAAAACCCTAGATAACCAATTAGCTATTCATAATAGTTTGTAAAACTACAATACTAAAAATCATAACCAACAATGAAAAATAGGAAGAGGAAGGAAAAACTCGTTGAAGAATTCTCCGCCTTGCTCCCCAGCGTGTTCTTGACTCCTTAGGTCGAATCCCCGGTCTCCTTAGCCTCCTTAGGTCTCAATTATGTCAAAAGTGTGTCCAACCTCCTCAAAATACCGTTTTCCATGTATATATACCAAGTAGGGTTGGGCCCAAACAATTATACCTTCTCCAATGTGAAAAAGGACACTTTTCTCGGGTTTGACTAGCGCGGCCGCGCTAGTGGCCCAGTGTTCTGCTTGACGAGCGCAGCCTGAGCGCGGTTGCGCAATAGACGCGCACTTTTTACCCTGTTCCATTTGGAATTTTGAAAAACGTAAAACATGAAAGTTGTAGCCCTTTGAGTTGGCTATCCAACAATATATTGTGGAGCCCAAATGGAATTCTGAGCAAAACGTTATATCCATTTTACTAGACAGTGCGCAATATGCCTACTCGATTCTTCGTTCGCTCTAACTATCATCCGTTGACCCCCAAACACGATTCCGGCTTAATTCCTTGGGATTTTACTCAGACTTCAAAGCTCTAAATCACTTGAATTCATTCCATAAAATCTATATAGCTCGGAATCACTCCTACAAGGCATAAAACACACCGTTAGTGCAAAACACTAGCGATTAACGCTCAAACTCAATTAAAGTGCAGTAAATTTGAGTGTAATAAGCGACTAAAATACGTAATTATAGCCTATCATCAACACCCCACACTTAAACCATTTCTCGTCCTCGAGCAATCAAACTACACTTTTTTTTATGGACACGACCTTTTTAAACAATTCTCCTAACTCATCACACCAAGAGTATTTAAAATAGACTAAGCACAAAAGCGTAACATCTTCACCTCAAAATTTGACTCACAAGTACCATGCATTATTCACAACTCACCCACTTACTCTAACATAGAGGTCAATGACATTACCTTTCCTTCATGAATCAAGTGCCCTCACACAACAAAAGAGAGTAGTTCTACACAATAAAATTTAAGAACACTTAGGAACTCAAGATAGAAAGAATTCACTCACTCTCAGAAATAATATTCATATGCCACAAAAGACGCACCATAAGCTTCCCCGTAGTGTATTACTCCACTAATCGAGCTCATTCAATCTAGGATCAATTAGGACTTTATTTGGTTGTAATGTAGGCTACGGGACGGGTAGGATACATTTAGATATAAGAGTGACTACACCTCCCTAAGCACTTTAATACATATACTTTAACATTCAAACCCAATACTTATGTCAAACCAAAACTCCACCTTCACCTCAATGTATATTACCCCATTCTTTTTTTAAGCACACTTACATCAAGAGCCACCACTTATCAAGGAATATTTTTCACAACAATCCAACTATATATTTTTTTCTTTTTTTTTTTCTTTTCAATCAAGTGGCTCTTACTTATTCAAAACAGTGCACCTTTCTTCTTATTTCATTAGTTCCACTCAAAAGCCAAACCAACCACCCCACACTTTAAATTTTACAAAGTTCATGACTATTCGAGTGCTCATGAGAGGCTAAAAGGTTCAAATAGATGGTTAATTCAAACAAATGGGTAAGGCTTGTAATGTGGTTGCCAAAGAAATAGGATTATAGGCTTAAAGGAGTTAACTACGATACATAACAATTAGGCGGGTAAAATATACATATCTGGCTCAACAAAGAAACGCCTATATCACTTCCAAGACTGAACAGAACTACTATTTCGCTTTGCAAACACACAGGGCAAGTTCTAGGCATCAAATGCAATGCACAAAATATAACAAATCCTTACACACACATGGCACATAACTCACTCAGGATTGGTTTCATCAAGACACTCTAGTCAAAGCAGTTAAGCAAAGTTAAGATCATAAAATTTAAGGTACTTATACAAGAGTCAAAAATTGAGTCTAAGCGTCACAACCAAAGTACTCACTATTCTCAAGGCATAACAAAGTCAAGAGATATTGCTTCATTTCAAAACACAACACAATGACTCCTATTCTAAAAAAAACTAACTACACCCGGTTCAAATAGAACCCTTGGAAAAGAACCGCGGCACAAAGAAAAACCAAGGGGGAATTGCTACACTACCTAACAAAAGAAAATCTTTTTGTCCTTTTTCTTTAGACTTAAATCCCTCAAGAAAATGGTCTAATAGATCCATCGTAGCGAAAAGTCCAATCTTTTCTATTTTAAAAAAAATTATTCAATTAAACTAACACAACTAAAATAGCATAGAAAGTCACCCAGACAATCTCCTCACCCCACACTTAAAATTGTGCATTTTTCCCAATGCACACCATAACTAATAAAAAGATAAAAGAGACTCCCTGGTAGGCCAAAGGCCGAAGCACTAACAGCTCATGGGGTACTCAGACTTCTCCCAAGCTTGGTCCTTCGTGCGGGTACCTCACACTTAGTTCCAACCATTTGGTTTGCTGTTGCATCCTTCCAATACCTTTGCTTTCCATGCTCCTAGAAAATAAAAAATTGACACTACAAAAATAATACAATTAAAAAAATAAATAAAAGAAAGCAATAAAGCTGGGTTGCCTTCCAACAAGCGCTTGATTTAACGTCGCGGCACGACGCGAATCACTTTTTGCCTCCTCCTCGAGCTTATGAATTGAACCCCCAATTTGGCATCAAGTTTTCGGCTATGCTCCAAGGGTGGAGGAACAAATCTAATTGGCCCAAGCAACCATTGTACTATTCTACACTTCTTGGCTTTTAGATGAGGTATGTAGTCCTGTCTTTCTGGCAAGAAAAATTCCAGAATGTAGGCACCTTGTTCCACATTCCTTGACTCCTCAACCGGCTCGGATGACTCTATTTCCATATCATCATCGAAGACCAATGTGGAAAAATGTTTGGAGTGAGGACCAATGCGCTCAAACACATGAACTTCAGGACTTTTAACATCCTCAACATCAATGATACTAGAGTCAACAAAATTTGTATCCTCAAAGTCCTTGACTGACTCTAGTCTCACTTCTTCAACATCGACATCCTCAAATTGTAGTTGGCTAGGTTGTTGATGTTCTACTCTGACCTCCTTAATTAACACCTCAAATTCACGCTCTTCTTGGCTACTATCCCCATTATTGGCTTGTTGAGCATTAACAACTCCAACCACTTGACTCAATTGAGCCTCCAAGTTGCGAATAGTTGCCTCTTGCCTCTCTATATGCAGTTGTTTCTCATTATTTTGTTCCAGAAGGCACTTTAACATATCCTTGATCTCCTTCAGGTCCGCATTCCCAGGTTCTTTGTTCCTATTAACTTCACAAGAAAAGGTAGAACCATCATAGTAAGGGGTTGGGGGAAAATAAGAAATATAAGCACAACCATGAAGTGACCATTTTGACCACCACACACACCACACACATTCCACAAATAAGATTGAGTTGGTGCACATAACTCGCTCTTAGGAACGTTTTGAAAATTTTGCCATGGGTGGTTTCCTTCACAATATGTATGGAGATCAATAGTAGAATTATCTACACCTAAATTCCCGTAATTCTAAGGTGCCATGTTTCTCAAATCAACAGTTATAAAAAAACACAAAAAAACACAAAACAAAACTAAATAAAAGTTCAAACTTGAACCCTAGCAATATATATAACTACAACTACACCGTTAGTTCCCCGGCAACGGCGCCAAAATTTGATCACGCCCAACTCTAGTCCTAAAAAGGATAAGTGGTCGCTGCAAATATAATCCGGTCTAAAAGTCCGGAGTCGAATCCCACAGAGAACTAAGGCTTAACTGTATCTGCTTAATATCACTAAGAAGACAAGATTGAACAATTTTCTAAATTATAAAGATTGAGATTTATATTTCTAACTAATTAACTAGCAAATACTACAAAGTAGTAAAATTATCAACTAACGAGACAAAGGGTTGGAGACTAAATTAAGGAGGTCTAGAGTTATGATTTCCCCAATTGTCGGAATCATTACAGCTATGTTCCCTACAATTTCGCCAATGTATTTTCTACTGATCGTGAGCACTTTAGGTGTCGTAATTCTCTCTCGAGCAATTACAACAATTTACTAGACATATTCTCTCGAACTACGCTAGTTGGCTTTATCTAGCCGCTCATTATGACCACGTCAAGGCTTTGTTATTTCTAAACCTGCCTCTAAACCCACTGTATTGATTTCTCACATACGTTAGGAGTGACGTTGTTCAACAACTACCTAAATATGTACTCTCTCTCGAGCAGTACACACTAAATAGGCACAGTCAATTGATGGCCATTCAATCAACAACAATAAACACGTAGTTGAACAAGTAGAGAAATCCAACGGCTCAATTATATAAAAACATAACAAGAATTTATCCTACAAAAGGTTCCATCAAAACCCTAGATAACGAATTAGCTATTCATAATAGTTTGTAAAACTACAATACTAAAAATCATAACCAACAATGAAAAATAGGAAGAGGAAGGAAAAACTCGTTGAAGAATTCTCCGCCTTGCTCCCCAGTCTGTTCTTGACTCCTTAGGTCGAATCCCCGGTCTCCTTAGCCTCCTTAGGTCTCAATTATGTCAAAAGTGTGTCCAACCTCCTCAAAATACCGTTTTCCATGTATATATACCAAGTAGGGTTGGGCCCAAACAATTATACCTTCTCCAATGTGAAAAACGACACTTTTCCTGAGTTTGACTAGCGCGTCCGCGCTCGTGACCGCGCTAGTGGCCCAGTATTCTGCCTGACGAGCGCGGCTTGAGCGCGGTCGCGCTATTGACGCGCACTTTTCACCCTGTTCCGTTTGGAATTTGGAAAAACATAAAACATGAAAGTTGTAGCCCTTTGAGTTAGCTTTCCAACCATATATTGTGGATCCCAAATGGAGTTCTGACAAAAAAGTTATATCCATTTTACTAGACAGTTTGCAATATGCCTACTCGATTCTTCGTTCGCTCTAACTATCATCTGTTGACCCCAAACACGATCCCGGCTTAATTCCTTGGGCTTTTACTCAGACTTCAAAGCTCTAAATCACTTGAATTCATTCCGTAAAATCTATATAGCGCGGAATCACTCCTACAAGGCATAAAACACACCGTTAGTGCAAAACACTAGCGATTAAAGCTCAAACTCAATTAAAGTGCAGTAAATTTGAGTGTAATAAGCGACTAAAATACGTAATTATAGCCTATCATCAGTGACCAAGTGAGGTCAGATTTTGATAAATTTGGTATGGTTAGACTCGTGAGTGAATGAGCTTTCGGGTTTTGGGACTTTTGTTGGATTCCAAGACGTGGGCCAGGGGCCCGATTTGAGTCGATTTCGGATTTTTAACTCTATTTTGGTAGTTTTCTTGTGGAATTGATCCTCTTAGCCTATATTGATTGTATGGTATTACTTGTGGCCAGATTCGGGATATTTGGAGACCGATTGAAGAGGGAAGGGCATTGCGGAGTAGAGATTTGCTCGGATTGAGGTAAGTAACAGTTATAAATCTGGTCCTAAGGGTATGAAACCCCGAATTTTGTATCGTGCAACTATTTTGGAGGTGACGCACATGCTAGGTGACAGGCGTGTGGGCGTGCACCGAAGGGATTGTGACTTGGTCCGCCGCGTGAGACTGTAGAATCAAATAGCTTACCGTTTACTATATGTTCCCTGTGTTTATATGAAATTTGACTGCACTTCATGTTAGAAATCATGATTAGGCCTTATGATATCACTGTTGGGACCCGTTGAGGTCGTGTACTTGTTGAATTAATTACTATTTGCTGTTTTGTTCTCAGTCATGATATTACTTGCGTATCATACCTCTGTCCCTTCTTATTAATTATTGATACATGTTATTATATCTGTTTGGGGCTCAATTATATGCATTCTAAGAGCCTGAGGGACTGGAGAGGTTGGTGACTGAGATAGGGGTCTGAGTGCCAAGCTGTGAGTTATGTGAGTGTACATGGATCGGGTTGCACGCCGTAACGAGCCTCAAGGCTATATATGTATATATTGGATCGGGTTGCATGCCGCAACAAGTCTTCGGGCTAATTATCTATATTGGACCGGGTTGCACGCCGCAACGAGCCTTATTGCTGTTTATATATTGGATCGGGCTGCACGCTGCAGCGATATAGCGCTTGGGCTGAAGGAGCCCTTCCGGAGTCTGCACACCCACAGTGAGCGTAGGTACCTATTGAGTGTGAGTACTGAGGGCTAAGAGCCGAGTGATTTAGCTCTTGAGATGAGCTGAGCGATTGTTGCCTTGAGAGGCTGTACTTGCTTTCAATCATTTGTTGCACTTAGTTGTTATCTATCCTTGTTGTGCAAATTTCTAGAAGACTTGATATCTTGTTACTTGAGCACGAACTGATTTGACTTAAACTGCTAGATTTGAAAGCATGTCTATTCTTTATTGAAATTTATTGAAATAAACTGTATTTGCATAGCTCGTCACTGCTTCTCAGTTCCTTATTTGTTTATGTTACTTATTGAGTTAGAAGTACTCACATTACTCCCTGCACCTTGTGTGCAAATTCAGGTGAGACCGGTCGCGGAGGTCATTAAGTTCGTGCGCAGTCGTCTATCGGAGACATACAAGGTAGTTGCCGGCGTCCGCAGTCCTTGTCTCTCCTTCCTTGTTATCTTTCTTGCTGTTTTTGGCACTTGTCAGATTATTGTAAACTTTGAATTTTAGACTGGTTGTAGATGCTCATGACTTAGTGACACCCCGATGTCGGGGTATCATTTCCGCATTTTATTTTGAGTTTAGCTCTTTTTTTATGAAATCTCTATTATGAAAAAGTTTTGAATTATCTTCTTATGAAATATCGATCTGTTTTGGGAAATGTCGGCTTTCCTAGTACCACGATAGGCGCCATCACGACGGGTTAGGAAGTTGGGTCGTGACACCATGTTTGTTTGATAGTTAATGCACAAAGCTTGATGTCGTGCCATATTTGAGAGTTAATGCATGAAGGATGATGCGGTACAGTTTTGTTGATTATGTTTATTCGTGTTACTGGTTAAAGGCTTATTGACTGTTCTGATTATCATTTTCCGCTGCAACTATCGTATCCTCTATTTTAAAAGGCAGAATTGAGAATGGCTCAGGGCTCACCCTAGGGCGGAGCACTCGTAAAATGCCCCTGGACTTAGGTGTGAGGCTTAGTTCCGCGAGACTTACGCCCCGGGCATCGGGGCTTACGCCCCGGACGCGCCCAATGCCCATCGTACTGGGCTCGCCTAATAGAACTTTATGTAATTATTTGTAACTAACCTTATAAATCCTCAAATTTTCTTAATAAACCATTGACTATTCAGAATTACTTCTTTCTTAATCATAAGTCATTAAGTTGAGAGTATTATGTCATAGTTAAAATAAAAATTATTGCATGTTATCCACTAAGACTGCCATGATAGTAAATTTTAAATAAATATTTCGTTTAAAAGGTATTGATTTATTGACTTTTGTTATGTCTTTATCATATAATAGTCCATAATTTTTTCATAATTATTTTCCTAAATATTTTTTTTTATCACGTTTACGAGATATAATACTTATTAATTTAATCGCTCAGTATTAGCTACTAACTATTTACAAATAATTAGTTATCGTGGTATAGTATGGTGAATTATGAGTCAATTTATTAACATGTTGAAACTTAAAAATAAATGATGCTAGAGAATCATATTTTAATTGTGAATTATGTTTTTATATAAATTCTCTTTCAAATAGTAAGCATATTATGTAAAAGGAGTATTTTTAAGAAAATCAAATTATAATATCGAAATTCTTTCAAGATTCATTGCTCCTTAAGAGATACATATAAGATTTTGTATCCAATACATTATTTTTGATGTTTGAGTTGTAACGACATTGCAGCTAATTTGCATATTATGATATATGTCATACTCTTCTTATTAGTCATAGTTTAATTATAATTTATAAATATTTTAAATAAAAATATATTGTTTATAATTTTGTGATTTTAATGTAATTTTTATAATTATTTTTTATTTTATACTATCTTAAAATTAGTAAAATCTAAAGATCCGTAGGACTTACGCCCTATGTCTCAGGGCTTACGCCTCACCTTGTCAGAGATAAAATACCTCGCCTCACGCCCCCGCCTTTTAAAACATTGATCGTATCTTATACCCTTTCGCATGTCCCCTCCCAATAGTACATGTTTAGCCTTTAATGTTGTTATGTTGTACGTATATTGTTATCTATACAAGTTTATTTACATGGGTGTCTTGTCATAGCCTCGTCACTACCTCGTCGAGGTTAAGCTCGACACTTACCGAGTACATTGGGTCGGTTGCACTCATACTACACTGCACTTCTTGTACAAATTTTGGTACTACCCCCAGCTGTCCGTGTGGCGTTTCCGCTCGGAACTGCTTTTGGAGACTCGAGGTAGATCTGCTGGCGTCTGCAGACCTTGAAGTGCCCTTCCACTTTCCCCTTATTTACTGTTCTCACCATTCGAGACAGTTGAACTTATTTCAAACATTGTATGTTGAAACTCTATTAGCTCGTGAATTGTGACTCCAGATCCGGGTTATACTTAGATATTATTGATTTTTATGTCATTCCGCATTCAGATTTAGTTGTATTTTTTCTTAATTAATTTTACTTATTGAAAGTGATTGAAAGTGGCTTAATGGTCCTGTAACGTTGGCTTGCCTAGTAAGTGAAATGTTAGGCGTTATCATGGTCACGTAGGTGGGAATTCCGGGTCATGGAAACACCTAAGAGAAGTGGAAACACCTTTTTTGCCATGTCACTTTTGTGTGTTTGATAGACACATTTTGAGTGATATTGAAGTATCTAATCGGTACAAAACTCACTTGAGGTAGCTAAATGACAATAATGGACAAATTTAAATTGTCGTATATGTATTCTCCATTACAATAACTAGGAAAAATAAAAGACAATTGCAATTGTTTTTATAAAGACAATCATAATCAATACTTTCATAGAGGGGTGTACAAAAAAATCGACAATTGCACCAAATCGATAATCCGAGTCAAACCGAGGAGAAAAAATCTGACTATAGTTTGGTTTGGTTTGTTTTATGTGATTTTATTAGATTTATTGTTGAATATTTTAGTACAATGTCATGACTCATCTCACATTATTTTGTGTTATTTTCTTGAGTAACATCTTGTATAGTTGTATCCTACTAGGACCAAAGAAATATTTGGAGCACAAGTTATATGTTTTATTGTATGAAGATTTTACCGGAAAAAAAAAACCGGAGAAAACCGAAAAACCCGAGATCAAAAAATCAGACTTTTGTTGGTTTGCTTTGGTTTGGTTTATAAATACAAAAAGCCTGACACAATTGGTTTGATTTGATAACTGATAAACCCGAACTAACCTGATCTTTTTGAGAAGACATGATCAGATATTAATAACAATACTAACTACCCTCAAACAAAACGGAAATAATTTTGATTTGTCTAAGATATTATTCGTTCCTATTTACTTTTTTCTCAAAAAAGAAGAAGAACAAACAAAACAGAAAAAATAAAAATAAAAAATACAGTGAAGTGTATGAATCTTACTGGTTGATTCTGCTCTATGATCATGCTCGTGGGGTGGTGGAACGAATCTGACTGGCCCAGTAAAACAATATAGTATTCTGCACTTCTTGGCCTTTAGATGAGATGTGTAATCCCTACTTTCTAGCAAGAAGAATTCCAGAATGTAGGCATCTCCTTATGCCTTGACTCCTCAAGTAACTCAGACGACTCTATTACACAATGTGGAAAAATGCTTGGAGTGTGGACCAATGCGCTCAACTACATAAACATTGGGATTATCAACATCCTCAATACTAATGGCACTAGAGTCAACTAAATACGTATCATCAATGTCCTTGGTTGACTCTAGTATCTCTTCTACAATATTGGCATCCTCTTGCCTTTGTATCTACCGTGGTTTCTCATCATATTATTCCACATGGCACTTTAACATATCTTTGATCTCCTTTAAGTCAGTTTCCCTAGGTTCTTTGTTCCCGTTATCCTCACAAGAAAAAGTAGAACCATCATAATAAGGGGTTGGGGGAGGATAAGATATATAATCACAATCATGAAAGTGATCATCTTGACCACCACACATATCACACACATTCCACACATAAGATTGAGTTGGTGCACATAACTCGCTCTCGGAAATATTTTAATAATTTTGCAATGGGTGGTTTCTTCCACAATCTGCATAAGGAGGATCAAAAGTAGAATTACCAACATCAAAACTCTCATAATTCAAAGATGCCATGTCTCTCAAGTCAAAAAAAATTAAAAAAAAAATCAAATACAAGAAAACAAAAATAAAAGTTCAAACTTGCAACTTAGAAATATGTACACCTACAGCTACACCGTTAGTTCCCCGACAACGGCGCCAAAATTTGATCACCCAACTATGTCTTGTAAAAAGGACTAAGCAATCGTTGCAAATATAATCCGGTTTACAAGTCCGGAGTCGAATCCCACAGAGAACTAAGGCTTAGCTACGGTTGTTGACTATCACTAAGAAGATAAGCTCGAACAATTCCTAAGTTATAAATATTATGATTCTTATATCTAATTAACTAAATAATTAGAGTAGTAGATTAACAACTAAAGGTAGTACGGGTTGGAGAAACGATTAAGGAGGTCTAGAGTTATGATTTCCCCAATTGTCGAAATCCTTCCCGCTACGTCTTCTTTAATTTCGCCTAAGTATTCTCTACCGATCGTGAGCGCTCTGAGTGTCGTAATTCTCTCCCGAGTAACTACCATAATTTACTAGACATATTCTCCCGAATTACGCTAGCTGGCATTAAATACGGCTCACTCGGATCGCACTAAGGTTTCGTTATCCCTAATCCCACCTTTAAACCCTCCTTATTGATCCCTCATATACGTTAGGAGTGATGTTGTTCAACAACTACCTAAATATGCACTCTCTCCCGAGTAATACACACTAAATAGGCATGTCGATTGAGAGCTCTTCAACCAACCACAATAATAATGTAGTTGAACAAATAGAGAAAATACTACAGCTCAATTATATAAAAACATAACAAGAATTTATCCTACAAAAGGTTCCATCAAAACCCTAGATAACAAATTAGTTATTCATAATAGTATGCAAACTACAATACTAGAATTCATAACCAATAATTGAAAATAGGAAGAAGGAAGTGAAAAACTCGTAGAAGAATTCTCCGCCTTACTCCTAGTGTGTTCTTGCCTCCTTAGGTCGAATCCCCAGTCTAATGTCGGTCTCTCCTATCCGTCTCTCGTCTCTCCTCAAAAGTGGCATTTTTAGGTCTATTTATATGTGTAGGAAAAGACCTAAACGTGTAGGCCAAGTCCTAGCCAAACCAGGAGACGAAATAAGCCTCAAAACTCGGACTGGATCTCGCCCCAGGCTTGGCGTCGCCAGCCTAACGCCAGCTTCAAGCCTGGCGTCTCCAGGGTCTCTCATTCACTGTTCTCGAGCACACTTTCAACGTTTAAGTATGCTTTTTGCTCTACTTTCATCTTCAATTCACCTACACACAAAATAGACTCCATTACGCGCAAATAAAGTGTAATTTATCATTAAAGCAGATAAAATGCAAGGTCAAATAATGTATGAAACTATGGAATTATAGCCACACATCAATTGTCATGACTCATCTCACATTATTTTGTGTTATTTTCTTGGGTAACACCTTGTATAGTTGTATCCTACTAGGACCAAAGAAATATTTGGAGTACAAGTTATATATTTTGTGCTATGAAGATTTTACCGGGAAAAACCCGGAGAAAATCAAAAAATTCGACTTTTGTTGGTTTGGTTTGGTTTTATAAATTTAAAAAAGGAGAACTTACACAAATGTCCCAAATAAGTCTCAACTTACCAACCTCTAGCCATTAGTCATAGACTTACAAAAACTAGTCAAGCACATATAAAAATTGAAAAACCAAATAAATAAGGTTCTTTCTCTCAAAGAATCACATGCAAAAATCTCCTTCCATATTTGAAGCGTGATTAGCAATATCAGATGCAAGACGGAAAGAAAATTTCATGGATGAGGTAGCAAATAAGGTGCTGAAATACAAAAAAAAAAAATATACAATATTCCAAAAATCTAAGAACAAAAGGAATTTTTTCAATGGGTATAGTTGAAATTCATTGAAAACATATAGATAAGTCAATATACAAAATTTAAAGAAGATTGGAGGTGATTTGGACTGATTTTGTATCAAAATTTATAGTTAAATCGAGTTCAAAAAATTTCTTCTGCGACACATGTATCTCACACACAGGTATACATGGACTATACATGTGATACATAATTCATACAAATATGATACTTTTGTGATACACAAATGATAAACATATCATTTTTTTTCATATTCAATTTTTATTTCGAATTTTTAATTCAAACCACCTCAAAACTTCACCAAATCGTCCCAAAACTGAGATTCAAGCTCCTTAATAACACTCACTCAAAAGAAAGCAAAAAATTGACATTTTTTGCTATAAATAACTAATTGGCTAATACTAGTAATATTTTATGAATTGGTCAATTTTTGTAATGAGCTACTTATAAACATAGCTGGTAATTTCCCTTTAAAATAAACCAACACAATTGAATTGGTTTAATAATTGATAAACCCCTACCAACCCGTTCTTTTTTAGGAGACCTGGTCGGATATTAATAACAATACTAACTACCCTCAAACAAAACGGAAATATATTTGACTTGTTTAAGATATTATTCGTTCCTATCTACTTTTTTCTCCAAAATAAGAAGAACAAACAAAACGGAAAAAATAAAAATAAAAAATTCGGTGAAGTGTATGGATTTTATTTTGCTAAAAAGTGCTTCCTAATCTGTTGTTAATGAAACATCTTTTTTAATATGAAAGATATGAGAGGTATCTTAATGTGCTTTTATCTTCTTTTTCTTCCTTTTATGTTGAGAGAACATTTTGGCACACCAACCAAAACCATCAGCTTATTGTTATTTTCCCACACCGAGAAACAAATAGATTAATTAGAGTTCAAAACAATTAGCTGACTAAAGTAAATTGCCGAGCCTGGTAACGTGGGCTTGTAACCAAGTGGGGCATTAAAGTGGTTGGATGGTGATAATGGACTTGGTAGATGTGAAGTCCGTTGGACCTCTCTACTCTCGGCGAAATTGTGCACGTCACAAGTCTATATGAGTTGTTAGCATTACAAAAAGCTCCAGGGGCCCCGAGGCTGTCGGACCTAAACTGGTGCCTGCATCTAATGGAGATGAATCATCGAAAATAATGTCATTATTATAACATGAATGGTCATTGGTCACGTACCTATTGTCAGTGGCGGAGGCAGGATCTCTACGAAGGGGGTTCAAAATTCTTTTTTTGTAACTAGCGGGAATTGAACCCATGACCTTATGTAGATTTTGAACACCCTTGACCACTAAACTACACTTTTAAATTGTGTTAAGGGTGTTCAAAACTTAATATATAGAGGTAAAACACATATTTTGCCTTATATATACAGTGTAATTTTTCGGCGAAGGGTGTTCGGGTGAACACCCTTGCGCCCCCTTAAATCCGCCCCTGCCTATTGTACGCCAAAATATTTTGGCATTGTGATTGTTAAAAGACAACGGTAATGCAAGAAACAGACCTTGCATATAATTTTGACCATAACCATAATGGTATAACTTTCTCTTTAAAAGAGATAATCACCATATAGGTGTTGATAAATATGTGGTACTACAAAATTAATTGAGAACTCTGCAAGAGTCAATTATACTATTTTGGAGAAACACAATTAATTACCAATAAGGTATTGTGTTGTAGTAAGTCTCAAAGAAACTTATTCAGTTTCCAAAGTATACGCGAAAGCGGTTGATTATGTTGAGACTATAAATAAAGAAAAGATTTAATATCTTCTATTGCTACAACTTGTAGCGGGGTAATATGTATGTGAAAAGCTACCCGCTTTATTCTCCAATTTGTACTACATAAACAAAAGAATACCACAATGAAGTGGATATTTATTGATATAAAAACTCATATCATAATAAACTTGGAGTTTATTCATAATTGTACACATCATGGAGTAAACCTGAAGTTTATCTATATTGATAATTTATCCAGTTGGCATAATTGGCTTAGCCATGTTAATTCAAGTATGATGTGCAAAAATAAAAGAGAATTCACATGGGTAAATATTAAAGAACTAGAAAGTTCTTTACGAATTCTCTTACATTGCTTGTTCTCATTAATTAATAGACAATTAAAATTGGGATTGAATCCCGTGAATGCTGGAAATATCAAAGGTGAATATGGGCCCATTCACCTGCCATGTATACCACATAAGATGCATCTATGAGATGGTTACATGTGCAATTATTATTGACCCGCAACCTGGTGTTTGCGAGGTAACTTGCTCAATAATTTAATATAGAGCATAATTTTCAGATTTTTTATTCAAGATAGTTCTTCTTGATAAGTTGGTTTACATCAAAGTTGGTTTAGCAAAATGATTTATTGAGTGCCTCCACTTAATAGCTAAACTATTGCTTATGAGAACAAAGTTATCTATATCAGTTTGATATACGTTATATACGAAAGTATATTATTTTCTCCCCTCACAAGTGGTTCAGGGTCAGGAACCAATAATTCCATCTTATTATTATTGATGTGCGGTGTATAGTTTTACTAACACCATAATGCACAAAGATGGGTTCCCAAAATTGAAGAAGAAAGTTAGTTTTTCTAACATGAGGGGGAGACAAGATAAACAGTTGAGAAAAAGTTACGTGGAATGAATTATCATTTGTATATCTAGATCCTCGAATACGATAATATGAACTTGAAGTTCATAAAAAGATAATTCATCTACAATTTATTGCAAAGTATGCTAGATGCATTTGCTGACCTAAAGAAAGTAACTATATTCTCACTGGAAATGCTCCTATTAGAATAATTTCTAGAAGGAAAAAGTCTATGGTACGCTTAAAGCGTATAGACAAATCGGTTTCAAATAAAACTTCTTGATAAAGAAGATGAGCAAATGATCAAAATGATCATAATAAAGGAGGCAAGTGATCTAGAAGATCACATGACATAACACTTCATAAAATCTCATGAGAGATTCAGGTACCTGAATATATGAATGAAGAAATCTCTATGTTATGTCTTTATGAAAAATAAGGAGGTTGGAACCGATATAAAATGTTTGTCGATGACATCTATAATGATACGCGGCGCCTTCCTGAGATTCCTTGGAAGGGCGACGTACGGCTAGGCAACTGATGTCAGTCCAGTTGCTGTCCGCCAACTGAGGTCCCCTCCGTACGCTAGACGAGATTGTCAGTGCCGTACGGGAAAACCAATGTCAAGAGCAATTGAGAGAACAGAAATGAGAATTCAGAATGAAAGAAAGCTTGATTGCATTAATGAAAGCTATTACAGAAAAGCAACGCGGTGTCGAGGGGGAGAGACACCAGTACAGAGAATTGCTTGCTTGCTAGAAAGTTTTGATTGCTTGATCCCCCCTAATAATACTTAAAAAAAATAAACCAAAGTTACAGGAGTAGACCTAATTAAGCTAGAGAAACATAATGGAAAGTGCATGAAATAAACTACTCTATATTTACAATGAAAATGACTTAGTTTTCTATAAGGCAGCAGCAGGCCCGTTGTCAGCAGCAGTGTCTTTGGCATCACGGTCTGCGCGCGCGGCGCTGTTGGCTTCTGCCTGCGGCATGGCGCTCGCGAGGGATATCGGTGGGACGACAGAGGCACCTGCGCGCTTGTCACTTGGCGCGGCCAAGACCACGGGGCCGTCCGTGGCGCTAGGCATTGGGAGGTTCGCTAGGACGCCACGGGGCGCGCCCAAGGGGTCATGGGGCATGGCTGGAAAGCCGCCCATGACATTCTCCCCCACCTGAGTTGGCGACGTCCTCGGCGCCTTCCTTGCAAAATAATCTTCAATGAGGCTCTTGTAGGCTTTGAGGTTTGTTCCCCTCTCCCAAGTATTCTCTTCTGCATCACAGTCCTGCCATTTCACCAAAAATTCTTGGTGATCTTTCCTTGAGGCATGAATCACTCTGTCATCAAGGATAGCTTCAACACGCCTTTTCCCGGTTGAATTGGGACCTCGAATACTGGGTATTGTGAGCTGGCTCCTTGAAGGATCCTCCGTGTCTTCCCGAAAAGGTTTCAGGAGACTGACATGGAAGCGGGATGAATTTTCCACCAAGCTGGGGTATCCACCCGGTATGCAACCTTCCCAATACGCTTCTCAATGGACAATGGTCCAATGTATTTTTGCAATAGGCGAGGGTCATGGACCCCTGCAAATAAGTACCGCTTTGGAATTTTGACCATCACTTTNTTAAGTCCTAAGATGGACAAAGTCTATGGTACGCTTAAAGCGTATAGACAAATCGGTTTCAAATAAACTTGTTGATAAAGAAGATGAGCAAATGATCTAAATGATCATAACAAAAGGAGGCAAGTGATCTAGAAGATTACATGACATAACACTTCATAAAATCTCATGAGAGATTCAGGTACCTGAATATATGAATGAAGAAATCTCTATGTTATGTCTTTATGAAAAATAAGGAGGTTGGAACCGATATAAAATGTTTGTCGACGACATCTATGATAGCGCTAAATATATATGAGGATCTTAAGTGTGGAGAAACAATGCAAGTAGAATTTGATTTTATATGAAAGACATGTGGTTTTGAACATGTAGTTCAAACACTTGAAAGTATAAGTCAATGATATGTGCAATCAGTTTTTGATATCTTATATGTCTAGCATGACATGAAAACTTGATATGCATCTAAAGTCTACTATATGGCTTATATGACTTTAACTTATATGACAATCCATAAAGGATTTAAGTTGCTTGAAGCATATACAATTCTTGATCTTGAAGAACCACTTTCTCAGTGCAATTTGTACACATATATATCTTCCTATAACTATAAGCATGATAATATGATAGCAAGAGTTTTCACCCCTATGTGAAGATATTGAAATGATGCTTCCAACAAGATCATATGAATACAATTCATCTCTATCAAGAATAATGATTTCAAGGTGCAATATATTCATTCAAGTTAATATGGCTGATTTGTTCATCAAATCTCTACCAAAGATCTTTTGAAGATGGTGCACAAGATTGGAATGCAAATGCTTAAGGATGTGAAGTGATGCTCTCATGAGGGGGAGTTAATACGCGTTGTACTCTTTTTCCCTTACAAGGTTTTGTCCCACTGGGTTTTCCTTGCAAGGTTTTTAACGAGGCAACCGAAAGGCGCATTATTAGATATGTGTACTCTTTTTCCTTCTCTAGAATTTTTCTTCCACTGGGTTTTATTTTAGTTAAGGTTTTAACGAGGCACATTATCTGTTGGATAGACATTCAAGGGGGAGTGTTATAAGTAGAATTGTATTTATGGTGAATGTCTATATTTAGAGAGATTCTAGGGTTCATTGCTTGGTGGCTAAGTCACCCTCTCCCTAGAGGGTTCTATTCTATTGTAATTCATCCCAAATCAATAAGAATTCTCTCCCTCTACTTTTCTCTGCAATCTTCTTCTTTTATTGTTTTATAACAAGGTTAAAATTATAACGAATAATTTCTTCTTTTTAGAAAATACAAAGGATTGATTTTAAGTGCTTCGCTCTATAATAATAACTAGATGGCCGGTGCCAGAAAGGAAGTAATACTATCAAGTTGATTCAATGTGCACAACATGTTAACACTTCACAGTTTTTTCATGCATTCTGGAAAAAAGTTCTACAGGATATTCAGAATATTATGAAATATACATTGTGGGAGATGAGTTATTTGCAGCAATTCTAAATTTCAATGACTATTCCAACTTCTAAATAGCTTTTTCTCGGAGCTCTGAATCGTTTACCTTGCCTGGTCGAGAGATATTGATACAACAGTTACAAATATGATATTGGAATCTTTACAAAATCTAAAGGAAAACTTCGTACGCAGATGACATACATCTACAGTCTCTTGAATTATCACTGTTGCTGAATTGAAAGAGAAGGATGCTGTCTGAGGAAGAGTCCTTAACTAATTGATAAGTACCTGGAATTGAAAAATGATTACTCACATCCTTGAAAGATGGGGTATAGAGAACTATCACAAGAGAGAAGATATGCCTATATGTAAGCTAGAGAAGCATTTTATTCTTCCAGGATCTCACTAAACAGACATTTGTCACTTGTTATATGCTTTTCAATGGCTTTAAATGGGACAAATAGAATTTTACAGAAAACCTTTATAAACTAAGGTTTTCTAAACTCAAACACTATAAAAGATCGGAGAATGAATATTTTAGTCACAGGGGAAAAAACGGGGACCTATGAACAACCTGGATCTAAGCAATACTAAACCAACTTTCAATGTCGTATGATATTAGTGCACTCAACAGAAAACAAAATTTTCTTTAAATGATAGAAGATATTGAGTTGGTATCTTCATATATGAATTGATTCACCTTCTTCAGTGCACCAGAAATTATAAATCACGAATATACACTTTCATAATATGAATGTGAATGGTATCACTAATGCTTTATATATATATCGATAAGACTTCGGTAATCAATGTTACTTACTGGTATCACGGTAACGTTGCGCCAGCCGCAATAGTTGTGAATTCTTACTTTCCAGATACATAAACTTTAGTTTCACCTTATTCTCAATGACTACTTGATAATAGATCTAGAAACACCAATCTAGTTAATGCAAAATGCAAACTTCACTAAGATGCTTCTCAATGGCTAACTAAGTAATTTGCAGATGGAAAAGAAACAAAGAGGTAAGAACCTCAAATAATGATAATATACAACCGTCAAGACTTATCCACCAGGGTGGAATCAACATTTACTAAAATGGATGAAATATAGTAATCGCAATCTGTAGGTCTATATTTTTAAGAGTCCAACAAGAGCTTAACAAGAAAACAATTGAGATTCAAATTTCTTTCTTATAGGGCGAGAAACTGTTGCATGTGATAGAAAAGCCTCAAATCACATACTATTGTGGTTTTACCATGCCAAGATATATAAGGGTTTGATTGTCTCTGTTTTCAAATAATTTTATACCTCAGGAAAGCAATTATCATCACTGCCTCTTCAAGATTCATCTTTGAAGGAAAGATCAAACTCACCATTAAACTCTTCAGCTAAATCGAGAATTCGCTCAAGAAACAATTATTTTTCAAGAAAATATGTTCAGTCGAAAAAGTATTTCCCTAAAAAATGCAACTCACTTTAATCTTTGAGGAAAAATCAACTCAAACTCATCTCTCATGAGAAAACACCAAAATAGAATGAGACTTTAATCGTCGCATTTATACTAAATTTATAAAATAGGGAAAATGATACTTTCTGTTTTAAAAAGAAGAAAAATACAAATTACTGTGTCATTAATGACCATATTTTCTTGTATTACCAGCATAATATATTTTATCTTTTGGATCGATAGCATTTGAAGCAAAAAATCATCACATATTTGCCTATTTTAAAAATAGAAAAACTCAGGAAAAAAAATTTAAATTAGATGGTAGATCAAGAAAGATAGTCTAGTTCAAACACTTTTAGATTGAGTTCCTGATGGTAGATCATAAAAGATCCTCTAGTTCAAACACTCCTAGGCCGAGTTTCGACTGTTTGACTTTATGGTCCACCAGTCTACCTGTAACAGAGTAGTCATCTGTAATTGACTGAATAAACAGAAAAGTAGTTGTCAAGATAGGAATATGGGGTCTCTTGGATCATTTGTTCCTTTTTCTCTCTCCAAACATGCTTATTCCAATTTCTTGTTTAAACGTTGCAAACTTTATATTTGCATCTAGATAAATGAGAATTCAAATAGTTGATGACCCTGTCGGATGTCTTTTTATGAATTCATAGCCATAAAAACGTACCTTTTATTTCGAGACCACTACATCCAAGAATATACTGCATACCTTTTGTTTCGAGACCACTATATCCAAGAATATACTGCAAGGTTTTACATACGTGTGATGTAGCTACTTTGCTTCCTGAAAAGTTTCAGAAAGTATTTTAGGCTTCTTGGTTGGCAAAACAACATAAAATGAAAACAAAATGAATAAGACTTAATAGAAAACTCCTCTTTTCTGGATTTAGTAAATAACAAATCAATGTCGTGTGTAAAAGGACGTTTCTTTTTTAACGGGCAACTGATGCAGGGTAAATGGGCGATATTAGTGCATTTTTCGTGCAATAATTTTCTTATTTGTGTGTTTTATTTATTTAAGCAGCATACAAATACTCTTTGTACTCAATTATATTGTTCATACCAACTTACCTTACCTTTATTGTCTTATTTGTCAAAGAAATTCAGCTGGAAGTACATAGCAAATTGCAACTCGATACTGAGTTTGCAAATCGTGTATACATCTTTTGATGGCCACCGTACTTATCGATGTAATTCAAACTATAACTTATTACCTTTCTCCATAAACAGACCAGGTGGTGATACATACCATCTCACATCATCTTTTTCTTAAAAAAATACAAGACTGACAGAAGTTTTTCTATAGTGTTTTAACCGATGGAATGGAGGCTGAAACGATGATGAGTTGAATCATTTTTGGCTTGTCTTGTTTTGATATCTGTGTACCATATTAAGTAATGTACATTTGTAAGCATATGCATGTCATGCGCATCGTAGGAACGCCTAATAATCGACTGACTTAGCCTTAAATCAACTTTTGCTGCTTTATCAAAGTTGTAAAAAAGTAAGCAAATGGAACTGTTTGTCTGTAGTGTTTAATAGGCTAGATGTAACACCATAATAATACTAAATAAAATAAAGCTGATTATTTTTCTCTTTGTTTTAGTTACATATTTCTACACATTCTTGGAGTACAACATCTTCAAAATCTATCTCAAACTAATTATAATTCATAGATTTAGTTGTTATTCGTCTGACCCTATGTCACAAAGATCAATGTCAGCCTTATCAAACTAAAAATTATTTTGTCTTTTTGTCTTTATAACAGGTAAAAGTTTAAAAGTACGATGACAATATTAGATATCAATATTCACCCAAAATTAAAAAAGACTAAAGAGCAGAACCAACATGCATATTGAAAAATAAGAACCATGTACTTGAAAAAATCTATGATATATTGAGACACATAATTAAATGCAGCAGAATATGCTAATTCCAATATATGATTAAAACATAAAATTAAACTTGAGATTACCCGCACTACACTGTATGACAATTTTTCCGGTAGAGCAAATTTTGAGATATGAAACTTCGGCTGCTGCTTTCTAGTAACTATATTTTGCAATTGTTTTGCTTTCACCTTATAGTAAATGTAAGTGCATACACATGAGAATCAACAATTTTTTGGGGAAAATACCCACGTCAAGGACAAAGAGAAGAAACACTAAATTTGAATAAAGATCCAAAATTAAAAAATAAAATTTAATCAAAAGACCCATAAAAGGGGAAAACCATGGGGAATAGACACAACAGAGGGTATACTTAAGTTGTAAAAGAAGCTAACCATGGAGACGGCATTGTCAATAAAGTAAAAATTCGATGCATGTGGAATGATTATAACCTGCTAAATACCAGAAAAAACCAACAAATCTGAAAGAATATCAAATTAATCAAATACAAATCAACTAAAAGAAATTCCAAAACTCAGAAACTAAAATCGGAACTCACCGGCAACGGGCAGAACGGAGTGAAGCAGAATAAACTGAAGATTTCGAAAGAATGCGATTGAGCACAGAAAAAACCAAACAAGAAAAATGGAGAAGGCAAAAATGATGTAAACACAGAGAGACCCAAGAAACAAACAAGCTGAGTGTGACATAGAAGAGTAAAATTAGGAACATGATTAAAGAAAGTGGCACCTGTATAACACGTGTTTACAAATGAAATCAACAGAAATGCCTTAAATTACAAAAATGCCCTTCGTCGTACCTGAGAACCTTCACTTATTATATAGTTAAATAATATAATTATTAAGTTTTCGATGGTGCTGGTGGTGTACGGTAGAAAACAAGGTTAAAAACATCCAAGAAGTATAAATATACTTGATAAACCTATAAGCCTTCACCCTTAATGTATTATAAAATTTCTCATTAAGTTTCCATAGCCTTCTCTAAATCCGACTTCGTCTTCTTCTTGAATTTCCCACTTGTTTTAGTTATCCCATTGAATGAATCAGTAATTTCCTCATCATTTGATGTATTTCCAACTAATAATATTAGTTTTAGTCAACATATTCAGCTAACTCGAGGGCTGATTCTGGACTAGCAGTAGCTGCTTCATATGCTACTAAGTTTCTTAATATTACTTTAGAATCGGAGTTTAGTGTGATTTGAGGAAGATAAAATATGTGTTCGTCTCCTTCTTCAACAAATTTTATATCCCTTATGCCTCCTTCCGCGAGCTTCAATTTTACCTGTTCAGACATAATATAGTGCTATGTCTAACAATTTAAACTTTTAGCTGAGATGGTCGCATAGCAGTAAACATAGTATATATCAAATCAGGTCAGAGGTCGTGGGTTCAGTTTTAACTTCTAACTGAGATGGTCGCATAGTAGTCAACTTATATAGTATCAAATCAGTTAAGAGATCCTGGGTTGAAAATCACCACCACCCAAAAAACATGAAAAAAAAAATTCTACGTGTTTGGTTAATCACTACAACATTTTAGGCCTACAACCACCCTTGAGAAGTGTGGCCTAAGATGCCAAGAAGTGTGGCGTTTGGGCAAAGGCAACACTTTACGACTTTAGGCAACGTTTTTTGGGGATGGCCTAAAGTACCGTAACCTTTGACTATTGGCCACGCTTTGTAGGTGTTGCCTTAGAAGCCACGCTTTAAAAGTGTGGCCGATACGGTACAAAGGCCACACTTATATTTTCTCATATAGCCACGCTTTTATGACATAAGGCTACACTTATGAAGCGTGATCTTTGTCACGTTAAAGGCTACGTTTACAAAGTGTGGCTTCTAGAGCAACATGACAATCCCTATGGCCACCCTTTTTAAGCGTGGCGATTTTGTCTACACTACAAAATTATTTTTCAAATACTTATATTAGCCACAATTTTGTGGTTAAAAAACTATATTTGTTTGCATCAAATTCTGTTCTCACACACATATATATCTCAAGCATTAAATTAGATAATAAGTAATAGAATAAAAATAATTCAAATGCATATACTTAAAATAAATTTCAACAAAGAAACATACTTTGTGTACTGTCTATAGTAATAAAGCACTGTTGGTTCAAAAGTTCACTAGCAAAGACCTCTACAAAACCAAATGTATTCATATTTATAGAATCAATAAAAATAAACATCCCAATTGTTCAAAAGGTCTTCACCATTCACTTTAATGAATCAAATTTATTTGTGACCACCATATCCAATTGCATCACCCGTATTTTCCTACACATTCAAAATAAAATTAAAGATTAGGAAGAAACATATATATAGTATATACTGGTTAGAAATCATGATTTTGTAAGTTAAGATTGAGGTAGTTTTTGAAATTAGAAAATATAAATACCTTTTTAAGACTTGGGGCGTGAGTTGAGCCAGAAGAATGTGGTAGATTTTGGCCTCTCATAGCTCGTGCACTACTTGCATCAATTGGTGAAGGAATATTAGATCCAACACACCCTTGTATATCATGAAAATCCAGTCCAGGGTTGTTTTTCACCATTTGACTAAAAAAACATCGCATTTCTTCTCTCATCATTTCCTTCATTTCTTCCTTCAGAGAAGTTATTTCATTGGCATGCTTTTGTTTAAGCTTGGTGATTTCTTCATCTTTTTTCAGAGAGCTTGTCGTCACCGATCTACCATAGCATCTAACCCGACCAGGCTGCTCCTTTCCAAATACAGCCCTAAATGCATCATCTGCTGTTTCTCCGGAAGTTTGACGATTCTGAAGTTCAGACTGTCAAAAAATATATTATTGCACATCACTTACAAGTAAACTGCACATACTATAATCTCAACCTACAAAAAGGTAAAATCTGAAACAAACAAACTGAACCTGTTGGCAAAAGGTTTTTGCGTTTACACTGCAGCTTTTGAGTTATGAAAATTTAGGCTTTTACTTCCAAGAATGGCACAGCAAAGACATGAACTTAGGCTAGATTGGAAGATATGAAAATTCAGCTCCTTTGAACCTTTCCAAAGGTCTTGTTTCCAGCTTAGTGTTGTGCTCTTATAATAGGAATAACATCCAAATAAACTGCCTATAATTATGATCTGGATTAGTATAACTTGCAAAGCAACAATAATTCCTACAATTACTACACTAGCTATAAACAAACATTTTCTCCAAGAATTTCTTCTGAAATTCCCTTTGAAGATACTTGTCTGTTCAATGTGAATGCACAATAGCAAATTCTATTATCTCTGTAGAAAGGTTAGAACAATACATGAGACTACCTAGTGAAGCAACTGAAGTAGCCCAAAGTAATCACACTTTACCTGGTTGGCCTACACGTGGCAAAGTAGAAATTCGCGACCTAAAGGTATGGTTTCAGTTGCAGGAATCGTTAATTAGTTCATGAAAGCGTCTGATCTCTTTTAAGTTTGTTCTAAAACAGGTGAGGTACAGGCCAAATGCTCTATTAGTTCTTCAAGGTATAAGCTGTACATTTGAAGGGGGACAAAAGATTGGAGTTGTAGGCAGAACAGGCAGTGGGAAAACAACTCTTATCAGTGCATTGTTTCGCCTCGTTGAACCTGCAGATGGAAAGATCATCATTGATGACCGCAATATTTCAACAATTAGGCTTCATGATCTTAGGTCGCGTATTAGAATTATTCCACAAGATCCTACGCTCTTTACAGGTTTTGTTAGATACAACTTAGATTCCTTGTCAGAATATTGTGATGATCAAATGTGGAAGGTAACTTTCATATAAAGCTAATCTAATTGTTAATAAGGATTTGATAATTGTTTCTAATTTACTTATACAATTTTCTTGTTGAAGGTTCTTGAGAAATGTCAGCTTAGAGAGGCTGTTCAAGAAAAAAAAATAGGACTAGATTCCTCAGGTACAGATCAAAATGTAGATCATCAATATAAGATCATATAGCCAATTTTATTGGTTTTTGTACTAGAAGATAACAATAGTACTATGAGCAAAATGCAGTTTTACAAGATGGATCAAACTGGAGCATGGGACAGCGACAATTATTCTGTCTCGGACGTGCCCTGTTGAAGAGGAGTAGAATTCTAGTACTAGATGAAGCCACTGCATCCATTGACAATGCAACAGATGCAATTCTACAGAAAATAATCAGACTAGAATTCGCGGACTGCACGGTTATAACAGTAGCCCATAGAATTCCAAGCTAAAACACACACACACACACACACAGAGAAACTCGAACATAATAACAAAGCTCATCATTTTTATTTTATATACTCAACTACAGCCATATCTTCACTACAACAAAATCAAACTTGTAGAGACAATACAGACATCAAACAGCAAGAACAAGAAAAAAAAAGAAAGATAATAGCAGAAACAGTTATTAGCTGGTTGCAAAAATACCATGAAAATTAAGTCCTTCTGACGCTAAAAATCCTTTTCAAGCAATTCATAAAAGCCAAACAGCAAATACAATAACAAGACTTAACTTGCAGCATGACTTACTATTGCAACTTGAGTATCTGTATGAACTTCCTTCCCTTTCTTTGTACGAGTTGTAATAAACATTTCAGACTTTGATGGTTCCTCGTTGTTCTCTTTGGTTGCGCGCTACAAATTATATCAAAGAAGATATAAAAAAGATATCACTTTGTTCCGACAAAGTACAAAAAGAAATAAAAGTAAGATTACAAAGTGTCGACTAAATATTACCAATGCCACACACTCTTGCAAAATTAATAGGTCCCATTCGATGCCTCCACTTTTGTTTTTTCCTAGTTTTCTGAATTCAATTGGCACATAGCCTAACAACAAAGGAAGCATATTAATTAATAAATCAAAAAGGAAAAATATATACTAAACAATAGGTAGAAAATGTAGAAATGCACGGTTTAATCTTACTTGGACATGTTCGTCATCCGAATACTCAATCAATTGACGGAACTGAACTTCAGGTATCTCATCGGACGATTTTGTAGCATTTTTCAATAGTAGCATTTTTATCAAAATATTTCTTCTTAATATTCATCTTGTGTCGCTTCCAAACATCACGAGAAGCAGCCCACTTCTCTCCTTCAGCTGGAATTAAGAACTTGGACTGTGCAAACAACACACACCACACACCACACACACACACACACACACACACACACACCACACACACCACACATATATATATATATATATATATATATATCTTTTCTTAGTAGGAAAAATACAAAAAATATATAATTGAAAAATTGATTATTCTTACATTGACATATTCCCACATTCGTCGCTTAATATCCTTTGACACAGCATGCCAACTAGTATTCACCAAGGGGATAAATCTTGGATTCCTTGCAATTGTTCCTAAAAAGTTGGTCAAATCAGATACTCTCTTGTCAGTTGGTCCAACTGCTTGTCCTTTATCAAATGTCACCTCCTCTCTTTCTTCAAAACTTCTTGCATGAATATTCTTGCATGTTGTTTTTCCTCGAACTCTTTTCTTCTCTGATGTCCCGAGATTGATAAAACAAGCCAGACATAAGAATAAAAAATCAAAATATGTAAAATAATTATAAGGTTTAAGACATACCACCTGCAGTACCATCGATGTTCATATCCTCATCTCCAATAAATTCATCGTCACCAACTTCATCTTGTGCAGCAAAATTATCTAATTCTATTTCACGCTCATCAATAATAGGAGAGGACATAAATCTAACTTCATTTTCTAGGTGATTATCAGGATGTTTTTCACCACCGACTTGTATCCCATATTTTTTTAGAAACTGATTAACACTCGTCGACGGTAGGACTGAGTTTGTCTTTACCTTTTTGCAATTTTGTAGCTCTTGAATATCAAGTTGTTTCTCTCCTTCACCATGTGTTCTTCTAAGCATATGTAAAGTGTTAGGATCTACCTTTGCAGATGATTGGATCATGGATGTGGGCACAGGTAATTTACTCATTCCTTGCTTTTGAATGGGCTTCTCCAATTGAATTGACATTTGTTTAATTTGTCCTTTACTTGCAATATTATGTGAAGTGTTCAGATCTTCCCTTGAAGTTGAACATCACCAGGAGAAAATGGGAATACGTGCAGATGGCAGCTGAAAGTCGATATCCAAGGCAAGACAAACACATATGCAGGGGAACATCACCAGGAGAAACGACAACCAAAGGAATCACGAGCTAAACATAGAAGAACACCCAACAAATATGGAAAAAATATACATGCCAGGGCAAACTTATTTTGGGTAGTAAACATTTGGCACTATGAACATAAGGAGGGAAAATGTATAGAAATTGTACTCGATGCAGCAGCTTTACTGGAACACTGGCAATGGAATTCTATAAAGAGAAGAGACTACACACGCGAGGACAAACTGGAAAATGACAGGACCAATTACTCAAAACAAGTTGTGATGAAAAGTGATACTAGGATCATTGGATGCAGCAGCGGAGGCACGATTGATACATCACTATGTCAATAAAGTAAGATTGAAGAATACTCGCAAATTGGAAGACATTACATGGCTATTTTTGATTTACAAGTTACTTTCTCCTATTAGAATGCATAATGTAATATCAACATTGACTTCAACATTCAATATTGATAATAGGAATTATGTATTTGTCAATGTTTACTTCTTTCATCATGTAAGGCCTCCGGACATGTTGTATTTCTTCTTTAATTTAAATATATATAAAAATTAGCCCTAGGCAATTGCCTAGCGGTTTGCCAAAAAAAAACTAGCTATTTATGATTTCATCAACTCTAAAGAAGAAACTCAAGAACTAGCCATATTCTGAAATTACTAAAAGAAAGCTTTGGACATAAAGGGAACCATTTATCCTGACAACTTGAAGTCATCTTTAACAAGTTCCTATTAGTAACTCTTGATACAATGCAAACTCTATTAAATGCAACTAGGAATTAAAAATTTGGTCTGCACTTTCCCAAATGGTTATGCATGTTAAACATCTCCTTGAGCTTATAATATTTCCCAAACTGGAAACCAATCTTCTCTCGGAGGTATAAAATTTACTACGTATTCTCAAGATCTGATTTTTGTAAGATAGAATAGTTACTATTCTCTTTCTTCCAGGTTTAGCCAAATATCTAATCTCTTAATTTCTTTTTTTGTTTTGTTTGAAAATCTTCTTTAAGATACTTTCTTCCTCTTAAATATTACTTATAAGCTATATTCCTGAAGAATAACTGAAAAATGTTTGAAGAGTGTTCATACACAAACTTTTAGTAGAAAAACTCATCTATATTTTTGTGGATTCAATGCAATTAAACTTGTCCAAATACTGGCATCTCTCTTGTTGAACGCTTGATGTAGTCCTTATGCCTATGGCCTTGCCATACTAACATGAGAGATTCATATCTGTAATCAATTAGCAAGTCATATATGAACTCTATGATTCAAAATAACTAAACTTAGTAACCTAAATTGATTTTAACCATTCAGTCATTTAAACAGAACATTACCATTACAAACAACCCAAAAATAGGAATAAACAGAGCTCTTCAGTCCAAAATTACTTCAAAGAACATAATATATTAATATATAATAGCTAAAGTTAGCAGCTTGCAGAACAATAACAAGTTAGGACATACTGGGAACATAAGTAGAATAAATTTTTAGGTGTTCATTCATGGATCACAATTGAATCATGGATGAGAATAGGCACAACAAACACAATTTCGAGGTGTTGGGCGGTGTTTTCACAACAGATAATCACAACTGTGTTATTGCAAATGCACTGTAATACCAGTTGTGTCTCGAATCATGTTTCACTTCTATCGGCCCCAAAAAAATTCAATAAGAAGCTAGATAAATTAAAACTTTTAAGTATAAGAAGGAACATCAATCAAAGATAACTAAAATCAAATAGTAAAGATTACTCCTTTTCAACCCAAGAATGTGAATTTAGTAAAAACAACTAAAACTTATACCCAGAAATTAAACAAAATAAAATTACTTCTTTTCAGCCCAAGAATCTAAAATTAGAAAAAAATTAAACACATTGAGTATAAACTGAAGACTATACCAACATACCCATGTATATACATCATAGAAGATTATTTTTTCATCAGAAATCGAATTTTTTTTTTACAGAAAACCTTTGAGTAAAAGAAATACTAACCAATAGAGAAAGGATGGAGATTTGCTATAGTGAAGGAGCAGCTCCAGCAGCGGCGGAAAACAAAGCGCAACAAAAAGTTAGGGCAAGGAGGAAAAGAACGCTGGGAATCGTTCTGGATGGAGAAGTAACAAAGCGCAACAAAAAGTTAGGGCAAGGAGGAAAAGAACGCTGGGAATCGTTCTGGATGGAGGAGTATGTTTTAATTACTTTGCCTTTTGAGTATTGGGTGGGGAGGAGGGAAATATTTTCGTTATTTGGGGGGAAATTTTAAGAGAAATTTTTATAATAAATTTTTAGGTTACGCTTATAAAGTGTTAAGTTTGGTATTAGAATATAACAACGCTTCAAAAACGTTATCTTTATCATTAATAAGCGTTGCCAAATAATTTGTAAACTGGCAACACCTAAGAAGTGTTGTTTTTATATTATAAGAGCACGCTTTTTAAGTGTGGCCTTTAAAAACGTGGCCAAATACTCTAGTCAAAGATCACGCTTCAAAAGCTCATCTATAGCTACTTTTGGCAATACTTTTCGAGTGTTATCTATAATTAGTGTGCTATAGGGCAAAAATGTCGTAGTGAATAAAAAAGAATTAGTCCCACATGTAGAATTAAGTAGGCAAAATACCTTAATATTCCCCTAAACTTGACACAGATTATTAGTTACAGCCTTAAACTATTCGTGGTCTTAATTATTCCCTTCAACTTGGACTTTTGAGAGCCACTACCCCCTGAACGCTGATGTGGCAAAAGGTGTGGGTGCACTGGCCTGCCACGTGATTTTTTTTGTATATGTGGCATTTTTTTAAAAAATAAAATATATTTTACCTTTTTAAGAATGTTACCTTTTTAGATAATTTTTTCGAATACAATTTATAATAAAACTTGGATAGAACTACATTATTTAGGATAAATTTTTTATCTAGCTAAAAATAATAAAGTTGTAGTTAATCTTTTTTTGAATTTGACCTAAAAATAATGATTTATACAATTGAATAAATAGTCAAGGCATCTAAAAAGTTATAAAAAATATATATTTTGAAATTAATTATTTTGGCTATAATTTTTTATATAGCTCTAAATTACGGTGCTCTAAAAATATTTTATTTTACAGATTTTACCTGAAAAGCAAAAATACACAGTTGAAATAAATAATCTTTCTTAAAAAGGTAAAAATATATTTTATTTTTCAAAAAAATATTACATATACAGAAAAATTCACGTGGCAGGCGAGTGCACCCACACTCTTTGCCACATCAGCGTCCAGGCGGTAATGGCTCTCAAAAGGCCAAGTTGAGGGGGGTAATTAAGATCACGAATAGTTTAAGGCTGTAACTAATAATCCGTATCAAGTTTAGGGGGTTTTTAAGGTATTTTGCCAATTAAGTATATAACTAAAAGTATGATATCTTTGATTTCTACCTCTGTTTCATTTAATGTGGGACTCGTTATTAATCCGTTCGAAAATGAAATGACACTTTTATGTGTTTGAGACAATTGAATTTTAAACCTTTTGTTTTACCTTAAATGGCATATTTTTTGTAACGACCCGACCGGTCGTTTTGAGCATTTACACTTCGCTCGCCAGTTCTCGCGCATTACTAACCCCGTATGATGTATTATGACTTATGTAAATTGTTGGTTTTGGTTTCCAGGATAATCGGAATAGATTTGGAAGAACAATTCTCTGTTTGAAGCTTTAAATTTGAAAGGTTTGACCAAGTTTTGACTTTTTGGTATTTGATCTCGGATTTGAATTTTTATGATTTGGTTAGCTCCGTTGGGTGATTTGGGACTTAGGAGCGCGATCGGAATGTAATTTGGAGGTCCGTGGTAGATTTAAGCTTGAATTGGCGAAATTAGAATTTTGGCGTTTTCCGGTCGATAGTGGAAAATTTGATGTTAGAATCGAATTCCGGAAGTTGCAGTAGGTCCGTTGTATCATTTGTGATGTGTGTGCAAAATTTCAGGTCATTCGGACGAGGTTTGATAGACTTTTTGATCAAACGCGGAATTCGGAAGTTTTTGGAACCTTAGGCTTGAATCCGATGTTATTTGGTTGACTCGATGTTGTTTTGGGTGTTTCAAAGATTGATATAAGTTTGGATAGTGGTATATGACTTTTTTGTGCTTTTGGTTGGGGTCCCGGGGGCCCCGGGGTGATTTCGGATGGTTAATGGGAAGTTTGGGAATTTGTTGGAGCAGCTTCAGCTGCTGAGTTTTCTGTCATAGTTGCACCTGCAGATTGGGGACCGCAGGTGCGGGACCGCATAAGCGTGTGAAGGTCAGGAGCCGCAGATGCGGAGTGTGGAGCGCACCTGCGAAGGCGTAGGTGCGGGCATTTTAGCGCAGGTGCGATTTGAGCGAATAATTGGGTTCCGCAAATGCGCACCTGGGACCGCAGGTGCGAGATTTGAACCGCAGATGCGGTTTAGCTAGGGCAGGGCATATAAATTTAGCCCTTCGCAATTTTTGAGTGGTTTTCCACCATTTTCATGCGGGTTTGAGCTTGGGAGAGCAATTTGAAGAGAGAATTCAAGAGGGTTTCGTGGAGGTAAGGTTTTTGGACCCTAAACTTGTTTCTATGATGGTTTTTGGCTGATTAAGCTTGAAAACTATGGAAATTAGCAGCAAAAAATGGGGGTTTAGGGCTTGGTAATTGGAGACCTTAATCTAGGGATTTGAAGGGTCATTTGTGGTTGGATTTTGGTATTCTTGGTATGTATGAACTCGTGAGAGTGTAAGGATTCTAGTTTGGTGAATTTTATCGGAATCCGAGATGTGGGCCGGGGGGTCGGGTTTGACCAATTTCGGGATTTGTGATGTAATTTGATTATTTTCGTGTGGGCTTTGTTTCCTTAGCATATATTGATGTTATGGTTCTGATTTTGCAGATTCGGGGCATTTGGAGGCCGAATGGAGAGGCAAGGGCGTCGCAGGCTAGAGTTTGACTTGGCTTGAGGTAAGTAACGCTTCCAAACTTGGTTCTGAGGGTTCGAAACCCCGAACTAGGTGTTCTATGATTACTATTGAGGTGACGCAAATGCCAAGTGACGGGCTTGTGGGCGTGCACTGTGAGAATTACGGCCTGGGTCATTCCATGGCACCGCTTAGTGACCCTTTCTTGCTGATATCTGTGTTGTAATTATGTGATTAAGTTAATGAGCTGCAAATCATGCTAATTATCATGTTAAGGTTTCACGCCAATACCTGTTCTGTGAGCTTGAATTTTACCTATTCAAACATAATTTAATTATTAGGTACTCTAAGTAAACATGGTGCTATCTCTAACAATTTAAACTTTTAGCTGAGATGGTCGCACAGTAGTAAACAGAGTATATATCAAATCAGGTAAGAGGTCGTGGTTTCAGTTTTAACTTCTAACTGAGATGGTCGCAAAGTAGTCAACATATATAGTATCAAATCAGTTAAGAGATCCTGGGTTCAAACTCATCACCACCCAAAAAATAGAAAAAAAAATATCTATGTGATTGGCTAGTCAAAAAGAATTAGTCCCACAAGTAGAATTAAGTAACTAAAAGTATGATATCTTTGATTTCTACCTCTGTTTTATTTAATGTGGGAGTCGTAATTAATCCGTTTGGAAATGAAATGACACTTTTATGTATTTGAGACAATTTAACTTTAAACTTTTTGTTTATCTTTAATGGCATATTTTTATAGTCATAGAAATCCCATGGCATATTTAAATCCCATAGCAAAAGCAGCTCCTGGTCTAGGTCTACTAATTCCCTCAGACAGCTCTGGCACACTTGTAGCCTATTGTGACTCAAATTGGGGAGGTTGTTTACAAACTAGGAGGTCTGTTACAGGGTATCTAGTAAAGTTTGGGGAGGCTACCATATCCTGGAAGTCGAAGAAACAGGCGACAATATCCATAAGCTCAGTAGAGGCAGAATTCAGAAGCATGACTTCCACAGTTGCTGCACTAACCTGGTTAACAGGATTGTACAAAGAGCTGGGAGTTGATGTCAACTGGCCTATTTCTCTATATTGTGACAGTAAAGCTGATATTCAAGTTACAGCCAATCCTATTTTTCATGAGAGAACTAAGCATATTGACATTGATTGTTATTTTGTTAAGGAGAAGATTGTTCAAGGGATGATAAAAAACTTTCATATTTCTACCAAGGAGCAACTAGCAGACTTACTAACAAAGAGCATTGGCAAACTGCAGCATGACCAAGCTGGGGTTGAAAGACATATTTCAACCATCAACTTGAGGGAGGGTGTTGAGATAATAGGAGTCTAACTATAGTTAATTAGCTTAGTTAATGATAGTTAGGAAGTTAGTGACAGCTGGACACAGCTTAGTTAAAAGAGTTAGTTACTGTACTGTATATAACTGAAGGTAGTTAGCTTTGTACAGCAAGTTTTGTTTTCTGATAGTTTGAGAAATGTTCTCTCCATGGTAACGTTGATCTCACTTTTTCCTTTTCTCTCTTTTGCTGACGGTTGCTCACCAGAAATCATCAAAAACTTAATTTGGGTAGATTCAAGTTGTTAGTCACTAATACGGTATATTTTTGTTCATTTTTAATCTCGTTTTTCTTAAAAATTAGTTCGTAATTACTGAAAATCTCAATTTGGGACAGTATCAAATTAAAAGTGTAAGATAGGGAGATGGGAGAAGGTTAAACAATAAGGGTGGCTGAATTTTTGGTGGACGGCGATGGCGGACCAATGGCGATGGGATGGTGTATATGCAGGGGCGGACCTATGTAGTAATTAGAGGGGTCACCGACCACTACTAGAAAACTGTCTAAAACCGTCCAGAAATACCGAACGAAATCGGTCGAAAAACTGGAAAAATCAACCAATTTCCGACCGTCTTTAATCCGTCGAAATTAGGTTGGCCGGTAAAAAATAGAGACCTAAGTCGATCGAAATTTCCGACCGGCTTCAGTCAGTAAATTAATTTTCACAAACGATCCAAAAAGAAAAAATCTGCCGATAAAACAGACCGAAGTCAGTCGATATTTTTCGATCGTATTCGGTAATTATTTTGAATTATGCAATTAAAAAATACACCATCTGGCGCTCGAACCGGGGTCTGCACTGTGGAAGGATACTATTCTACCACTAGACTATTGGTGCTTTTTGATTTAAGACTTTCTTTTAATATTTATTCTCTTTAATTGCATTTTGGCGCGAAAATAACCGACCGATTTCGGTGAGTTTTTTGAATATTAATTTTAATTATTTTATATGAAAAACAGACCGATTTCGGTCGGTTTCTTAAAAAATAAATTTCCCGGGATGCTAAAATAGTTTTCCGCACTTTTGCGCAAAAAAAAAGAAGACCAAATTTGGTCGGTTTCGTAAAAAAAAAATATTTTGAAAAATCGAGCGAAGTTGGTCGGTTGGCCGCGGTCGATTTTGGCCGAATTTCTAGTAGTGGGCACCCAGAGAGTTTGGTAAAAATTACGTGTATATAAGTAAATGTCTATAAAAATAGTGATATATTAGTAGTGACACCCGATATACAAGCAGATTTTGGTCGATTGTAAAAGTGCACCCCCAATCTTTAAATCATGGTTCCGTCTCTATATATGGTGGTTCTATAAAAATAGTTTTAATAAAATTAAAAAAAAATTAGAAGTTTGAGCTTGTCACACGCCTAAGAGAAGTGGAAACACCTTTTTTGCCATGTTACTTTGTGTGTTTGATGGACACATTTTAAGTGAAATTGAAGTATCGAATCGGTAAAAATCTCACTTGAGGTAGCTAAGTGATAATAATGGACAAATTTAAATTGAAGTATATGTATTCCTCCATTACATTAACTTGGAAAAAGAAAAGACAATTGCAATTGCTTTTATAAAGACAATCATAATCGAGATTTTCATGGAGGGGTGTACGGAAAAAATCAACAATTGTACCAAATCGATAATCCGAGCCAAAAGTGGAAAAAAATCCGACCATAGTTTGGGTTGGTTTGTTTTATGTGATTTCATTATTTTTATTGTTGAATATTTTAGTACAATATCATGATTCATCTCATATTATTTTGTGTTATTTTCTTGAGTAACATCTTGTATAGTTATATCCTACTAGGACCAAAGAAATATTGGAGCACAAGCTATATGGTTTATGCTATGAAGATTTTACCCAAAAAAAGCCGGAGAAAACCGAAAAACCCGAGATTGAAAATCAGATTTTTGTTGGTTTGGTTTGGTTTATAGATATAAAAAATCCGGTACAATTGGTTTGATTTGATAATTGATAAACTCGAACCAACCCGTTCTTTTTTAGGAGACCTGATCAGATATTAATAATAATACTAACTACCCTCAAACAAAACGGAAATATATTTGATTTGTTTAAGATATTATTCGTTCCTATCTACTTTTTTTATCCAACTGAAGCCATCAGCTTATTGTTATTTGCCCACACCGAGAAACAAAAGGATTAATTAGAGTTTTACTTTAATAACTCACAAAAATTCAAAAACATCTCCAAATTGTATTCATATCCAAACATAACACTATTTTCTATATACCATTTTTACTTGAAAACAATTTCACTTTTTTCCGTAATTTCACATCTTATGTCCAAACGCCCATTAAAACAAATGGGAACTATTTAAACTCTTGGGAAAATAGTCACACATTTCAACATTACCTTAGCAATTTCTTCAAGTTCTGCGACTGATGGTATTCAATCTGTAACGACCCGACTTGTCGTTTTAAGAATTTACACCCCGTTCACCGACTTAACGTCCCGAGCAACCTTTTAATATGTATTATGATTTGCGATTATGGTCGAGTTTGGTTTTCGGAAGATTCGAAATTTAATTGAAAGATCAACTCTCATTTTTGAGGTTTAAATGAAAAGAGTTGATCGTATTTTGACTTTTGAGCAAACGACTCCGGAATGAAATTTTGATAATTCCAATAGCTTCGTATGGTCATTTTGGACTTGGGAGTATGGTCGGATTTGGATTTGGAAGAACGCAGGACAATTCGACGCATTTTGGCGAAAGTTGGAAAATATAAGATTTTTGGAAAGTTTGACCGTGGAGTTGACTTTTTGATAACGGGATCGAAATTCGATTCTGGAAATTGAAACATCTTCATTCTGTCATTTATGACTTGTGTGAAAAATTTGAAGCCATTTCGGATTGATATGATATGTTTCGACGCAAATTATAGAATTTGAAAATTGATAAACTCATAATTCGATTCGAGGTGTGATTCGTAGTTTGGATGTTGTTTTATGTGATTTGAGGCCTCGAGTAGGTACGTGTTATGTTACAGGACTTATTGGTATATATGGACAAGGTCCCGAGTGGCTCGGATGAGTTTCGGATGGAGTTCAGATCGTTTTGTCACGACCCATTTTCACAATAGGCCATGAGGGCGCCTGACACCCTTGTCAGGCAAGCCAATTGCGGAAACATTTCTAAAATACTTATGTTGCTTTTAATTAGAATAAGTGAAATAAACACTCAATTTGGAATTTAAATCAAAAGAGCTGAATACCGTAATAATATAATTACACAACCCCAAAATAAACGTCTACCAAAGTGTGTGCCAGAACCTGGTGTCACAAGCTACAGGCAACTAGTAGAATATACATCCAAAAGAATACCACACTACCCTACTGTCTGGATCCAAATAGAAAGAAATTAATAATGCAAAAGAAAGACTTCTTCAGCTGCGGATCGACATGGAAGGAAAGCAGCTCACCGTAGAAGTCCCAAGTCCGCTCACGAATGCGCACCAGAGAAATAACCGGATCCACCTGCCTCAGATCCTGTACATTTAAGTACAGAAGCGTAGCATGAGTACATAAACAATATGTACCTAGTGAGTATCCCGTCTAATCTCGAAGAAGTAGAGACGAGAGGTCGACTTGATACTCACTAGGGTCATATAATATTATAAGTATAAGTTTAACAATGAAAATTCTTTAATAGGCAACAGTTTACAACAAGGCATATAAGTCATATTCTCGCTAGGATTCCGATTAATCAATTAGTACAGTTACAATTATCAATTCATTTCGGGCCATGAAAAACAGTACCAATATTTAACACTCTCAGGCAAAGCTATATAAGCATGCGCAAATATGCCGAGGCGACGGCCCGATCCAACAGAAATAAACTGTGCACTTGCCGAGGGTCGACGGCGCGCCTATAGATGCATCTATTCATATCCAGGCGATCCGCCCGATCCACAAATAAGAAGAAATACCAAGTATACACACAAGGCACATCAATAGTCATAAATGCCAAGCAAGACTTCAACAATTGTACAAGTACGTTCTTATTCCCTTTTTTAATCTCTAGCATATCCTAGGTGCTCGTAGTAACAAGATAATATGGAGAGTCATATAAAATAAGCATGATGTGGGTCCTAAACTACCCGGGCCATTAACATAGTAGTAGCTACGCACAGACTCTCGTCACCTAGCGCGTGCGTAGCCCCCGCATTTAGCAACAATTACTCAACTATTAATCTTATGGGGACAGTTCCCTCTTACAAGGTTAGAAAGGAGACTCACCTCGCTCCAACGCGCACTTCCAATATCAAAAACAAGTCCAAGCCCTCAAGTCGGAGCCAAACGATCACAAACTAGTTAAAGGAATTAAGAACTAGTCAATATATGTTTACAAAATCAAATTCTAGCTATTTAAGCCATTTCCAAACCCTTTTCACAAGTTTCCTAAATTTCGACCCCGGGCCCACGTGCCCGGATTCCGATATTTTTTGAAGGAAGTTGTTCTCTACAACCTAAGGATCAATAATATATCATTTCTAGTTCATTACATAGCAATTTACATGCTTAAATCTTAGTTTTACTAAAACCCTAGGTCTAGCTCTAACCCTTGATGTTTACTTAATTTTAATGTTTAATCTACCTAATGTTCATGTAATTAAACTAAGAATGGAGGGAGATTACTTACCTTACAATACTATGTGGAAATCCTCTCTTTGGAAGCACCCAAATCGCCCAAGTGTGAAGTAGTGAGTGAAATAAATGACCTTGAGCTCGAATTAAAAGAGCTCACTGCCCAGCGGTTTCCGCTTCTGCGGTTTGGGGACCGCATCTGCGGTCCCGCTCCTGCGGAAAGGAGGCCGCATCTGCNTCGACGCGCGAGGAGGTCGATGCAAAGGGAAAAGGCATTGCGGACCAGCCTACGGCCGGTTAGAGGTGAGTAGTTGGTGTATATGATGGCCCGAGGGTTTGAAACCCCGGCTTATCACATTGTGAAGCTATTGTAGGGCATGACTCGCACCCCATGGCAGGTGCGGGATTAGTTATGACTGGGGATTTAGACTTAGTCCATCCCGAACAAGAATGTTTCTATATTGGCGACTGATACGCACCCTGTATTGGGAATCCGGGTCTGTTTTCCCAAAATGTTGACCGAAGTCAAATTTGGTCCTTTAAGAAAATCTTAAAGAAGCAAATGGACATATTTTTACTCAAAACTCTTCCAACTCCCAAACCAATCGCCCCGCAAGTCGTAAATTAGATAAAGCAAGTACGGGAGGCTTTATTCAGGGGAACAGGGTTCAAAAAGGTAAAACGACCGGTCGGGTCGTTACATTCTCCACCTCTTAAACAAACGTTCGTCCTCGAACGGACATAGAAAAGTACCTGGACTACTGAATAAGTGGGGATATCTGCTCCGCATGTCCCGTTCGGACTCCCAGGTTGCCTCCTCGACCGGTTGGCCCCTCCACTGGACTCTCACCGCAAAAATCCTCTTGGACCTCAGCTGGCGATCCTGTCTGTCAATAATAGCAACTGGCTCCTCCTCATAGCCCAAACTCTCATCTAACTGAATGGTGCTGAAGTCTAACACGTGGGATAGGTCGGCATGATACTTCCGAAGCATCGTAACATGAAAAACTGGGTGAACTCCCGATAAACTAGGGGGTAAAGCAAGCTCATAAGCAACCTCCCCAACTCGCCTCAACACCTCAAAGGGGCCAATAAACCTTGGGCTCAACTTGCCTTTCTTCCCGAACCTCATAATGCCCTTCATGGGCGAGACTTTCAAGAGAACCTTCTCGCCAACCATGAATGATACATCCCGCGCCTTCTGATCCGCGTAACTCTTTTGTCTAGACTGAGCTGTGCGAAGCCTCTCCTGAATCAACTTTACCTTATCTAAGGCGTCCTGTACCAAATCTGTACCAAGTAACCTAGCCTCTCCAGGCTCAAACCACCCGATAGGAGAACGACAACGTCGACCATATAAAGCCTCGTACGGGGCCATCTCTAAGAACTGATCCCACTGCCCTCCGAAATCAATCGTACATGCTCTAAGAATATCCTCCAAAATTTGCACCGTCCCCTCCGACTAACCGTCGGTCTGAGGATGGAATGCTGTGCTAAGCTCTACACGAGTCCCCAACTCACTCTGCACGGCTCTCCAGAAATGGGAAGTGAACTGATTGCCTCTATCTGATATGATGGACACCGGCACAACATGCAATCGGACTATCTCCCGAATATAGATCTGAGCATACCTCTCTGCTGTATAAGTAGTCACCACTAGAATGAAATGGGCCGACTTGGTCAATCTATCCACAATGACCTACACGGAGTCAACCTTCCGCAAAGTCCGCGGTAGCCCAACTACGAAGTCCATGGTGATGCGCTCCCACTTCCACACTGGTATAGGCATCCGCTGAAATAGGCCGCCTGGCCTCTGATGTTCATACTTGACCTGCTGGCAATTCAAACACTTAGTCACATACTTCACTATGTCCTTCTTCAACCCCCGCCACCAGTAATGCTGCCTCAAATCACGATACATCTTCGTAACTCCCGGGTGAATTGAATACCTCGAACTGTGGGCCTCTTCTAGAATCTTCTCCCTGAGACCATCAACATTAGGAACACATAGACAGCCCTGAAGTCGCAACACACCATCCTCGCCAATAGAAACCTCCTTGGCACCTCCCTGAAGTATCGTCTCTCTGAGGACTGCCAAATGTGGATCATCGAACTGCCGGGCCTTGATCTCCCCCAATAACGAAGACTGGGCGACCACACGCTAGAACTCGGCTGGGCTCTGCAATGTCCAACCTCACAAGTCTGTTAGCCAAGGACTGAATGTCCAAGGCTAGTGGCCTCTCCTCTGCTGGAATGAATGCTAGGCTACCCATACTCTCCGCCTTTCTGCTCAAGGCATCCGCGACCACATTTGCCTTGCCCGGATGATAAAGAATGGTAATGTCATAATCCTTTAGCAACTCAAGCCACCTGCGCTGCCTCAAAATTGAGATCCCTCTGCTTGAACAAATGCTATAAGCTGCGGTGATCGGTATATACCTCGCAGGGCACCCCGATCAAATAACTGTCTCCATATCTTAAGG
>NC_031999.1:34708986-34719370 GCF_001879085.1 Nicotiana attenuata
AATAGGTCATGAGGGCGCCTGACACCCTTGTCAGGCAAGCCAATTGCGGAAACATTTCTAAAATACTTATGTTGCTTTTAATTAGAATAAGTGAAATAAACACTCAATTTGGAATTTAAACTAGAAGAGCTGAATACCGTAATAATATAATTACACAACCCCAAAATAAACGTCTACCAAAGTGTGTGCCAGAACCTGGTGTCACAAGCTACGGGCAACTAGTAGAATATACATCCAAAAGAATACCACACTACCCTACTGTCTGGATCCAAATAGACAGAAAATAATAATACAAAAGAAAGACTTCTTAGGCTGCGGATCGACATGGAAGGAAAGCAGCTCACCGTAGATGTCCCACGTCCGCTCACGAATGCGCACCAGAGAAATAACCGGATCCACCTGCCTCAGATCCTGTACATTTAAGTACAGAAGCGTAGCATGAGTACATAAACAATATGTACCTAGTGAGTATCTCGTCTAATCTCGAAGAGGTAGAGATGAGAGGTCGACTTGATACTAACTAGGGTCAGATAATATTATAAATATAAGTTTAACAATGAAAAATCTTTAATAGGCAACAGTTTACAATAAGGCATATAAGTCATATTCTCGCTAGGATTCCGATTAATCAATTACTACAGTTACAATTATCAATTCATTTCGGGCCATGAAAAACAGTACCAATATTCAACACTCTCAAGCAAAGCTATATAAGCATGCGCAAATATGCCGAGGCGACGGCCCGATCCAACATAAATAAACTGTGCACTTGCCGAGGGTCGACGACACGTCTATAGATGCATCTATTCATACCGAGGCAATCTGCCCGATCCACAAATAAGAAGAAATACCAAGTATACACACAAGGCACATCAATAGTCATAAATACCAAGCAAGACTTCAACAATTATACAAGTACGTTCTTATTCCCTTTTTAAATCTCTAGCATATCCTAGGTGCTCGTAGTAACAAGATAATATGGAGAGTCATATAAAATAAGCATGATGTGGGTCCTAAACTACCCGGACCATTAACATAGTAGTAGCTACGCACGGACTCTCATCACCTAGCGCGTGCGTAGCCCCCGCATTTAGCAACAATTACTCAATTATTAATCCTATGGGGACAGTTCCCTCTTACAAGGTTAGAAAGGAGACTCACCTCGCTCCAACGCGCACTTCCAATATCAAAAACAAGTCCAAGCCCTAAAGTCGGAGCCAAACGATCACAAACTAGTTAAAGGAAGTAAGAACTAGTCAATATAAGTTTACAAAATCAAATTGTAGCTATTTAAGCCATTTCCCAACCCTTTTCACAAGTTTCCTAATTTTCGACCCCGGGCCCACGTGCCAGGATTCCGATATTTTTTGAAGAAAGTTTTTCTCTACAACCGAAGGATCAATAATATATCATTTCTAGTTCATTACATAGCAATTTACATGCTTAATTCTTAGTTTTACTAAAACCATAGGTCTAGCTCTAACCCTTGATGTTTACTTAATTTTAGTGTTTAATCTACCTAATGTTCATCTAATTAAACTAAGAATGGAGGGAGATTACTTACCTTACAATACTATGTGGAAATCCTCTCTTTGGAAGCACCCAAATCGCCCAAGTGTGAAGTAGTGAGTGAAATAAATGACCTTGAGCTCGAATTAAAAGAGCTCACTGCCCAGCGGTTTCCGCTTCTGTGGTTTGGGGACCGCCATCTGCGGTCTCGCTCCTGTGGAAAGGAGGCCGCATATGCGGCTCTGGGCTTTAAGCGACTGGACCGCTTCTGCGATCTGAAAGGCGCTTGTGCGGAAACCGCTTCTGCGGTTCTAACCCAATTTGGCTGGACCGCTTCTGCGGTCGAATTTCGCTAAAGTGAAACTGCTTCTGCGGTTTCATGACCGCTTCTGCAGTTTTCCCTTGGCCTCTTCTGCAAAGGCCTGACCGCATTTGAGGTCCCGCTTCTGCGGCCCTAGAACCGCAGATGCGGTTATGACAGAAGCAGCAGTTCAGCCTCTTCTTCTATTTTTTAACTTCACTCGAGCCTCGATCGTTTGATGCACGGGGCTCCCGAGCCCCGCCCGAACATACCGACTAGTCTGAAATCACGAGGCGGACTTACTCGGACCCTCAGAACTCCCAAAACAACGCTAAATCTTGGAATCACCCCCTAAAACCAAATGAATCAAACTATTGAATCTTTAAGTTCTTAATTCTCCTCTAACGGGTCAAAACGCCCTTAAACTACTCGGATTGGCACCAAATTTTGCGGGCAAGTCTTAAACGATATTACGGACATGTACCAAGCTTCGGAACCAAAATTCGAGCCCGATACCTAGGGAATCAATGATTACTTAGTTACTTTAGTTCTTTAAAGCTTCAATTAAACAATTTTAAATAAAAATTCATTACTCGGGCTAGGGACCTCGGAATTCGATTCCGGGCATACGCCCAGGTCCCATATTTCTCCACGGACCCCCAGAAATTGTCAAATCACGAATCCGGGTCCGTTTTCCTAAAATGTTGACCGAAGTCAAACTTGGTCCTTTAAGAAAATCTTAAAGAAGCAAATGGACATATTTTTACTCAAAACTCTTCCAACTCCCGAACCAATCGCCCCCGCAAGTCATAAATTAGTTAAAGCAAGTACGGGAGGCTTTATTCAGGGGAACGGGGTTCAAAAAGGTAAAACAACCGGTCGGGTCATTACACGTTTGGCGCCTTGTTGAAGATGCTGGAATTTCGCTGGGCAGAAGTAGTTTTTGGACAGCGCAGAGCTTACTTTTAGTGTTTATATCAATCTATAAGGAATTTGGGGATGATCCAAAAACGAAAGTTGTAGCCTTTGTGTCTAGTTTACAGAAATACAAACCGTTTGTCATTTGGAATTGTGTACAAAAAGTTATGGTTAGTACACTACAGGCTGTCTGGAAAGAGTTTTGAAATCGCCAGAAATTTCTGTTTCACGGGGCTGACTTAGAAAGCTAATATTTCGAAATCTATAAGGAATCTGAAAATTATTAAAACCTGAAAGTTGTAGCCCTTTGATTCTAGTTTTCATAAAGATAACCCATTCATCATTTGAACATTTGTACAGAAAGTTATGATCGATTTACCGAAGGCTGGTAATTCTATTTTTTTTCTCGGGCAGAGGCTAAATCGCATGTGTCAAATGCGATTAGAAGTCTCAAATGACAAATGCGACTTTCCTGGACAGATTATAAAAATGGGAGTTAGCCATTTTTACTCATTTTGGAGTTTCAAGTATCGCATTTGGGCGATTCCAAAGGAATTTTTCACGACTTCGACTTGGGTAAGTGTTCTATATCCGAAAGTGATTATATTTCATCAATCCTTGTCCATATTCATCTATTATTTTGGATTTAGGTGTAAGAAATTGGGATTTTTGTAAAATCTTCCAAAAGTGAAAATTTAAGATTTGAAAGCCAATCTGATGTCGGAATTCGATAATTTTTGTATGGTTGAACTCGTACCAGAACGGGTGTTCGGATTTCGTGAAAATCCCATCGGGTTCCAAGAGGCGAGACCGCGTTGACTTTTAGTTGACTTTTTATTGTGAAGTTTTAAGTCGACGTTTTATTATCCAAAATTATTTTCAATGAATTTTAATGAAGTTATAGAATTAATTTGGATAGATTTGAGTTGTCCGGAGGTCAATTCAAGAGAGAAGGGTATTTTGGAATATTGGCCTAACTTCAAAAAGGTAAGTATCTTGCCTAACCTTGAGTGGGAGAATTACCCCTTAGGCATTGAGTCGTATGTGCCATTTTGTGTAATGTGAAAGCCGTGTACGCGAAGTGACGAGTACATACTCGGGCTTATATGTGCAAATCTTATTGGTTTAAAGTCTTAGGCATTTTATGTACTAAATTAGATAATTGTTGGCATTTATTTAATCCTCTACTTACCATGCCTCAATCCTTGTTTGTGGAATTTGTTTTATATGATAAACTGGTGTTATTACTACTTGAATTTTTATGTGAATTTTGTGTAAATGTTGAATTGATATTTCCTGTAAGTAATTATATTATGGGTTTTTCATCTGCAAATAATTAAATTAAATAAGTTTAAATTAAGGTATTAATATATTTATCGAAAATGTGGATTAAAGAAAGTGTTGTTTTACGCTGAGTTGTTTTTCCATATTTATTGTTGTTATGAGGTTTTATATGCGGTGTGTGAAGCCTTGGGATAATTGTTGTAAAAATAATTGATTTTGTTGTATCTTTGGAACTGGTTGTGGCCTATGGGCCAATTGTGATATGAAGTGATTATGTGGTGTTGTCATGATAATTTTCTGTGTAAATTATTGTGTGATTTGGGTTACTGTTATGCGGCGTATAAGGGTGGCATTCCAATGTTGATATTATGTGGGTATAAGGGTGGCATTTCACTGTGGTTATGTGTGTTGGGCTATTGTCTGGCAGAGTGATAAGTGTGGCTATTATACGGAGCTATAATGGTGGCTATTGTACGAAGCGATAAGGGAGGCAATTATACGGAGTGATAAGGGTGGCTATATGAGAGATAAGAGTGGCTATTGCCATATCTCATATGTGATGATGTGGGGTTATTGTGTTGGTAATTATTATGTGATGATGAGGGGCTATTGTTGTGGTAATTTTATATGATGTTGTGATTTTCCTGTGATTTCTTTTATATATTGTGCAAATTTATTTTATAAATCCAGTAAATTTAATAATAGTCAGATATATGTTGGAATTATGAGCCTGTGGATATTGCCGAGCGGATTATGATATGGGAACGAGGTGCCGTGGTTATATATTAAAAATGCTACTGGCACGTGAATTGTCCGTGCATTTGTGATATGAAATGTGGGCACGAGGTGCCGTGAGTAAATGATGATGATATTGGCATGTGAGTTGTCCGTGCGGTTGTGATAGAGACATTGGCACAAGGTGCCGTGGAAATATAAAAATGGGCTGAGACCCATTTTTTTAATTATGAAACGAGGTGTCACAGGAAAAATTCGCTTTCTTTTAACCGGCTCTTTCTTCAGGTGAGGAAATTTGGGAGAGGGTCCAGAACTTCAGTAAAGTTATTGAGGCTCCACCTTATAGATTCCCCAGATATGGTGTTACTCATAATTGGACGAAACAGAGTATATTTTGGGAGTTGCATTATTGGAAGGATAATATTCTCCGACACAACCTTGATGTCATGCATATTAAGAAGAATTATTTTGACAATTTGTTCAACACAGTGATGGAGGTTAAAGGTAAGGCAAAAAATAACCCGAAGGCTAGAATGGACTTACAAGAATATTGCAGACGGCCTGAACTATACTTGCAGACAACAAACAATGGTAAGGTGTTCAAGCCCAAAGCAAGTTACACATTCAATTTGGAGAAAAGACGACAAATTTGTGATTGCGTTACGAAATTGAAGATGCCTGAGGGTTATGCGTCGAATCTTGGAAAAAAAAGTAGATATGGAGGTAGGGAAGTTGAGCCATTTGAAAAGTCATGACTGTCATGTTTTCGTGGAGACCTTAGTGCCTATTGCATTTTGTGGTTTGCCCGAAAGAATCTGGAAACCCATCATAGAGATTAGTTTATTTTTCAAACACTTGTGTTCTACCCACATTAAGGGAAGAAAACCTACTCCGGATGGATCAGAACATTCGTGTAACTTCTAGTAAGATGGAAAAAATATTTTCATGTGGTTTCTTTGATGTGATGGAACACCTTCCAATCCACCTTGTACACGAGGCACGACTTGGAGGGCATGTTTAATGCAGATTGATGTATCCCTTTAAGAGGTAATATTATAAGTTTGATGTAATATTCTATTTCATTTGAATGTTCTTGGCTAACATGACATTATGTTGGAAAATTGGCAAATGCAAATAATTTGTTAAGCAGAGGAATATGATTGAAGGATCTATATGCAAAACCTATCTTGCAAAGGAAACTGCACATTTTTGTTCTTATTATTTTGAGAGTAACGTGCAATGTTCTAGGAATAGGCCCAATAGGCACACGGTCGAATGTGTGAATGATCCATTATATCTACCAATGTCTATATTCAATCAACCAGGCCGGTGTTCTAATGATGTTAGAAAGAAAAGTTTGAGTGATATGGAGTACAAGTCAACTACACTTCATGTGTTGCTAAATTATCCCGAAGTTGTACCATTTCTCAAGTAAGTATTGATTTATTAGTTATCAAAATATAAAATTTACTGTGATTACATATTGATGCAACTACTAAAAATATTTGATGTGTCACAATCACTTCGTGGGTCAATTTGGCCATAATGTTGTATATACGAGATTTAATACGTGGTTCAAACAGTTTGTAAGTTTATCATGATAATGTTCTAACACTATGTAGGTAAATAATGTTTGTAAGTTATGCTAACTTATGAGTTTTTTAACACTATGTAGGTAAATAATCCAAATAATGGTGTAAATCAATTTTTGAAAGATATATCTTGGGACCTGGGCTTCAGGTCACAACAATGTCTAAGTACGTAGTGAATGGTTATAAGTTCCATATAGAGGATTGCTCTAAAAATGAAAATAGCAACAACAGCGGGGTGTGCGTTCAAAGTGGTGATGACAACCAAGTTGGAGATATTGATTATTATGGTGTGGTCAAAGAAATAATAGAACTGGAATATACAGGTTGGCCACTTAAGAAATTGATACTCTTTAGATGCAAGTGGTTTGACCCAAATCCAACAAGAGGTACAAGAGTACACAACCAATACAACATAATTGAGGTTAATCATACGAGGGAGTATGATCACTATGATCCTTTGATAATTGCACATAACGTTAGGCAAGTATATTATGCTCCTTATCCATTGCGGCGGAATAAGATCGATTGGTGGGTTGTAATAAAAACTAAGCTTGTAGGTTGGGTGGAAGTCGAGAATGTGTTCGATGTTGCATATCAAAAAGATATCTCCAGTGTTCACCAAATAGTGGACAATCAGTTAAAAAATGATTTGGAACATCCTGAACGCATATTAGAAGAAGTTGATATAAATGAAGTAACAATTATAGAAAATGAGGACAAAGTATCAACTGATGAAGCTCAAACAAGTGAGGACGAAGAATTCTCGGACGAGGAACAATACGTCGATGAGGATTAAAAAGTTGGTTTTTTAAAGCACTCTCGTTTTATAACTAGTTTCTTATATGTTTCAATCTAAATATATATTATATTATGCAGAGGGCAGGCAATGGTCAAGGTAACAATGACCCTATTGGTTCTCGGGGTCGAGAAAAGGCTAGGAAGGGAAAGAGGAGGGTAGACAATAATACTCCCTCTTTTCCACCCTCTTCAGAGATGCCTATGTCTTATCCTCTACCACACGGCTATACTGAGCTGCCACATCATCACGAGCCCTACACCTTCATCCAGACACCAGGTCTTTCATCACAGAGCCATAGGACTATACGTCTGACATACAGTCCAGCTACCTCACGGCCACGTGGATCGCAGCCATCTGCATTACAGCCATCTATATCACATGCCTACATATCACAGCCACATGGATCACATCTATCTATGTCATAGCCACTCGGGTCACAGCCATCAGTATTACAGCCACTTGGGTTGCATCCAGCTAAGTCGCAGTCAGAGGGATCGCAACCATCTTCATTAGAGACTCCATCTATTTCAGGCATTCGCCTGCGAGGCAGTAACTCTGACCCCCCTACACCGTCCAGACATGCTCTGATACACATGCTTCGGACGATGATGACAAGGAAGTGTATTATGATCAATATGGCAGGATCATCATAGTCCTTTAGGGTGATAGGTAAGAGTTATTTGTTATTTTTGCGTCTATTATTTTGTAACGTTTGTACTAAGATATCAATGTATTTTTATTGTTAAATTACATGTTCAAGCCGATTAATAAGATTACGAGGATAATCACCAATGCCATCAGAAAGCTTTATGATGGCCCTTATGCGACTTAGACTGATTTAGCATTCTCGCTGAAGGAGCAAATTTTCAATCAATTTAAGGTATAAATGATCTTTTAAGCAGTTTAAAATTTATATTTATGATGTTTCCATCTAATATTTAGCTTTTGAAATACAGAGCAAGTGTGTATAGGAAGACCGCTATAGCGCAGAAGTGGCTGCAAATTTTCGTCATAAAGCTCGCAAGAGATTGGCGGATGCTTTCTCCGATGCTAGAAAGAAGAACAAGAAACCTGGCTGGTTACTTCAGAATTTATGGGATGATTTGCAAAAGCAATGGCTTACCGCAGACTTCTTAGAGAGGAGCGAAAAAGGAAAGAAAGCTCGCACATCCGAGAAGGGAGACTCCTTGCACACTGGTGGTGCGATCATCATAGGAACAATAAAAAGAAAATTGGTACATAATTGCTTAAATTATTTTACTTTTTTAAGTATATCTATTCTATTTATTAGCTAAATTAATTTGTTTTCAGGGAAAGAAGTGTGACGACCCAAAGGGCCATCACCTGTTTTAAATAAATTTTGTGCTTTCGAGGCATTGAAAACCTCATCTAGAGTCGCCTTGATTTGCGTGCACAGTCCGGGCACGTGGCCAGAAAGCTTAAATATGAAATTTTGTGAGAAATGCTAAATTTTGATGTTAAAATGAATAAATTTGACTTTGGTCAACATTTTGGGTAAACGGACCCGGACCCTGAATTGACGGTCCCGGAGGGTCCGTAGGAAAACATGGGACTCGGGCGTATGCCCGAAATTGAATTCCGAGGTCCCGAGACCAAGAAATGAATTTTTAAAAGAAATTGATTTTCTGAAATTGTTAAGGAAAATCGAAATGGTATTTGATTAGAACGTGTTGGTATCGGGCCGTATTTTGGTTCCGGTGTCCGGTACAGGTTTTATATATGCTTTAAGTCATTTCTGTGAAATTTGGTTGAAAACGGACGTCGTTTGACGTGATTCGGACCTAAATTGGAAAATTTGATGTTTTATGAAGTTTGAAAGAATTCTTGGATTTTGAGGTCTGATTCATTGTTCTTGATGTTATTTTGGCGATTTGATTGCACGGATAAGTTCGTATGATGTTGTTTAGTTAGTTCATGTGTTTGGTTAGGAGCCCCGAGGGCTCGGGTGTGATTCGGATGTGTTTCGGGGTTGTTTTAGCCTTAGAAAAAGTTGCAGAAAATAGTAGTTCTGGTGTCCAGGGATTTAGTGCTATGCGATCGCATAGTAAGTCCCGCGATCGCATAATGTAAAACTTCAGGGTCCCATTTTGTTCTATGTGTTCGCATGCATCTCTCCGCGATCGCGTAAGGTTAAGTCTGAGAGGTCCTTCTTTTGTTCTATATCGCACTATCTACTCCGCGATCGCGATGTGTTAGCCCCCAGCCTTCCTTTCCTTCTATGCGATCGCATGGTACAGTCTGCGATCGCAATGCTCAGCCCCAGTAATTATATGTGATCGCATCCTTTGGTCCGCGAACGCGTAGGCCAAATTCGCCCAGTTATTTTAAATGTTCAGAAACAGTAGCGATTCGGGATTTTCACAAAAATTCTCACACTCTTTCTTCTCCGAGGTTCTAGGGCGACTATTGAAGCATCCTTTCACCATTAACTCATGGTTAGTAATCTTTAACTCGTTTTCTTCATTTTCCATCAACATCTACTGAAATTCTAGGCCTAAAACATGTGATTTAAGGTAGAAAATTTGGTATTTGGGTAGAGTTAGGGCTTTTTAATTTTTCTTGATTTAGACCTCGCTTTGGGGTCGAATTTGAAAACAAATTATATATTTGGGCTCGTGGGTGAACGGGGGATTTGATTTTTGTCCGAACCTCGTGTTTTGACCAAGCGGACCCGGGGTCAATTTTTGAGTTTTTGGGAAAAATGATGGAAAAGCTATAATTAGGCCTTGGGTTCGTATTGTTTAGCATTTATTGATGTATTGAAGTCATTATTGTATAGATACAATTGATTTGGAGCCGAATTCGAGAGGGAAAGCGGTAATTGAGGATTGAATTGGCCGTGGAAGTTCGAGGTAAGTGTTTGGTCTAACCCTAGCTTGAGGGATTAGGAGTTGAGTCTTATTTGCTAATTTCTTCTTGTTGAGTACGGCGTATAGGCATGGTGACGAGTATCTATACGTTGGTGTCGAGCATGACCGTGAGTCTTAAATTGATAGTTGTTGTGTTCTTAAATGACACTTCGGATGCTTTAAATTGATGACTCTTGATATTGAGTAGAGATTTAGTTTATTCTCGTGGACTTTATTTATGCTTGAGTACTGGTATTAATCGAGCTGAGTAAGAGTTGAGCTAGGATTTGGTTATAGCTGATTCTCCCTTGCCCGGATGGTTATTTTGATATTGTTGTTCCCTTGCCAGGAAATTATCATTATATTGCTTTTGTTT
>NC_031999.1:34719512-34719889 GCF_001879085.1 Nicotiana attenuata
GGTGGTACGCCTACCACGAGTTATGATGAAATGGGAGCGGGTGGTACGCCTACCACGAGATTTGGTGAAATGGGAGAGGGTGGTACGCCTACCACGGAAACATGGAGAAATGGGATCGGGTTGCACAACTGCAACGAGATGTGTACTGACAGTGAAATCTGCTTTTATTTCCCTTATCAGTGTTAGAGTTAATTTATTGATGTTCCTTATTATTCTCTTGAAATTCTATATTATCTGCTATCACCGAAGCATGTTCCCCTCCCATTTAAAATATTTATTCTTGTTTTTTTTGCTGTAGATATATGTATATATATATATATATATATATATATATATATATATATATATATATATATATATATATATATATATATATA
>NC_031999.1:34719909-34729650 GCF_001879085.1 Nicotiana attenuata
TATATATATATATATATATAACTGCACAGGTTTATGTGGTAGTCCGTCTAGCCTCGTCACTACTTCGCCGGGGTTAGGCTAGGCACTTACCAGCACATGGGGTCGGTTTTGCTGATACTACACTCTGTGCTCTTTTGCACAGATCTAGGTACCGGACAGCAGCAGTAGTTCGGGAGTCTTCCTTCAGTCCACCAAGACACTGAGGTAGCCTTGCAGGCGTCCGCAGGCCCGGCGTCTCCTCTATCTTACATTTCATTCTGTTATCTCATGTTTCGAGACAAACAGTGTTATTTTTCCTTCGAACGGTTGTATTTAGTACTCTTAGTAGTCCATGGATGTTGTGACACCAGTTCTTGGGTAGAGGCATATGATGATTTCCGCATTATTGTTCAGATTATTTAATTTAAGTCTTCCGCTTTAATTTCATATTTCCGCTGTTATTCTAATATTTAACGCTTGTTGATATGATTGGTAAAACGAATTTAAAATGAAATAGTTAGGAGTTTATCATTTGTGGCTTGCCTAGCTTCTACGAGTAGGCACCATCACGACCCCCGAGGGTGGGAAATCCGGGTCGTGACAAGAAGTTGGGGCGTCCAATGAGCCATGATGAGCTATTCAAGGAGACGTATATTGTAAAGTAGAAGAAAGAGACGGATCACGAAAGGTGGGTTGATGAGGACCGGGCCTCGACTGCATATGTAAGCTTTCAATATTCTTTAAGTATTATAATTTACTTTTATAAGAATTTTGAAATACTGATTTAATTTAAAATAATATAGGGTCGCAACCAAAGTAATGTGGAGGAATTCATTCGTAGTCATCTAGCTGGTGAATCGGGTGAGCCAACCCAACCTTCGGACGAGGATGCTGAAAGAATATGGTTGGAGTCTGTTGGCGGTCCAAAATGAGGGAAGGTATACGGGCTTCCTACTAAAAAATTGCATCGCTATAAGTGTGGAATGCAAGGAATAGGGACTTCCTTGCAAGGCAAGCAACTTAATGGGGAGAGCCTCTCCGCTATGCGGGAGACAGTGACAAAGCTCACATCCGAGCTAGATTCGGCCAAGGAAAGAGAAAGTGTTAGAGATGCTTAACTCCTTAGCATGCAAGCTCAGATCAGAACTCTCCTATCTACGAGAGTTTTTCCGTTGCCCCTGTCTCGTGAGTCATCGCCAGAGGATCGACCTCCACGTGATCGTTCCTCCTGTTCTGCTCGTGATCGTTCCTCCCGTCCTCCCCAAATCGTTCTTCCCGTCCTCCATATGACCGTTCTCTAAATCGTCTTGTAGATGAAAATTCATCAAACGGTGATAATGATGTTGTACAAAACACCCCTTGACTTTTATATACTTTGAACTAGACAAATAGAACCAGTTTTGAACTTGTTGTAATTAGTTTTAACTTGATTTTGAATTGTTATGTTCAACAGAACTTTAATTTGTTAGTTTTGAAAGTATTTATTGAATGTTTTGTTGTTGTTGTGTTGTTGTTGTTGTTGTTGTTGTTGTTGTTCTATTGGTATGCTGGCAGGTGGTGTAGCTACCACCTTTCTGCCAAAATTAAACCTAAAAAAAACTGACCAAAGTTGGTCGGTTTTTTTTCTATTTTAATAATTAATAAAAAAACATAAATGAAATACACCGACCAAATTTGGTCGGTAAAATAGAATTAATAAAATATGTTTCCGACCAAAGTTGGCCGGTAAATTATTTAAATTCTTCAGATGGTCGTTTTAATTTACAGACCAACGTTGGTCGGTATTTCCGACCAACATTGGTCGATATATTAAAACGACTGTCTGAATACCGTCCAAGCATATTTGGCCGCGTTTTGATCGGTAATTAGCCATAACCGACCAAAGTTGGTCGGTTTTTCTGGTCGGTATTTAGCGAATTTTTAGTAGTGCAAGCCTGCACAATGTCGTTTACCCAACTCACCCATGAATAAGGAGAAGAATACATATAATTAATTAGACAGTGAGAGGTCATCTGATTAATACCAGTTCATTTTCATTAGTTACATCTTTAACAAGTCTCCAAAATAGTACACCATACTTTCATAGTTAAAGTGGAACAAATGATATGATTACAACAAGTTTAGTCCAACCTTCCTAAAACAAGATACAACCCACACTATGTCTGCGGAGCCTCTAACAGAACCAAAGAGGGCTAAGACAGTGCCGGCAACAAGGCCCCGGCTATACCTCAAAATACTATGTACAAAGTATAAGAGATACAAGACCCCGAAGTGGAGTGGTCCTCACCAGGTCAGCTGATGAGGAGGGGGTGTGTTGCTGTCTCGGTAACGCCACCTGGATCAATTAAAGATGCAGCGGTCCCGGTAAAAGGGACGTTAGTACATATGGAATAGTACTAGTATGTAAAACTAAACTGTCACGGCCCTAAACCCGGACCCGATCGTGATGGCGCCTCTCGTGAAGACAAGGCCAGCCGACACACTTCCATTCACTTTAAGCAATTTAAATAATAAATTTTAAGTCTTTAACAGAAATAAAATCCCAAAATATCAGCGAATAGTATAATTTGCGGAACTAAAACCAACACAGCCCGACATCGGGGTGTTACCAGTCATGAGCATCTAAAACCATACTACAAGTCTGAAAGTCTACTCCACTACTACATAACTGAATCAGAAAGGAAATAAGATAGAGGGAGATTGCACTGGGCTGCGAATCGTCGGGCAGCTACCTAGTAAATCTCCGGAAATCTGCTGGACTGCTCTCACCCTCGCTAGCAGGACCTGTAGCACCTGAATCTGCACAAAGGAGTGCAGGGAGTAAAGTGAGTACTCCAACTCAGTGAGTAATAACAACAAATGAAGTCTGGGCGATATAAAATCACGTTAAACACAACATTAAGCTATAAGAGGCAGAACAAAATCGGTAAACATAATTAAATAGTGAAATCTGATAAAACGCCTTTTAGGCAATCAAACAATATATAGAAACAACAACTAGAAATGGTAAACACATAAGAACTGCCCCTCGGGCAAGGTAACAACAGAATCGGCCCCTCAGACAATATCACAAAACAATACCAGCCCCTCGGGCTATATCTCATATCTCAATGGGTACCCGCACTCACTAGGGGTGTACAGACTCCGAGAGGGACCCCTTACGGCCCAAGCGCAATATCAAGCCATCTCGTGGCGTCATAAATAGGCTCCCAACCTCATATCAATCACAAGCCACCTTGTGGCGTACAATCTCAAGCCCTCGGCCTCATTATCGTAATCAGTATATCACTGTTGCGGCGTGCAACCCGACCCAAAAGTATCCTCACAACACAGGCCCTCGGCCTTACTCAGTCAGAATCTCATAAGCCCCTCGCGCAACAGTAAAACATGAAGCTCAGCACAAAATATCTTTTAAAAATATCGTTTAAGGTGTTTAAAACAAAATAACATAGCTGAGTTTTAAAACCAGTAAAGTATGGCATGACTGAGCACAAATGTGAAATCAAATAATGAGGAAAATATCAGTAAAAATCCCCTAAGGGTTCAACCAATTGGCACGGAGCCCAAATATGGCATTTAGCCCAAAACATGACAATATCAAACAGTTCGCTATCAAATACGCAGTAAAGCAGTCATTCGGGACGGACTAAGTCACAATCCCCAACGGTGCACGACCCCACGCTCGTCATCTAGCGTGTGCGTCACCTCAACATAGTCGAATGCTGTGTAATCCGGGGTTTCATACCCTCAGAACAACATCTAAAATCATTACTCACCTCAATCCGGCCCAAACTCTAGCTCGCGATGCCTTTGCCCTTCGAATCGGCTCCGGATGCTCCGAATCTACCAAAAACAGAACGTAACAATTAAATTATGCTAAAGGGACGAAGCCCACTCGAAAAAAATCAAAAAACAATGCAAATCCCGAAATTAGCAAAACCCGACCCCCGGCCCACGTCTCGAAATTCGATAAAATTCACATCAGTAAATTCCTTATCTCCCCACGAGTTCATACATATCAAAAGTTCCAAAATCCAACCACAAATGGTCCTCCAAATCCTCAAGTTTGGGTCTCCAATACCAAGCCCTAGTTTCCTCGGTTTTTACCCTTAATTTCCACAAATTTCATGATTAATCCATGGAAAAATGATCATAAACTCAAGTAATAAATATTTGAGAACTTACCCAACTGATTCACCCTGATTTTCCCTTGAATTCTCTGCCCTAGCTCATTTCCCGTCTTCAAAAATGGAGTTTTTAGCCAAAATTCGCGAAGGGAAATATTATATACTTCTGGTCCAAGGATTCCGCATCTGTGGCCCTATTACCGCTTCTGCGGTACCACTTTTGTGGTCCAAGAACCGCTTCTGCGGTCCTCACTTATCCTCCAACTTTTCGCATCTGCAATGCACCAGCCGCACCTGCGCCATCGCAGGTGCGGTTCACCAACCGCTTCTACGGTTTTTGCCTCCCTCACCTTCTTCCGCTTCTGCGGCCTTCTCCCTCGCATCTAGGGCATCGCACCTGCAGTCCCCAATCCGCAGGTGCGGAAATACCAGAAGTAGAAAATCTGCAGCTTCTTCAAAAATTCCAAACTCTCCGTCAACCATCTGAAATCACCCCAAGGCCCCCGGGACCTCAACCAAAAACACAAACATATACCGTAACCTTATTCAAACTTGTACAAATCTTCAAAACACCTCAAACAACATCAAAACAACCAAAACACATCGAATTCAAGCCTAAGGTTCTAAAATCTTCCGCATTCCGCTTTTGATCAAAAAGTATACCAAACCATGACCGAATGACCTGAAATTTTGCAGACACATCCCAAATGACATAACGAAGCTATTGCAACTTCCGGAATTCCATTCCGACCCCTATATCAAAATCTCACCTATCAACCGGAAAACGCCAAAAACTCAATTTTGCCAATTCAAGCCTAAATCTACTCCGGACCTCCATAACATATTCCGATCACGCTCCTAAGTCCTAAATCACCTAACAGAGCTAACCAAATCATAAAAATTTCAATCCGACATCATTTACAAACAAGTCAAAACTTGGTCAAACCTTTCAAATTTCAAGCTTCAAACTGAGAACTGTTCTTCCAAATTCATTCCGATTACCCTGAAACCAAAACCAACCATTTAAATAAGTCATATTGCATAATACGGGGCTAGACATGCCCGAGAACTGGCGAGCGAAGTGCAAAAGCTCAAAACGACCGGTCGGGTCGTTACATCCTCTTCCACTTAAACATGCATTCGTCCTTGAATGTGCCCAGAGTTGTTCCAAAAGCCAATCAATCGCTGAATAACCATACCATGCACATACCCGGGGGTGATCCCACGTCACCCTATCTCATATAGGTTCGATAACATAATGTAACTGAAATTTCACAATCAACTTAGTGTCGCGCCCCCTTTTTCCTCCGCGGAAATCGGGTTCATGACATTTGGTATAGGACAACTCATTCCTTTTGGGAACTGTGTTTAGCATTTGAAGAGTCGCCACCTAATGAGTTAAGGTGCATTAGGACACCAATAGAGATTCAATTCTAAGTTTGTTTGGATAACCAGAGATTGGGTAAGGGCTTGAAATTATCCCAAGGGGAAGGTGTTAGGCACCCCTTAGGATCCACAAGTGTGGTTCCCGGCCAGATAGTCATTGTGAATTTGGTGCAATTAACAAGTAAACAAATAAGGCTCAAGTATTGGGGATTTAAACACATGAAAAGAAAGAACAGTTGAAAGGAGAGTTAAAAAAAAGAGTTTTCAAATAAAGGGAAAGGGGTCCTAGGTTTATTTATAATATGGATCACATCAATGCAATACCCGGTATTCACTCCTCAAGAGAGGGGCTACACGTGGTATTAGCGCACCAGCGCACCAGTCATCATATCAATATCTACCCTTTCCTACCCCGTTTAAGGTACTAAAGCGCGGATTGGTCTCGATTACTATTGCATGCTATTACCCATCCCATTCATATCAGTCCTGGAGGTACTTAGGACTACTATTCCTAAAGGGAAGGGATATTAGGCTGATTGGTTTAAAAGGATAAAATCTAAGGCGACATACAAAAACACATACTGCATGTTGGGGAAGCATATAAACAGATACAGGCTCAAATACACCTCCTTGAACAAAAGCACATAACTAGCATGACTTACACATACATTTAGGGTCTGATTGAAATACTAAAGACGAGGGGAGTTTGATTCAGAGCCAGATTAATCAGAACCTCAGATAAGAAGCCCAAATCAGGCATGCCTGCGGGTTGGAGCAGTTACTAATTAACAGAGGCGAATTCAGTTTTATTGTTGTTATTACCTAAGGCTTGCCTAAGTGTTTAGACGGAGTCCTATGGGCATGATATCTACTTAATTCAGAATGCGCTGAAACAGTAAAAAAATGAATTGTTAAGATCCTATAGGCATGCTTGCTAAACCTCGTTAAGTAAGGGAATTAGATTGTTTAAAACTGATTCAGAATAGACTGATTTTAAAATAAACCAATTTCAGATTCTGCAGGTGATGGTATCTACTATTGCTGATTTAAACCCTATGAACATGATATCTAACATCGAGTGTGAATGAAGCGAATCAGAACCCCTATAGCCATGATTACTATATGTTACAGATTTCAGCATTACGAACATGACACTTATTTTCAGCTGTTTAGAACCTAAAATATGATATCTAAGTGGCATGAAGAATTTAAATACTTCCTAGAGGCAGGTTATCTAGGTGTGACATTTACCATGAAGAAATTGAGATAATCCCTATAGTCATGGTGTCTAAGATGCAGAACTGAACACAAAGAATTTAAGACAGTCCTATAGGCATGCTTTCTACCCTTGAGTATACATGATCACCCAACCATTTTCACTAGCCATCCCTAAATGTTTATTACAGATTATTACAAACCAGGAATACTGAATTACATCAGAAGGAATGAAATAAAAAGCTACAACCATAGGAAAGCCTGATTTGACTTCCTATCTGAGATATGCAAGGAACCGTATCATTGCCAATGCCATTAATTTCAAAGCCTTTTCTCAGACCTGGGTGTGTCAGAGTTCCCTAAGAGCCTCAATTGGACCCCGGGCAGTGCTCACACCCAAGTTACACAACCAGAATAGAGATGAGTGCAGTGTGGAAATGCCAACCCTCATGTGTCCAAGTTCAGAGGGAACTCATGGGTCCCAAGGCAAGGCTCACATGAAGGGGAAAAACATAAGTCTAAGAAGAGAGTGAAAGTGCAACAACAGAGTTTTAAGAGCTGAGGGAATAAAGGAGAGGGAAAAGGTGATGGGAGACAGCTATTAACATTTCAGAGAATCAATAACTTCACACAAGGGGGAGGGGGGCAGGGGATTGGGAATCCATTGCAAGGGCCTATACACTTGGGCATGGGTTAACTTTCAGCATGCACAGCAATAGGAAGTGCTGACATACCTGTAAATCAACCAGAACACACAACAAATAAGGGAAACATGGAGGTTATGATCCTAGGAGCATCAAGTTTGGGTCATGCACAGCAATTCTCAATGCTGTCATGCCCCAAACCAACCACAAGTACTAATCACATTGGCGTAGGGATTTAGGATTCACAGGTCATAATACATTGATCTAGAACATGAGAAGTAAAATTACAGCATACCAAATAATGGTATTGGGTTAAATACAATCAGTAGGCAGACAACAATACAAGAAATAGTAAATAAACATGTCGTTGTTGGTGCAGAAAACTTAATTAGAACATACCAGTAAGAAATGCAAATGCAGAAAATAAGCATGTTTCCCCACAGCCTAGCCTTGGCTTTCAGCCGGCTAGGTAAGGCAGCAATATAGTAGTAGCAGAGAAAAGAGAGAGTTTTAGTGTAGTGTGTGTTTGAACTCAAGTGTTATGCCTTGTGTTGTGTGTTGAAAGAAAAGAAGTACTGGTATTTATAGTTTTTGAAAACGAGTGAGAGAGGGGTAATAAGCCACAAACATGGAAACAATCATGATTCAGAATCAATTATACAAGTGATTCCCTTTAATTAAGGGAGCACTTGTTTAACGGGCATTGACAGGTTTAAAACAAGGAAAGAAATCCATTTGTCAGCAGGCTGACAGTTGCCATAAAAGAAGTAGTAAAACATTTAGCTAGAAATCGAGTCTAGGTACAGAGATACTCTAATGTTGGAAAGGATTCAGTAAGGCAAAATAGGAAAAGAAATCAGTTAACTTTAACGGGCAAGTGAAATCAGAATTTCACAAAGGAAAAGTTTGAAATTAGTCACAAGTTTGGAAAATCAGTCAAAGAAGGAGAATCAGCATATAAATAGGGTGCATAAACATTATACATGCGAGGCCAAGCCTGTTGGCAAAAAGGAAATAGCATACAATAGTAGCACAAAAGAAAAATTCAATAGATAGCAACACTCGAAGCATGATAGTCAGTTGAATCAGTAGTGAAGAAGCATAGAATATCAAAAGCATGCAAAAATCTCACAGTAGTAGGTGAGGAAAACCTCCTTTGAAAAATTAGGGTTTCAAACATAATCAAGTTTTAGTGATGATAGAAACCCACAATCAGAAGAATCACACAAAGGAGCAAGAGGATTCGAAATAAAGAACTTCAAATCGAATCATGCATTTAAACTAACAGTCTCAGACTCAAAGCCATAGAGTTGTCAGCAATAGAAGAATATTAAAGATGGATAAACAAACAAATCAGATAAAACTCAAGAAAACAAACATTCGCCTAATAAATAATCAAAAGAAATTAGGGCTTTATCATGCAAACTCAGGCAGCAGGATAACACGAGAAAACATAGCAACATATGTCAAAATTAGAGAAAAGTCTTGAAATAACTTAACAAGAAAACCCTAATCAGAAAAGAGAAAGAGTTTTGAAATCAGAGTTTTAAAGAGAATTTAAGAAAACGCTTAGAAGTTCATAGCAAACATAGATCTGAAACAGATCTAAAAGAAATTAGAAGGACCTTAGAGGTTAGGGTTTCAGAAGAACCCCAAATGATGAGAAAGGCTTTGAAAACCATCGATCTAAGCATGAGAGTCAAGAGTCTGACTCGACTAGCCATGGCTGGCCGGTGAAAAGTCAGAGACGATCAGAGAACAGCCATGAAATGAAATCAAACAGGGTCTGGCCCAAACTCTTTCAAGATCTAGCCTTGAGACCACAAGAATCGAACACATAGAAGCCATGGGGGTTGATACAGGTCTCCGATGACCTTGGAAGCCATGGATTTAGAGTTGTAGTTTGATGGCGGCGGCTAGGGTTAGATGGAGTCTTAGAGAGAATTGGGAGAGAGGGGGATTCAAGGGCGGATTTAGGTAAAAAAAAATGATTAGGGTTTGGGGGTAGTTGGGAATTAATTTAGGAAAGGGTTAATGCGAGCTGTTGATCTTAGCGATCAACGACTGGGATTAAATGGGAATCCGGGTGGGTCGTTTAAAAGGGTCGTGGGTCGGTTTTGAATGGGAATTGGGTTGGGGTAATTGGGTTTAAATTGGAGGTCCAATTCAGGCTGTAAAATGCAATTGGGGCTAGATTTTAAATAGCCACTTTTCCCTTATTTATTTTATAGAAATAGCAGATTAATTTTTGAAAACAAATTAAAAGCATTAAAAATATTTATAATTTATAACTATCAATTTAAAAATACTGGGCTTCATTTTTATGAATATAACCGCAATTAGATCTTAAAAGAGGCTAATATTGCAATTGTATGCAATTTAGCTTAAAA
>NC_031999.1:34729832-34734948 GCF_001879085.1 Nicotiana attenuata
GATTCTCTTCAGACCCATCATTTTGAGGAAGACCCCTGCCCTTGCGGTTCTCGGGCATTATTAAACCCCGGAGTTTTCCCCGCACTATACCAGCTAATCCTCATATTTCCTCTAGCAAGGGTGTCATCTCAATGTCCCCAAAGCGGAACACAGCCCTTTCACAATCCCAAAACAAAGTGGCAGCTTCTATGACTTTGTTGTTGGGTTGAATTTCCAAGAGGGAAAGTAGATTCCCTAGATATTTTCGGATGAGAGTCTGATCACTGGAGTGAAGATCTTTCCACCAGCTTAGCAGTCTTGGGTGGATGTTGGTAACCATGCCGAATCTGGGGATTTCATGCCTCATTATCTGCAAGACAGAAGGGTTAGACCCTACCCCCACCGGACTCGACTATTTAACATCAACAATTAGCATTAAGCATTTGGTTCTCCAAATAAATGCACAGAACGTGATGATGTCCGTTTGGGTATAGGAAAACCCAGTGGACTTCGGACAAGGCTATCTTAAAGGATCATTATGTGGATAACATAACTGATCCAACTAGGTTTGACCATGATGCATGCACAGTTTAAACGGAGTAAGGTTCCTATGGGGTTTTAGACTGGTACCCTCGAGCGGACAACTCAAGGGGGAAAGGCACGGAACCGTTGACTACACCGTTGATCGACTGGTTTTACCGCAAATATGCCTTTTCCGGATTTAGGGGGTAATAATATATGAAGAGAGCAACCACTCATTATAAGCGTTGTTATGGGATTTTTTTGGCACGAGTGGAATATGATGCTGAGCATGATTATGCAACAATTAAAAGCATGTTGTCACCTATTTGCAGGTTAAGAAAGCAGTAAATACAACAGTTTCATAATTTAAAGCAGTAGTAAAGGAAAGAAAACAAAAAAAAAAAAAAGACAAGTCAGTTTTGCAATTGAAAAGGGAATTGAATGCTTAAAGGAATAAAACAAGTAATTGCACATAAAGAGATATAAATTCACAATAACAGTCTAAAATGGTAAAAGCCTAGATCTAGCGCTAGCAGAGTCGCCATGCTGTCGCGCCCCCTTTTTCCTCCGCGGAAATCGGGTTCATGACATTTGGTATAGGACAACTCATTCCTTTTGGGAACTAGGTTTAGAATTTGAAGAGTTGCCACCTAATGAGTTAAGGTGCATTAGGACACCAATAGAGATTCAATTTTAAGTTTGTTTGGATAACCAGAGATTGGGTAAGAGCTTGAAATTATCCCAAGAGGAAGGTGTTAGGCACCCCTCAGGATCACTAGTGTGGTTCCTGGCCAGATAGTCATTGTGAATTTGGTGCAATTAACAAGTAAACAAATAAGGCTCAAGAATTGGGGATTTAAACACATAAAAAGAAAGAACAATTGAAAGGAGAGTTAAAAAAAGAGTTTTCAAATAAAGGGAAAGGGGTCCTAGGTTTATTTATAATATGGATCACATCAATGCAATACTCGGTAATCACTCCTCAAGAGAGGGGCTACACGTGGTATTAGCGCACCGGTCATCATATCCATATCTACCCTTTCCCACCTCGTTTAAGGTACTAAAGCACGGATTGGTCTCGATTACTATTGCATCCTATTACCCGTCCCATTCCTATCAGTCCCAGAGGTACTTAGGACTACTATTCCTAAAGGGAAGGGATATTAGGCTGATTGTTTTAAAAGGATAAAATCTAAGGCGACATACAAAAACACATACTGCATGTTGGGGAAGCATATAAACAGATACAGGCTCAAATACACCTCCTTGAACAAAAGCACATAACTAGCATGACTTACACATACATTTAGGGTCTGATTGAAATACTAATGACGAGGGGAGTTTGATTCAGAGCCAGATTCATCAGATACCTCAGATAAGAAGCCCAAATCAGGTCTGCCTTCTGGTTGGGGCAGTTACTAATTAACAGAGGCGAATTCAGTTTTACTGTTGTTATTACCTAAGGCTTGCCTAAGTGTTTAGACGGAGTCCTATGGGCATGATATCTACTTAATTCAGAATGCGGCGAAACAGTAAAAAAACGAATTGTTGAGATCCTATAGGCATGCTTGTTAAACCTCGTTAAGTAAAGGAGTTAGATTGTTTAAAACTGATTCAGAATAGACTCATTTTAAAACAAACCAATTTCAGATTCTGCGGGTGATGGTATCTACTATCGCTGATTTAAACCCTATGAACATGATATTTAACGTCGAGTGTGAATGAAGCCAATCAGAACCCCTATAGGCATGATTTCTATATGTTAATAATTTCAGCATTACGAACATGACACTTATTTTCAGCTGTTTAGAACCTAATACATGATATCTAAGTGGCATGCGGAATTTAAGTACGTCCTATAGGCAGGTTATCTAGGTGTGCCATTGACCATGAAGAAATTGAGATAATCCCTATAGTCATGGTGTCTAAGATGCAGAATTGACACAAAGAATTTAAGACAGTCCTATAGGCATGCTTTCTACCCTTGAGTATACATGATCACCCAACCCTTTTCACTAGCCATCCCCAAATGTTTATTACAGATTATTACAACCAGGAATACTGAATTACATCAGAAGGAATAAAATAAAAAGCTACAACCATAGGAAATCCTGATTTGACTTCCTATCTGAGATATGCAAGGAACCGTATCATTGCCAATGCCATTGATTTCAAAGCCTTTTCTCAGACCTGGGTGTGTCAGAGTTCCCTAAGAGCCTCAATAGGACCCCGGGCAATGCTCACACCCAAGTTACACAAGCAGAATAGAGATGAGTGCAGTGTGGAAATGCCAGCCCTCATGTGTCAAAGTTCAGAGGGAACTCATGGGTGCCAAGGAAAGGCTCACATGAAGGGGCAGAACTTAAGTCTAAGAAGAGAGTGAAAGTGCAACAACAAAGTTTTAAGAGCTGAGGGAATAAGGGAGAGGGAAAAGGTGATGGGAGACAGGTATTAACATTTCAGGGAATCAATAACTTCACACAAGGGGGGCAGGGGATTGGGAATCCATTGCAAGGGCCTATACACTTGGGCATGGGTTAACTTTGGGCATGCACAATAATAGGAAGTGCTGACATGCCTGTAAATAAACCAGAACACACAACAAATAAGGGAAACATGGAGGTTATGAACCTACGAGGATCAAGTTTGGGTCATGCACAACAATTCTCAATGTTGTCATGCCCCAAACCAACCACAAGTATTAAACACATTGGGGTAGGGATTTAGGATTCACAGGTCATAATACATTGATCCAGAACATGAGAAGTAAAATTACAGCATGCCAAATAATGGTACTGGGTTAAATGCAATCAGTAGGCAGACAAGAATGCAAGAAATAGTAAATAAACATGTCGTTGTTGGTGCAGAAAACTTAATTAGAACATACCAGTAAGAAATGAAAATGCAGAAAATAAGCAAGTTTCCCAACAGCCTAGCCTTGGCTTTCAGACGGCTAGGTAAGGCAGCAGCATAGTAGTAGCAGAGAAAAGAGTTTTAGTGTAGTGTGTGTTTGAGCTCAAGTGTTATGCCTTGTGTTCGTGTGTTGAAAGAAAAGAAGAACAGGGTATTTATAGTTTTTGAAAACGAGTGAGAGAGGGGTAATAAGCCACAAACATGGAAACAATCATGATTCAGAATCAATTATACAAGTGATTCCCTTTAATTAAGGGAGCAGTTGTTTAACGGGCATTGACAGGTTTAAAACAAGGAAATAAATCAATTTGTCAGTAGGCTGACAGTTGCCATAAAAGAAGTAGTAAAACATTTAGCTAGCAATCGAGTCTAGGTACAGAGATACTCTAATTTTGGAAAGGATTTAGTAAGGCAAAATAGGAAAAGAAATCAGTTAACTTTAATAGGCAAGTGAAATCAGAATTTCACAAAGGAAAAGTTTGAAATTAGTCACAAGTTTGGAAAATCAGTCAAAGAAGGAGAATCAACATATAAATAGGGTGCATAAACATTATACATGCGAGGCCAAGCCTGTTGGCACAAATGAAGTAGCATACAATAGTAGCACAAAAAGAAAAATTCAATAGATAGCAACACTCGAAGCATGATACTCAGTTGAATCTGTAGTGAAGAAACATAGAATATCAAAAGCATGCGAAAATCTCACAGTAGTAGGTGAGGAAAACCTCCTTTGAAAAATCAAGGTTTCGAACATAATCAAGTTTTAGAGATGATAGAAACCCAGAATCAAAAGAATCACATAAAGGAGCAAGAGGTTTCGAAATAAAGAACTTCAAATCGAATCATGCATTTAAACTAACAGTCTCAGACTCAAAGCCATAGAGTTTTCAGCAATAGAAGAATTTTGAAGATGGATAAACAAACAAATCGGATAAAACTCAACCAAACAAACATTCGCCTAATAAACAATCAAAAGAAATTAGGGCTTTATCATGCAAACTCAGGCAGCAGGATAACACGAGCCAACATAGCAACATATGTCAAAATCAGAGAAAAGTTTTGAAATAACTTAACAAGAAAACCCTAATCGGAAAAGAGAAAGAGTTTTGAAAGTAGAGTTTTAAAGAGAATTGAAGAAAACGCTTAGAAGTTCATGGCAAACGTAGATCTGAAATAGATCTAAAAGAAATCGGTAGGACCTTAGAGGTTAGGGTTTCAGAAGAACCCCAAATGATGAGAAAGGCTTTGAAAACCATCGATCTAAGCATGAGAGTTAAGAGTCTGACTCGACTAGCCATAGCTGGCCGGTGAAAAGTCAGAGACGACCGGAGAACAGCCAACTGAAATCGAACAGTGTCTGGCCCAAACTCTTTCAAGATCTAGCCTTGAGACCACAAGAATCGAACGCATAGAAGCCATGGGGGTTGATACAGGTCCCCGATGACCTTGGAAGCCTTGGATTTAGGGTTGTAGTTTGATGGCGGCGGCTAGAGTTCGATGGAGTCTCAACGAGAATTGGGAGAGAGGGGGATTCAAGGGCGGCTGTAGGTAAAAAAATGATTAGGGTTTGGGGGTAGTTGGGAATTAATTTAGGAAAGGGTTAATGTGAGCCGTTGATCTGAGCGATCAACGGCTGGGATTAAATGGGAATCCGGGTGGGTCGTTTAAAAGGGTCGTGGGTCGGTTTTGAATGGGAATTGGG
>NC_031999.1:35969679-36006997 GCF_001879085.1 Nicotiana attenuata
GTGAGTATTGCTCTGGAGCGCAATGGACCATGACACGGAGAAATGTTGCATCTGAAAATGCCATTCCAGGGAACTCATTTGATCCATCGGAGAATGAGTGCAGGCTCCGGAGACTCCCAATATCTGTCAGTAATCCGTCGCTACCATTTCATCATGAGGCTCACATGATCGAGTAGTTGCAGAAGGGAAATACAAGAAGTGTACAAACTGTGATGAATGATTATAGGCAATGAAACATAAAGCCAAATGAGTAAGGTGAGGAAGCCTTGGCGCTAGGGACCGGAAGTCACGTTGAACCAAGTGGATGATTAATAGAACCAGAGCCTGTTAAAGGTTGACAAACAGGGCATTAGTTGTAGCCAGTGTAACAGTTGTGTGGTTAAAAGGCGCTCGAACCAGAACCAGTTATCATTTTAAACCAAGATGACCCCAGTGCCTGCTGGTTAGTGACGAGCAGCTGTTCCCGTGAATTAGACAGAGTGATGGATGTACCAGAAAGGAAATTAAGAAGTAAGTGTGTCGAAACTTCATGGTTAGACTAATCATGAAGGTCTTCGCCCCTGAGGACATTGAGAAGTTAAAGCAGACTAAAGACATTCCGGCACCGAAAAAGGACTGATACTGAAGAAGAAGCTGAAGAGTTCCTGAAAACGATGAAGCTCAGGGACTATTCGATTGTGGAACAATTAGGAAAACCGGCGGCACAGACTTCATTTATGTCCTTATTGATTCGCATTCGGATGAACACCGCCGGGCGTTGATGAATGATTCTAAACGACAGCGCTCATGTGCCCAATAAAATACTTGTGAATCATCTTTGAGGAAGAATTGTCAAACAGAATTTTAGAGGGTGAAGCAGGGTAACATTTTCCGATGATGAGTTGCCATTGGAACGGAACTGAGCAATCATAGAGCTCTTCTAGCGTCACGTGAAGTGTGAAGATTCCGTGTAACCTGGGTCTAATTGATAATGGGTCACTAGCTGCAAACTTTGCCTACTTTCCACTCTAGAAAAGGTGAAAGTTGACAGGGAAAGAATTCATAAAATCCAAGCATATGCCGTGACGCGGGACTTTTGACGGCGGGAGGAAAGACAACAGTACCGGGTGATATTGTTTGGAGCTAACAATAGGACCCTCTTGGAATTCACTATGGAGTTAAGTGCCTCGATGTCAGTGTTTCCTAATTTTTTCATCTTTTATGGGACGGCCCTGGATCATGCGCATGAAGCATACTGTCTACTTGGCATCAAATGGTGCAATTTGAATGGGATTCGGCAGGAGGAATCGTGGTCCATTGGAGAGGGAAATTCTGTAATGCTAATTAATCCTTGCGAGGAAGTTGATAAAATGACCAAAGGCCCGTGGGTTGTACCAAGTCATGGACACAGTGCAAATTGATTAAAATCCCGGAAGGGATGTGTTCCATGCCCAAGATAAGCTGCGCATCTGTAGTGAGCTTCAGAGATGTATACAGAAATGGATTCTTGCCCTGAAAGGGTTGTGCTTCACTACAGGGAATCATTAACAGCCAGTGTCGCTTCCTGGAAATCTGGACACTTTCCGGGTAAGGTTTCAAACCCACTAACTGCTGACATAAGTGAGAGCCAAAAGATGAAAAAGAGGAGTGTGGACCCTCCCAAAACCTATTCCTTCGCTTTCCGTTCCTTCGTCCGCCGGACTTAAACAACGCCAGCAACAGCAACTACCAAATTCTATGGTGATAGAACTGGACAAAGAGCTGATCGAAAGTTTGAAGGCAAGTGTGTTCGATGAAGTGAATATGGTGAACCAGGCAAGGTGCCGATAAAGTTGATGTGCAGTTCGTGGGGGCCTCAGCCAAGCTCATATAACTGGGAAGCTACTTCCTCTTCCAACTCGGATAGGGTCGTTGGTAGTTAAGCTTTGGATTTTCCTTTGAGTTTAAATAATTCGGATATTCCAGGGTTGTAAATTCAGATTCTTATGTTTCCGTCATTTTGGGATGAGTTTAACCTTAATATCTTACAATTTTAATAGAAATGCAATTTCCTTCTCTCTTTCATCTCCTGATAGCCTTTATTTGTTTTCGTTTCTCTCTTGTTACAGTCCCTTTTTATGCTGGTATTCACATATGTATCATGCATGAGGAGTCCTCCGGCCTAAGTCTGATAATATCCACATGAAAGTAGTAATAATCAAGAAATTGGTGTGATGGTTCGAGGGGAATAGTGACTGAGGAAGCTTTTGGAAGAAATCAGTAAAAGAATTAATCATTATGGGAAAAACCCAAACCTAACTTGAAATGACACAGAGGCAAGTTCAATCTAGGGGATTCAGAATAAATGTTCGGGAAACAAAAAATAAGTGTCCATGTTGGGAAGCCCCGCCAGGGAGGAGATAAGGTAAATTGTTTTTTGAGTAACAAAGATGTTTCGTCAGGTCAATGATGATATGCCGGTTTAAGTACCGATCTGTGTGTCCACAAATTTGCCATTTTATTCGTGTAATGCCCCCTGTCAAGCAGAAGTTATAGAAATCAAAATGATATCAATGTGAAAATTAAGTGAAGGGTTACTAAGCAGTTTGAGGCGAAGGTCATACGGGTTTACCGATATCCTACCTGGTTAAGTAATGTGGTGCCAGTAACAAAGAAAGATGGGAAAGACCAGAGTATGTGTTTGATTACCTGATCTTCAATAGAGCGAGCCCGAAGGAAACGTCCCACTCAAACATCCATATATTGATTGATCAAATGTGCCAAAACATGAGATTGGTTCCTTCGTGGATTGTTATGTCGGGCTATCACCAGATTTTTCTGGTATGATCCGGAAGGATGCGGAAAAAGACGGCATTCACACGCCTGTGGGAACGTATTGCTACAGGGTTCATGCCATTGGTTTTGGAAGAACCAGGGGCAGACGTATATGAGGGCAAATGACTCCGTATGTTGCCATACATGATCATCAGGAAATCGAGTTCTATGTGGAGCGACGGATCATAAAGTCGAGGGAAACAATGACTATTTAGGATTTTGAGGAAATTCTTACCAGGATCCGCAGGTACAACCTCAAAGCTTAATCAGCAAAGGGTGCGTTTGGAGTCCCATCGGGGAAGTTGTTGGGATTGTGGTGAGTCGGCACGGTATGAATTAAAGACCGTCTCTAAGATAAAGCATCAACAGCTTACGCCGCCAAGAACCAAGAAAGATTGAGAGGTTGAATTTACATCAGCAGGTTCATTCCCAGCTTACAACTACTGTGAGCCATTTTCAGGCTGCTAAGAAAGCATGCTGCGTCAGATGGACAGGACGAATGTCAAGTCAGCGTTTGACAAGATTAAGAAAGTATTGGCTAGTCCACCTGTGTTGTCCTTGCCAGAGCCAGGAAGGCCTTGATCCTTTACCTGACTGTGTGGACAATTCTTTGGTTGTGTACGGGTGGCAGGCATGAATCAACAGGAAGGAAAAGATCAGCGATTTACTACCCTCAGCAAGAAGTTCAACATCAATGAGGTTAAATATACACTAAACTACGAGAGGACTGTTATGACTCTAACCTGGGTACACAAAAGTGAAACATACTTTCAGCATATACTACCTATCTTATCTCTCGGTTGGAACCATTTGAAGTATATTTTTCAAAAAGCCCAATGCCCACAGGAGTTAGCGAAATGGCAAAATCCTGTCTACGAATTTGAATTGTCTATCGTGACTCGGACATGCAATGAAAGCAAAACGCTGGCTGAATCACTAGTTGATAATGCCTTACGATGAATAGAGCCTTTGAAAACATACTTCCCGGACGGAGGAGATAATGCATGTTGAAGAATAGAAAGGTCGAGAATCTGGATGGAACTTTCTTTGATGGATGCTGCCAAGCCAAGGTGTCGGAATAGGAGCATGTACTTGATTTCTGAGACAGGGTCACACTACCCTGTCACTCTCAACTTCGTTTCTATTGCACCAAAATCATGGCTGAGTACGAAGCATGTATTCCTGGGGATAAAATTGCTATAGACATGGGTTGTCCAGGAAATCTTTGGTCATGGGTGCTCCGGACCTTCTGTGACACCAGCAGATTCAGGGAGAGTGGGAGACACGAGATTTGAAGCTCATACCATACCGGCAGTGTTTGCATGAACTTCGTCAACGGTTTCAATCAATAGATTTCAAACACATTCCAAGGATGCACAATGAGGTTGCCGACGCTTTGGCCACTTTGGCGTCAATGTTGCATCATCCGGACAAGGCTTACGTGGATCCGTTACAGATTCAGGTTCGAGATCAGCATGCCTATTGTAATGTGGTGGAGGAAGAGTTTGATGGTGAGCCATGGTTCCATGATATAAAAGAATATCTCCGGATGGGAGTATACCCGACACAAGCTACAGGGGATCAAAAGAGAGCAATTCGACGCTTGGCAAGCGGATTTTTCTTCAGTGGAGGAGTATTGTACAAGAGAACTCCAGATCTTGGGTTATTGAGATGCATAGATGCCAAACAGGCTACAGTTATCATGGCTGAGGTACATGCGGGAGTTTGTGGACCTCATATGAGTGGATATATATTGGCAAAGAAGATCCTCCGAGCAGGTTATTATTGGCTTACTATGGAACGGGATTGCATCAGTTTCGTGCGCAAATGTCATCAATGTCAGATACACGGAGATTTGATTCATTCCCCACCATCTGAATTGCATACAATGTCAGCACCATGGCCGTTCGTTGCCTGGGGAATGGATGTTATTGGTCCGATTGAGCCAACAGCCTCAAATGGGCATAGATTCATTTTGGTAGCTATTGATTATTTCACTAAATGGGTGGAGGCAAAAACCTTCAAATCCGTGACTAAGAAGGCAGTCGTTGATTTCATACATTCAAATATCATATGCCGGTTTGGGATCCCGAAGGTAATCATCACAGATAATGGTGCTAATCTCAATAGTCATTTGATGGCCGAGACATGTCAGCAGTTTAAGATCATGCACCGCAATTGCACCCCATATCGTCCTAAGGCAAATGGGGCAGTCGAAGCAGCTAACAAGAATATCAAGAAAATACTTCGGAAAATGATAGAAGGGTCAAGGCAATGGCATGAAAAGCTACCTTTTGCCTTGCTAGGCTATCGCACTACTGTCCGCACTTCAGTAGGAGCGACTCCCTATTCATTGGTGTATGGAACCGAAGCAGTAATACCCGTAGAGGTTGAAATCCCGTCCCTCCGAATCATCGCCGAGGCAGAGATTGATGATGATGAATGGGTTAAAGCCCGCCTGGAACAACTAAGTTTGATTGATGAGAAGCGACTGGCAGCAGTGTGTCACGGTCAATTGTACCAACAGAGAATGGCAAGAGCATATAACAAGAAAGTGCGTCCGCGGAAGTTCGAAGTAGGACAGTTGGTGCTGAGACGTATCCTACCTCATTGGGCCGAGGCAAAAGGAAAGTTCGCCCCAAACTAGCAGGGGCCATTTGTTGTAACCAGAGTTTTGTCCAATGGCGCTTTATGTCTAACGGACGTGGAAGGAAAATGTGTAGAAATGGCTATCAATTCTGATGCAGTCAAGAGATATTATGTATGATTTTCTTTATCTTTGTGTACCTGATTGTATTTGGCATGTTTTGAGATTGAAATGATGAAGGCATTTTGTTCTGCTATCCAAACACTTTATCCTTTGTTATCCCTTTGAGCCATATTATATTTTCTTTTGTATCCCTCTTTCGGAATCAACAACAAAACTTGAGAATCGAACGGGGAAATCAAGTGGGGAAAGCAAGAAAAGAAAAAGAAAAAAAAAAGAAAAAGAAAAAAAAAAAAAACAAAGAAAACAAAAACAAAGAAAAGAAAAGAAGGAAAGGAAAAAGAAAAGAAGAATAGTAGAAAAGAAACATCGCAACGATGAAGCGATCTTACGCCTGAACTACGTTTGACTTGATCCCGAAAGGGTACGTAGGCAGCCTCACTGAGGTTCAGTCACAACAGAAGAAAAATCCAAGAATCCCCAAGAAGGAAACTGGGGCAGAAGTTATGGTTGTTGCAAGAGATATGATTCCGAAAGTTGTAATGTTGAACCCACATTTGAATCATTTTGAGCTTTTATACCTTTCTTTCTAAAACCCATCCAAAAGCCACATTACGGTCCAAAGAAAGACCTTCTGATCAATTTCAAGAAATGTCGATACGGGCAGGTAAAGCGACTCATGTTGGAGACAACACTCTGGTGACAGAAGGAAAATGATGAAATGAGAGAGTCTTATCGGTGAAAACCCTCACGGGCACCATAGGGCGATGCGAGTTGAGAGAAATGAAAATGAGAGAGTCTTATTGGTGAAAACCCTCACGGGCACCGTAAGGCGAGGTGAATTTGAGAGATATTAAACATAAGAGAGTCTTATTGGTGAAAACCCTCACGGGCACCGTAAGGCGAAAGTGAGTTTTTCAGTTGGGCAAATGAAAAAAAAACTCTGTGGTTAAAAGTTGTTTGAAGCATGGCAAAACAAGCAAGGTTTGGGTTTGGCAAGAGTCGGGCGTGATTAATTCCAAAAGCTTCAAATAATTGATTTCTTTATTATTTTACAATTTTTGTTAATTTTTGTTAAATTTTTGTGTTAATTGGTTGCATTTTTATTCATATGAAAATACAAAATATGCACTTGCATTTAGGGATTTAATTTCACAATTTTAGTATTAATTAGGTATTAATTAGTTTTAGAACAAAATTTAAAGAAAATTGCAAAAAAATAGTTTCTTTGCACTTTTAATTGTTAATTGTTGCATTTATCTTTAAATAGAGTTTTAAATAATTTTAGGAGTTAAATAGTTTAATTAGGTCTTTGTTGTGTTTTAGCATTTTATAAAATCAGAAAATATAAAATACAAAAATGAAAAGCAAAACAAAAATGAAAAAGGAACAATTAAAATAAAAGAAAGTGGGGACTTGATAAGAAGACCGAAATTGGGCCAAAATTGGCCTAGCCCAAATCAAAAAACCCCCCCAGATCCGCCTGTTAGCCCAAAACCCACACCATTAACCCGATCCAGGTCGGCCTCCCCCCCCTAAACGACGTCGTTTAGTAACTTTCAATCAGGACCGTCGAGGTTTTTTAATCTAACGGTCTTGAAGCCTAGGTTGCTAAGTATATATATGTCCAAACGTGCCCCCCTACCCCCCTCTCGCCTCCCGTCTCTCACCCCCAAACCCTAGAGAAACCCTAGCCGGCATCGATTCCCTCACCGTCTCCGTCGTCTGCCGCCGCCGGAAATCGCCCACGGCGGCGGCGATTCTCCAATCTCTCTCAAATTTACACCGCATACTCCCCGTAACCTCCTCTTTCCAAACCCCAAACTCCCATGTCTCAAATCCCCTCCCTTCTCCTCGAATCTTTGAATCTGTGGACGCCGCCTCCGCCGCCCACGGCGGCGCCGCCCCCAAATCCTCCCAAATCGATACCCCTTTAACCACCAGACCTCCCTCATCCTATATCTGTCTTCCTTCCCTTTCGAATATCGACCAAGCTTCCCAAATTTTGAATCTAAGAATTGAATTGAGGATTGATCCGGAACTCAAGCATGCAAGGCCCTTCTCCAGTTTCCTTAGTCCTAAGTCTGTCCCAGGCTAACGTTTTTATCCATGCCTGGACAAAGAAAGGGTGATTGACATTGTAGCAGGGGTTAAATTAGAAGTTCAACCTTGAATCCGAGTCGGTGGGTGAGCTCTTATTTTTATTTCATCTTCTTTTTCTCTCTTCTTTGTATTTGTTTCTTGATCATATACTTGGCCTTTTGCTTCATCTCTTCTTTTTGTTTGTATAATCGAACTGCTATTCGAATAGGGCTTCAGATTAAATTGAGTGTTGTCACTCTGCTGTTTTGGTTGTTCGTAGTTTGCGTTCAAATCCTGATTTCCTTACCTTTTTAATTACCTTCATGATTAAATGATTTAGAGTGTTAGGTTTTGATTAATTTTTGTTAATACTGTCCTGTCTTGATCTTTTCTAGTTTGATTTTGTGTTGATTCATGAGCACTTTTGATAATCTGATTTAGTTTCAATTGCCTAATTACCGGTTCACTGATTCTTAAGTTAATTTGCATGATTGTTTAACTAGTTTAATTTTTAGGATCTTCTGGTTATAGCTGAATGGGATAGGGTCTTGTTTAACCACGGTTAGTTCTTGACCAGTTACTAGGGTAATAGGGGAATGGTCTGGTTTAGCTCAGTAATTCTCAGAATAAGTCAAGGGTAATTGGGGCAATTCAAAGAGAGGAATCTGGCATTTAACTGATTTGGAAACCCCTAGAACATTCTAGATGGGGTTCCAATCAGAATTTTAGGACCTTAATGTAGTACCTTGAGACACAAGTCAATAAGTAGGGGACTAAATGAGTAAATAAAGAGGGACTAAAAGGCAACTGCAAATCTGAAATATTCCTCAAACTCTGCCTATAAAAGGCAGTGTATTCTGCCTTGAAGAAGAAGGTTTTCAGCTCCAAAATTTCTTCCCAAAAGGTGCTCTCTAAGTTTCAGATCTGATTTTGAAATTCAACATTCAAAAACCCAAAAACAATAGAAAACCTCTAGAAAACCAAAAAAATTCAGAAATACTGTTCCATTGAAAATTCCTAGTTAATTTTGAATCTTAACTTCTGAATTGCATCATTTCACCTAATAGTCCGTTTGCTGATACATTCTGGTGGTGCCTGGGTGTATCTCGAGTGGGTTTGGGTCCAATTGAGGCTATTTTAGGCTGGTTTTGTAACTGTTGGTTTCAGAAGTTGTCCTGGGATTAGTTCTGAGTCTATTTGGGTGTCTGCAAGTGTATTTTGGCTTACTATTGGTGCTACTCTTCTCTGAAAACAATCCTGGGCTGTTCATTCTGTTTTCTGAGCTGTTGTTGATCATTAATTTGCTACTGCTGACTCTCAATCTTCTTGTTCTATTTCAAATCCAGGTACACGCGTTGAATTCACACTGATGTAATCACAATTTGGAATAAAATGAAGTATTAGTTCAGATCTATGCTCATGTGAATGCCTGTAGTTATAGTTAGTCCAACAATGTGTAATTGTCTAGTTTTAGTTTGTTTGAATTGTATTGAATTAGGAACTGTTCACTTAGAACTATTTCTACTGATTTGAACTGTTTGGAGTTGTACTGGACTGTTGTGGACTATTTGAACTCGTGATTATCCAGCGTAGCTTTAGTATAGCTAGTATTTGCCTTAGTTTAACATTGTTTTATTTAAAAAATCAGAAATAACTTGGATATGTAATTGATTTTGAGTTCAGCATCTTTAAGCTGATGGTTTCAATGTAAGTGTTGACAATTTGGGTAGTTAACATCAGTGGTGTACTCAGATCAAATACGCATCTTCAATTTGACTGATTTGAATTAATTAGCTGTCTGATAGTTAAGTGTGGATAAAGTGCGAATCTAGGCTATCAACCTGTTCATGTTAATGCAATCAAGCCGTTTAGTGTAGTAGATTCACGTTCATGAACTATTTGTTTTGTTTTGTTGTTAAATCTCATTCATGTTTCCCATTTGTTTTCACCCTTAGCGACATTTAGGAAGTCACCAGTAGATACGTAAGCAAAGAAATCGAACTGTAAAATTAAATATAAATTCAGCCTGAAATTTGGGCTCGAGTTGGCCCATTTGCATGAAGCATTATCAGAATGGTACGTGACCCATTCCTGGTCACCAAACTGCCACAAGTTAGAAGCTGGTGCCTGTTTGGGCTGGAAGCCCAATCTATGTGTTTTCTTGTGAATTGGACTGAAACCCAAATGTAGTAGCTCTTAAATCATGATAATTAATTAGGACTCTTTCTTTTATTAGAGACAAATAAAAAATAGAAAATCATAGTTGCTTTAGGATTGGCCTTTAAATAAAAATGAGATGAGCCTCGCTAAACAAAACACATAAATTGCGGGGCCCTCAATAAATGCTATAAAAATACTTAGAATTCGGGTGAACCGTTTAGCGAATTTCACGGTTTTCCCCAAAGATAATAAAAGCGTAGCTGCTTTAGGCGCGTATTTTAATAATATTACCTTCCTGAATGCGGGTGCACATTTATGTGACCCAAATCTAAATCTCGACGGAGTCGAAATGCGTCAAAAGCGACGGGTGCACTGGTGTGACGTGGTTCGATATACATTTTCACGACGTTGCAATTCTTATTAAAAAGACATAAAGTAAAAGCGGTTAAAATAAAGGGCACATAGGTTAGAATATGTTTTAAAATCAGATAAAAGCAAATACAACAGTTGAGCGACCGTGCTAGAACCACGGAATCCGGGAATGCCTAATACCTTCTCCCGGGTTAACAGAATTCCTTACTCAGAGTTCTGGTTCGCGGACTGTTAACAGAGTCATAATTTCCTCGGATCGGGATTCAACCGGTGACTTGGGACACCATTAATCTCCCAAGGGGCGACTCTGAATATTAATAATAAATCCCGTTCCGACTGTCCTTTAATTGGAAAAACTCCTTTACACCCTCACTGGTGTAGGAAAAAGGAGGTGTGACAATGTAAATTTTATCAAATTCCGAGACGTGGGCTCGGGGGTCGGGTTTGTATAATTTAGGATTTTGTGATGCTTTTCGATTATTTTCGAGTGGGCTTCGTCCCTTTAGCATAAATTAAAGGTTACGTTCTAATTTTGGTAGATTCGGAGCATCCGGAGATCGATTCGAAGGGAAAAGGCATTGCGAGCTAAACTTCGGGCCGAATTGAGGTGAGTAATGATTTTAAATGCTGTCCTGAGGGTATGAAACCCCGAAATTTCAAAGCGTTCGACTATGTTTAGGTGAGACACACGCTAGATGACGAGCGTGGGGTCGTGCACCGTTGGGGATTGTGACTTAGTCCATCCTGAATGACTATTTTACTGCGTATTTGACAATTAATTGTTTGATATATTATATTTTGGGCTAAATGCCATATGTGGGGTTCGTGCCAACTGTTTGAACCCTTAGGGAATTTTAAATGATATTCTTCTCACTATTTGATTTCATACTTGGGCTCAGTCATGCCATATTTTCACTGTTTTCAAAACTCAGCTATGTTATTATGATTTTAAACACTTTAAATGATATTTTCAAAGATATTTGAGGTGAGCTTCATATTTTACTGTTGCCCGAGGGGCTTATGAGATTCTGACTGAGTAAGGCCAAGGGCCTATGTTGTGAGGATACTTTGGGTCGGGCTTCACGCCCCAGCAGTGATATACTGATTATGATAATGAGGCCGAGGGCCTGAGATTGGACGCCACGAGGTGGCTTGAGATTGATATGAGGCCGAGAGCCTATTTATGATGTCACGAGATGGCTTGATATTGCGCTTGGGCCGGAAGGGGCCCCTCCCGAAGTCTGTACACCCCCAGTGAGCGCGGGTACCCATTGTGATATGAGACATAGTTTGAGGGGCTGGTATTGTTCTATGATATTGGGCGAGGGGCTGATTTTATTGTTACTGTGCCCGAGGGGCAGTTATTATGTGTTTACCTTTTTAGTTGTTTTTCTTCTATATTGTTTAACTGTTTAAAGGATGTTTATGAGATTTCACTGCTTAATTATATTTACTGATTGTGTTATGCCTCTTTTAGCTTAATGTTATGCCCTACGTTATTTTATATCGCTCAGTCTTCATTTATTTTTATTACTCACTGAGTTGGAGTACTCACTTTACTCCCTGCACCCCTGTGTGCAGATTCGGGCGCTACAGGTCCTGCTCCTGAGGGTTGATAGTTCCAGCAGGTCTTCGGAGATTTACTAGGTAGCTGCTTGGCGATTCACAGCCCAGTGCATTCTCCCTCTATCTTAGATGTTTTTGATTCAGTTATGTAGTAGTGGATTAGGCTTCAGACTTCTAGTAGTGTTTTAGATGCTCATGACTGGTGACACCCCGATGTCGGGCTGTGTTGGTTTAATTTCCGCAAATTATACTGTTAAATGCTTATGTTGGGATTTTGTTTCTGATTAACGACGTAGTAGTTATTATTTTAATTGCTTAAAGTGAATTGGAAGTATGACAGCCGACCTTGTCTTCACGAAAGGCGCTATCATGACCGGGTTGGGTTTAGGGTCGTGACAAGTTGGTATCAGAGTCTAGGTTACATAGGTCTCACGAGTCATGAGCATGTTTAGTAGAATCTCGCGGATCAGTACGGAGACGTCTGTATTTATCCTCGAGAGGCTGCAGAACCTCTAGGGAAATTCCATACTCTTGAAATTCTTGTTGTGCAAAATTGTTGATCCGAGTACTAAACTTTTGTTATTCTATTCCCTCAGATATGGTGAGGACACGCACTACCGGTCAGGACGGACGACCACCAGTACCACCAGCGAGAGCCACGAGAGGCCGAGGATGTGGCCGAGGCTGTGGTAGGGGCAGAGGTACAGCCCCCACAGTAGCTGGGACAACACCTGCAGATCCACCGGCCGCCCTAGTTCAGGGTCATATCCTAGTGGTGGCGTTCCAGCAGCACCAGCTCAGGCACCAGCTGTGCCCATTGTGATTCCGAGTCTTCAGGAAACTTTGGCTCAGATATTGACAGTATGTACTAGCCTTGCTCAGGCGGTTGCGGTTTCTACTGCCGCAGCTACTTCTCAGGCAGGGGGAGGCTCTCAGACTCCCGCCGCCCGCACACCTGATCCTGTGGTTCAGGGAGTGCAGACACCGGAGGCACCACTAGCCCAGCCGGTGGCAGCTGCTCAGGGTTATGGATCTCCTGTTATGCCGGAGGACGAGCAGCGTAGATTGGAGAGGTTCCTTAGTTCATTTTTTATGATCTAAAAAAATTTTAGGCGATCCGGGTCCGGTCGCCCGGGCCCATGTAGAGGGCGTAGGCAATAGTATACGAAAACTTAGGAATCAGGCAGAATTCTAATTTTATTGTCCTAAAATACAAAAGAACGAGTAATGATTATGGTGGGGCAGTAAATATATTGTTCCTTAGGTTATTTTTCATGGTCCGACAAAAATTTAGTTGATCCGGGTCCGGTAGCTAGGGCCCATGTAGAAGGCGTGAGCTATAGCACACGAAAATATGGGAATCAGGCGAAATTCCAATTTTATGGCCCTAAAATGCCAAAAAAATGAGTAACGGTTATGACGAGGCGATGACTATTGTTCCTTAAGTCATTTTTATAGGACGAGAAAATTTTAGGCGATCCAACTCCAGTCTCCCGGGCTTATGCAAAAGGCATGTGCTATAGCACACGAAAAATTGGGAATCGGGCGGAAATTTCAATATTATGGCCCTAAAATGCCGAAAATGAGTAACGGTTATGGCGAGGCAATGACTATTATTCCTTAGGTCGTTTTTCATGGTCCGGCAAAATTTTAGGCTATCCGGTCGGGTCTCTCGGGCCTATGCAGAGAGCGAGGGCTATAGCACACGAAAATCTGAGAATCGGACGGAATTCCAGTTTTATGGCCCTAAAACGCCAATAAAAAGAGTAACGGTCATGGCAATGCGGTATCTATTATTCCTTAGGTCTTTTTGATGGAAAAATTTTAGGCGATCCCAGTCCGATCACCCGGCCCATGCAGAAGGTGTGGGCTATAGCATACCAAAATTCGGGAATCAAGCGGTATTTCAGTTTTATAGCCTAAAACGCAGAAATGAGTGACGGTCATAGCGAGGTGGTAACTATTGTTCCTTAGGTCGTTTTCATGGTCCGGCAAAATTTTAGGCGACCCGGGTCTGGTCACCTAGGCTCATGCAGAAGGCGTGGGCTATCACACTAAAAACTAGAATCGGGCAGAATTAGTTTTAAGGCCCTAAAACGCCAAAAAACGAGTAACGGTCATGGCGAGACGGTGGCTATTGTTTCTTAGTACGTTTTTTACGGGCCGCCAAGATTTTAGGCGGTCTGGGTGATGTTGGGCATATTTTTATATGTTTCGATATTAATTTACTCGCATTTTTACCGCTCTTTAGTTATATTTGATATTAAATATGTCCAAATTTGCTTATTTATGAAGATTATGCTAATTATTTTATATTTGATATTAGGACCTATGTTGCTTGTACCCTCCGAAAATATCGTCGGGTACGTATCGGATCCATCAAAAGTAGTGCATTTTTGGAGGATCCGACACGAATGCGGCAGCATTTTGGAGAGTCCGCGCAACATAGATTAGGACAAATATAAATTGAAATGGAAAAATATGATAAGTGATTGGAGGAGCTGGTGAACATCACGTCAAGAAGTCTGGCAGTTGAGATATTGAAAGGATTAAAGTTTGTTTGCAAAGACTCCAAAGCTATGAGACAAAAACTTGAAAGAAAATAAAGAACGAGGAAGAGATTACATGGCCAATGTAAAAACAAGCTTGAAATGAAAAGTTAGGCAGCTAGCACTAACAAGAACCAAATTGGAGGAATAAATTGAACAGCCGCGACGCCTGGAGCGGCGCGTGGCGTGCCGCGGCTGCCCATTCTTGCTGTTAGTTGATTTTGCACGTTTTCTGAAAAACTCCACAACCACACCGCATGGCGCTTCGCCTTGTGCGGCGAGCCTATGCAATTTTTATAGAGCCGGAGTCCTACTTCGCGCAGGAAAAGATATTTTGTCTGGGCCGACCCTACTTAGTATAAATACATGTAAAAATGTCTTTTAAAGGACTTTTGACAAACTTTTGACCAAGAGAGAGCACATAGCCGCCTTGGAGGACGGGTTTCATCTTTTCTTCCACCAAACTTAGTAATTTTTATGTTTCTTTGTGTGATTTGTTGTTTTGGTACCATCTCTATGTGGAGCCAAACTTCATGTTCTATGGTTGTGGTTCTTTCATGAATATTGTTATTCGAATATCGATTTTAATTTCTTAGTTTATCATATTGGTTTATTTATTCAATCTTGCACTTAATTATCTGATTGCTCGATCACCAATTGAATACTATCTACGAATCTAGAATTGAACTCGAAAGTGAGAACTTTAGATTGCATATAGGATTGAGTGGAGCAAGTTCTTGAACCTGGGCATCGGGAAACGAATTCGCGGTTAGGATAGACATATACCTAATTGCCTTGCTTGATTGATTTACAGAAATTATAAATGTGTTCTTGTTAGTTCTAATTCCATAGACATATAGGCGTTAAGTTAGCTTGAATAGGCGAGTAAGAACTCGACAGATTCTTATGAGCAAGACTAACCCTGTTAACCAATAAACTAGATAAATTAGTTAGTCAATTCATTTGAAGAATACAATAGTAATGTTAGATAGCCCATAACCCTAGATCGTCTTCATCACATTGATAATACAAAATTCTGCTCTTCCTTTGTTTAAAGTTCATTAGTTATTTTCCTTTTAGTTTAATTACTTTAGCATCACTACTTTTGGATTTAATCCTTGTTTAGATAATTAGGATAGTCTAATTTAGTTAGTAGTTAATCAAGTGTCTTCGTGGGTTCGACATCCGACCTTTAGTCACTTTATTGCTTGACGGTCGCGTATACTTGCATGTGCGTTTCGCTGCAAAAAATAAGTAACGGTCATGGCGAAGCGGTGGCTATACTTCCTTAAGTCGGTTTTGATGGTTCGACAAAATTATAGGCGATCCGGGTTGGGTCGCTCGGGCCTATGTAAAGAGCATGGGCTATAACACACGAAAATTCAAGAATTGGACGGAATTCAGGTTTTATGGCCCTAAAATACCAAAAAAAAAAAAAGAGTAAACGTCATGGCGAGGCGATAACTATTATTCCTTAGGTTGTTTTTGATGGTCCAAACAAATTTTAGGCGATCCGGGTCCTGTTACCCGGGCCTATGCAGAAGGTGTGGGCTATAGAATACAAAAATATAGGAATCGTGTGGAATTCCAGTTTTATGGTCATAAAATGCCAAAAAATAAGTAACGGTCATGGTGAGGTGATGACTATTATCTTAGGTCCTTTTTATGGTCCGGCAAAATTTTAGGCGATCCGTGTCCGATCGCCCTAGCCCATGCAGAGCCCGTAGGCTATAGCATACAAAAATTTGATAATCGGGTGAAATTTCAGTTTTATGGTCCTAGAAAGGTAAAAAAACAAGTAACGATCATAGTAAGGCGGTGACTATTATGCCTTAGGTTGTTTTTAATGGTCCGACAAAGTTATAGGTGATTCAGTTCCATTCGTCCGGGCCCATGCAAAGGGCGTGAGCCATAGCATACGAAAATCTGAGAATCGGGTAAAAGTCAAGTTTTATGCCCTAAATTGCCAAAAACGAGTAACGGTCACGACGAGACAGTGGCTATTTTTCCTTAGGTCATTTTTGATGGTCCGGAGAAATTGTAGGGGCTCCGTGTCTGGTCTCCCAGGCCCATGTAGAAGGCGTGTGGTATAGCACACGAAAATTTGAGAATCGGGTGGAAATTCCAGTTTTATGGCACTGAAATGTCAAAAAGAGAATAACGGTCATGGCGAGGTGATGACTATTATTCCTTAGGTCGTGTTTGATGGTCCGACAAAATTTTAAGCAATTCGAGTCCGGTCACCCAGGCCTATGCAGAGAGCATGGGCTATAGCACACAAAAATTTGAGAATTGGGCGGAATTCCGATTTTACGGCCCAAAAATGCCAAAAAAGAGTAATGGTCATGGAAAGACGGTGACTATTGTTCTTTAAGTCGTTTTGGATGGTCCGACATAATTGTAGGCGATCCGGGTCCGATCGCGCGATCCCATGCAGAAGGCGTGGGCTATAACAGACCAAAATCTAGGAATCAGACGAAATTCTAGTTTTAAAGCCCTAAACTGCAAAATAACGAGTAACAATTATGGTGAGATAATTACTATTATTTCTTAGGTCATTTTTTATGGTTGCCCAGGCCCATGCAAAAGTTGTGGGCTATTGCACACTAAAATCTTGGAATCAGGCGGAATTCCAGTTTTATGACCCTAAAACATCAAAAATGAGTAACGGTCATGGCAAGGTGGTGACTGTTGTTCCTTAGGTCATTTTTATGGTCCTATAAAATTTTAGGAGATACGGGACCGCTCGCTTGGGCCCATGCAAAAGGCTTGTGCTATAGCGTACGAAAATCTAGATATCAGGCGAAATTCCAATTTTATAGCCCGAAAATGACAAAAAATGAGTAACGGTCATGGAGAGGCAGAGATAATTGTTCCTTAGGTCATTTTTAATGGTCGAAAAAAAATTTTAGGCGATCCGGATTCTGTCGTCCGGGCTCATACACAAAAATCTGAGAATCGGGCGAAAATTCTAGTCGTATGGTCCTAAAATGCAAAAAAATGAGTAACGGACATGGCGATGCGGTGACTATTGTTCATTAGGTTGTTTTTGATAGCCTGGCAATATTTTAGGCGAGCCGGGACCGGTCGCCCGGGCCTACACAAAAGGCGCAGGCTATAGCATACAAAAGTCTCTGGAATTGGACGGAATTCCAGTCGTATGGCCCTAAAACGCCAAAAACGAGTAACTGTCATGGCGAGGCGGTGACTATTGTTCCTTATGTCTTTTTGATGGGCCGAAAAAATTTTAAGCAATCCAGGTTCGATCGCCCGGGCCCATGTGTCACACCCCCTTTTTTACCTCAGTAACCCTCTTTAGAATAAATAAAGTGATTTGAAAAGTTCAAACAGGGTTTTCAATTAGAAAATGACAATAATGTGTCCAAAAGGACTTTTCAGAGTCGCCACTTGACATTTGATTTTGGTGTTCCAGGTCCCGTTTTATAAAAATGATTTTACCTTTTAAAACACTTTGGACTTCGTAACTATGTCTGCACCAGAGTTCTAGGTAAGGGGGTTCATTTGACACGGGGAGAAGGTGTTACCCGAGTCCCGTGTAATCACGGTTGCGTACCCGATCTAGTTGGCTTTTAAAATATTCAACTTGAGGTAAACATAAACACAAAAAAGAAAAATAAACATGCAAGAGGCTCGAGGTCGTTCCCACCTAATAAAAAAAATAAGAATGAAAAGAAAATAAAAATACTACGAGTTCTACTTTCGGTCTTCAAATACAAATACTTCGGGGCATACCCCGGATAAAATATATACAAATTTCGCGGGCTTCCCCCAGATAATAAACTAAATGAAATGACCTTCGCCTCAAATAAAAATGAAATAAAGAATACCTAAGATTTGCCTACCCGAGTGTGGTCGGCCTATGCATGCTCCTAGCGGACAGAGTGATAAAAGTAAAATAATAGAACTAAAAGAAATAAAAAGTAATTTCATGCTCATTCCCTTTTTAACTTTTATTTTAATGCATGTGACCAAGCCCAACCCCCTATAGCATGGTAGAAATGGCATGGTGTAGCCACTATTTAAGGTGGTATTTATTTTTTATCCAGCAATTCTAATGTTGAGCAAAAATAGCCACTGCCCTATTAAAATTAATATGAAAAGATATTTTTACCCTTTCTTCCCTTGCTTTTCTTCCCAAACCCTTGCTTCTCTCTCTCCGTGCCTTCTCCATAACTGTTGCATTATGTTGAGGTGGCGGAGCCTATCTACACAGTCCTTCTAATGCACATCGCTTGTAAGCATTCATTAAAAGACAAAAGCTCTTTAACAGAACTTTTCAATATTCATGGTTCAAAAGTTAGTAACAGAACTTTGTAAGTAGGGTGTAGACCTTCTGCTCTCCTTGCATGGTTCAGTTGGAAAGCACAAAATAAATGAAACAACAATAATGATTTCAATTCATAGCCAAAGAATAATGTCGCAGACTCTCCCAAATTTAAATCTTTTAACTTTGATTTTCAAGTTCAAAAGTTAAGGACAGACATCAGTTACAAGTTCAAAACTTAAGGACAATAGGTCCTTAACTTTGATTTCCAAGTTCTAAAGTTAAGGACAGGCAGTCCTTAACTTTGAGTTTCAGTTTCAAAAGTTAAGGACAGGCAGTCCTTAACTTATAGTTTCAAGTTCAAAACTTAAGGACATGCAGTCCTTAAGTTATTGTTTCAAGTTCAAAACTTAAGGACATGCCATCCTTAAGTTATTGTTTCAAGTTCAAAACTTAAGGACATGCAGTCCTTAACTTTGAGTTTAAAGTTTAAAAGTTAAGGACAGACAGTCCTTAACTTACAGTTATACGTTCAAAAGTTAAGGATAAGCAGTACTTAACTTACGGTTACAAGTTCAAAAGTTAAGGACAATAGGTCCTTAACTTTGACTTACAAGTTCAAAAGTTAAGGACGCTTGGTCTTGAAGTTTGAGTTCCAAGTTCAAAACTTAAGGACATGTAACCTTGAAGTCCTGAACTTAGAGTTCCAAGTTCAAAAGTTAAGGACATGTAGTCCTGAAGTCCTGAAGTTAAGGACATGAGCAGAAGGGTATTTTTGTCCGAGCAGTTAAAGTTTATTAAACCAGTNAGTTCAAAAGTTAAGGACAATAGGTCCTTAACTTTGACTTACAAGTTCAAAAGTTAAGGACGCTTGGTCTTGAAGTTTGAGTTCCAAGTTCAAAACTTAAGGACTTTCTGTCCTTAACTTTGAGTTTCAGTTTCAAAAGTTAAGGACAGGCAGTCCTTAACTTATAGTTTCAAGTTCAATACTTAAGGACATGCAGTCCTTAAGTTATTGTTTCAAGTTCAAAACTTAAGGACATGCAGTCCTTAACTTTGAGTTTAAAGTTCAAAAGTTAAGAACAGACAGTCCTTAACTTACAGTTACACGTTCAAAAGTTAAGGACAAGCAGTACTTAACTTACGGTTACAAGTTCAAAAGTTAAGGACAATAGGTCCTTAACTTTGACTTACAAGTTCAAAAGTTAAGGACGCTTGGTCTTGAAGTTTGAGTTCCAAGTTCAAAACTTAAGGACATGTAACCTTGAAGTCCTGAACTTAGAGTTCCAAGTTCAAAAGTTAAGGACAATAGGTCCTTAACTTTGACTTACAAGTTCAAAAGTTAAGGACGCTTGGTCTTGAAGTTTGAGTTCCAAGTTCAAAACTTAAGGACATGTAACCTTGAAGTCCTGAACTTAGAGTTCCAAGTTCAAAAGTTAAGGACATGTAGTCCTGAAGTCGTGAACTTAGAGTTTCAAGTTCAAAAGTTAAGGACATGTAGTCCTGAAGTCCTGAAGTTAAGGACATGAGCAGAAGGGTATTTTTGTCCGAGCAGTTAAAGTTTATTAAACCAGTGGCTAAAGACTAAAGACATTTAAAACGCTGGCTTTAAAATAAAGACATAAGCTGTTAGTGGCTATCTGTGCACATCGCCCTAAAGCATGTGAATAAATTAGTCACTAATGGACTTTGGCTTTTCCTCATTCCCACGGCCCAGTCGTCAAATAAACACTAACATGGGTATAATAAAGCCAACATAGAATATCTAAGCAGATAGCATCCAAAGACAAATAGAGCAACAAAGATGGCTTCCTTACTGGGCAGCCCACCGCAACAACTAAACAAAGCTAAATACGTAGGTGCTTTAGGCAGAATAACTGAAGGCATACATAGACTTGTCCAACTTGTACAGCATTCCAAGAACATGGACACAACCAAACTCTTAAAATAGCACTTCCAAGACCTCAATTCACCATAGTAACAGTAAATAAATAAATAAATAACAGAGGGGAGGAATGAACCTGTTAAGCGAATTCTTTCACTATACGGAAACCCGGCAAGTACAATGACTTCAATTCCGGAAATTAACCCAGGAAATCAGCAACAAATACGAACAGGAATCACGAACTCAAACACTCGAACGACGAACTCGATTTCGGCTCAATCGATTTCCATGTTGAAACGAGAATTACGAATGGAATAGCAGAAACGAACAATTTTTCTTTTTGTGTATATTTTCAAACTGTGAATAAAATTGAAACTAAAAAAACAGAAATTTTTCTTTTTGTTTTTTTGAAGGAACTCGAATGAAAACTCAGAAGAAGAAGGTCAGAACCAAAACCCTAAAACCTTTTTATTTCCAAGACTGTCTCTGCCCCAAATTCTGAAAAATAACCCAATCTATAGGGGGTTTCGAACATTCTCCCTTTTTCCCCCAAGAAATCTCAAAAACCCTTCAAAAACCCAAATATCCAACCAAAATCCCGAAAATCTCCTTATTTTCGGTAAAAATCTGGGTAAATGGAGGGGTATGATTAATTTTCTTTAATCATATCCTGCCCTTCGTCCATCATCTACCATTAAAAGAGATTCACGTGTGAGAGAGTAAAAAAATGCTGATAAGAAAGAGGAAGGGAATATTCGGCTACCAAAATCGGTTATTTGTCAGGCCACGTGGAAGGGGGATGAGAGGAGGGACCATGTGAGGCGACCATTGGGTTAGCCGAAAAGCGGCGAGTTTGAGTGGTCAGCGCCGGGCAGAGGTAGGAGGAGGGGTGTGCGTCGTTTGGAGAGGGATTAGGGTTAGGAGGGGGTGTTATAATTAGGTTTATATATGGGGTGGGGGACTAATTATAACCATTGGATTATAATGGATTGATGGCTGGGATTTTAATTAGCATGGAGCGGGTCAGCTAGCTTGGGTCGCAGGTCAAGGGTCTAGGGGTGTGGAGGTATTAGGCTAAGGACTTAGGCCTTAAGATTGGCTAAAAAAATGTCCAAACTTTAGTTAAATCCCTTTTAATATAAGATAAATATACTACATAATGCAAAAATCAATCTAATTAATTAAACTAAACTGTACATAATTCTTGTCTTGAATCTTCTTTGAAGTTCTACTTGATCTTTCAACATGAAACTGAAAATTAACCCTATTCTTCAGGTGGGCATCCTGCTGACTTGCATTTGAAGAAAACTGGAAGTTGACCCTGTTCTTCAGGCGAGCTCCAGCTGCTTCGACTTGAAATAAACATGAAATTTGAGTAGACTTGAGCTTGCAAAACTTCTTTTTCAGGTGGGCTTGTGCTACTTCTGATTTGAACTAAAAATTGCCCTTATTCTTCAGGCGGGATCCTGCTGTCTTTGACTTGAATCTTGAAAACTGAAAGTTGACCGTGTTCTTCAGGCAAGCTCCAGATGTCACTTGAATCTTGAAACCTGAAAGCTGACCCTGTTCTTCAGGCGGGCTCTTGATGTCTTTTACTTGAATCCTGAAAACTGAAAGTTCACCCTGTTCTTCAAGCGGGCTCCTGATGCCTCTCCGACTTGAACTTGTAAACTAAAATTTGACCCTGTTCTTCAGGCGGGCTCGTGATGCCTCTTGAATTTGAGAATTGAAAGTAACTCTGAAATGAATCTCCTCGTTCTCTAGGTGGGCGCCTGCGACCGACTTGAAACTTGAAATGAAATTCCCTCGTTCTCCAGGTGGGCACCTGCCAATAACTTGAAACTTGAAAAGAATTCCCTCATTCTCCAGGTGGGCGCCAGCGACCGACTTAAACAGAAATGAATTCTCTCATTCTCCAGGTGGGCGCCTACCACTAACTTGAAATGAATTCCCTCATTCTCCTAGTGGGCGCCTGCGACCGACTTAAACTGAAATGAATTCCCTTGTTCTACAGGTGGGCACCTGCCACTAACTTGAAACTTGAAATGAATTTCCTCATTCTCCAGGTGGGCGCCTGCGACCGACTTAAACTGCAATGAATTCCCTCGTTCTCCTGGTGGGCGCCTGTCACTGACTTAAAACTTGAAATGAATTCTCTTGTTCTCCAGGTGGGCGCATGTCCCTGACTTAAACTGAAATGAATTCCCCCGTTCTCCAGGTAGGCTCCTGCCACTAACTTGAAACTTGAAATGAATTCCCTCACTCTCCATGTGGGCGCCTGCGATCGACTTAAACTGAAATGAATTCCCTCGTCCTCCAGGTGGGCACCTGCCACTGACTTAAAACTTGAAATGAATTCCTTCGTTCTCCAGGTGGGCGCCTGCCACTGACTTAGAACTTGAAATGGATTCCCTCGTTCTCCAGGTGGGCGCCTACGACCGACTTGAAACTTGAAATAAATTCCCTCATTCTTCAGGTGGCCGCCTGCGACTTGCTTAAAACTTGAAATGAATTCCCTTATTCTCCAGGTGGGCGCCTGCAATTACAACAAAATAGACAAAACAAGGAAAATCTTCTGCCCCAGTTTGTACCAGGAAAATTTGTGAGTGTTACTTAATCCCATTATCCAGGAGGGTCCAGAAAACTTAAAACGAAATCCTTGAAAATTTGAAATTAAATCCCTTTATTCAGGAGGGTCTTGAGAAGCCGAGAATGAACTTACCTGAGCCATGCTCATTTCCAGGATGATCTCTGCAGAAAGAACAAAGTTCTTTGCCCCTGAACCATGCTTTCCTCATGGAGGGTCCCTGCAGATCGAACAAATTTTCTTGCCCCTATTTCAGATGAATAAAATCTTGTTAGTTTGAAAACGTGATGGTTAGTTTGTGGCATCATTGCTGAATGTCTGCTTCCGCCACTTCCATGCTTAATTCTGATTAGCTATTTCGGGCCAGTAAGGGATTGTTTGTGTAACGACCCGATCGGTCGTTTTGAGCTCTAGCACGTTGTTTAGCCGTTTGAGGCCCTGAGTAGCTTCACTTCAGGTATTATGACTTGTACGCATGATCGAAATTGAATTCCGGGAAGTTCAGAGTTGATTTGGAAAGAGAATTCCCGTTTCGAAAGCTTTAAGTTGGAAGAATTGACTAAGATTGGATTTTTGAGTAAACGACCTCAGAATCGGGATTTGAAGGTTCCAACAGGTTCGTATGATGATTTTGGACTTAGGCGTATGCCCGAATCGGGTTTTAGAAGACCCGTGAACGTTTCGGTACCTATTGGGGAAGTTGGCATTTTTGAAAGAATTTCATAACTTTGGGTTGAAGTGCATTTCGGTGTTATTGATGTCCTTTTGGGATTTCGAGTCTGGGAATAGCTCTGTATGGTGATTCTGGTGGTGGGAGCACGATCGAAAGTGAACTCGGAGGTTCGTAGGTCATTTTGGAGTCATTTGGCTAAAGATAGAAATATGAAGGTTTTTGAGGAGTTTGACCGGGATTGGGCTTTTTGATATCGGGGTCGGATTCCGATTCCGGAAGTTTGAATAGGTCCATAATGTCGAATATTACTTGTGTGCAAAATTTGAGGTCAATCGGACGTGATTTGATAGGTTTCGGCATCAAATGTAGAAGTTTGAAATTCTAAAGTTCACTAACCTTGAATTGGAGTGCGACTCATGGTTTTAGCGTTGTTTGATATGATTTGAGGCCTCAAGTAGGTCCGTGTTATGTTATGGGACTGGTTTGTGTGATTGGATGGGGTCCCGGGGGCCTCGAGTGTGTTTCGGGGTGGTTTCGGATCATTTCGGGTTGTTTTGCAATAGCTGATGCTGGTATCTGGTTGTTCTCCGGGTTTGCGAGGATACTCTCGCGTTCGTGAAGAAGGATTTGGCTTCAAGGACTTTGTTCTTCGCGTTCGCGAAGGGACCCTCGCATTCATGGAGAACGAAATCTCTGTTGCACAGGGCTAACTTTGGCAGCTTATATCTCAAAATCTATAAAGAATTGGGAGATGACCAAAACACGAAAGTTGTAGATATTGGTGTCGAGTTTTCAAAACATTAAGCCATTTTTCATTTGGAGTTTTGTACATAAAGTTATGGCCATTATACTAGAGGTTGTCTGAGAAGAGTTTGGAAAATGTTTTTTTGGGAATTTCCTTCTTCGCGAACGCGAAGAAGAGTCGTCTGGACAGTGTATAAGTGTAAAGAAATGGGTTTGGCTCATTTCATCTCATTTCCTCCATGGGAGCCGACCTAGGAGCGATTTTGGAGCTCTATCTTCATCTTCTATGTCAAGGTAAGTGATTCCCACCTATTGCAAGTTAATTACTTGGATTATATCTAGATTTTAACATGGAAAACCATGTAAATTAGTAGAAATTTTGGGATTTTGAAGAAAACCTAGGAAATTTGTATTCTTGGATTTTGATCATGATTTTGGACATGAAATTAAGAGCAACTTATATATTTGAGTTTGTGAGGTTGTGGGTAAACTTTATCTTCGAAACATTTCGGAATCTGGGCAAGTGGGCACGAGGGTGATTTTGTCAACTTTTCGATCGGGGTTAGAAATTGTTATAAATTGGGTTATATGAGTAATTGAACATATGTTAATAGGTTTACATAATTGTTGGCTATTTTTGGAGCGCTATGCATCTATTTGAGTCTTCGGAAGGGCGTGTAATGCTGATTATGGAACTATGGAGCGAGGTGAGTCTCCGTAGGTGAATTAATTGGATATGTGCTCCTATTTGTGGGGGCTATGTACGCACGAGGTGATGAGAGTGCTTGCGTAGCTACTATTATGCTTAAGTCTGAGTAGTCTAGCGCCCAAAAGCATGCTTTACTTGTAATATTTGCAACCTTGTTGTCAGCTTAAAAATGCTTAAAACATATCGAACGTATAAATAAATTTCTAAAAGACAAGACATCATTTCTTGACTTTTAAAAGAGAAGCTTGCCTTTTCCTGAATAATTGCTACTTGATGAATTCTTGATTTGATTGTTTGAATGTGTTTATCTATTGTGGAACGGGCCGAACGCCTCGGTAGATTAAATAGATGCATCTATGGTTCGCGCCATTCGACCCTCTGGCAGTGCACGATTTAAATATTTGTTGGATCAGGTCGTACGACCTCGGCATGATTTGCGCATGCTTGTATTGCTTGCCTTGAAATTCATAGATGTTAATATTTGTTTCTCCCTGGCCTGAGATAAATGTATAAATGATGAAAATGAATTTGGAAATTTCCTATAAACGAAAGAATTATTTACTTGCCTCATGATATTTGAGTTATAGTCATTTTTATGAAAATCCTCGATTTACTAAATTATTTGTATATTATCATATGACCACTAGTAAGTGTCGAAATCGACCTCTCGTCTCTACTTCTTCGACATTAGACGGGATACTTACTGAGTACACGTTGTTTTTGTAGTCATACTACACTTGCTGTGCATTTTTGTTGCACAGGCACATATATGTGTAGTGGCCTAGTTGGGCGCGGCGGCATGGTTGATACGGAGACTCAGGTGAGCTGCATCTCTCGAGACGACCTGCAGCTAGTAGAGTCTCCTACAGAGTATAGTACTGTATTTTCTTTTCTGTCCAATTTGTATTCTGTACAGTTGTTGTATTACATTATTTCCTAGAAATTACTTATGCACTTGTGACACCGGGTTCTAGGATGATTATGGGGTATTTTGTATTAACTTCTAAAACATTCTTTTATTTATTTTGTAAAGATTATCTTTTACTAGCCAAATTGAAGGAAAATCATAGTTTTCACAATCATTTAAACTAGAATTTAATTAAGTATTTATGGTTGGCTTGCTTGACAGCGGTGTCCGGCACCATCACGACTCTTAGTGGATTTTGGGTCGTGACAGTTTGACCTTTTGATCGAAACTGCACCACAAAACCTCTGAATGACCTGAATCTCTTACACTCACTTGTTGCATTGTGTTTTCATTCTGAAAGTTGCTGAATCTTTGTATTTTCTCAAAATTCAAGAATCACATTATCACCCGAACTTCAGTTATCACCATACTGCTCATTCTGAATCATGTCACTTGTGATGTGCTTGGCCGAAGTCCGCTTTATGCAATTTGAAAACTGGTAGTAGGCATTGGAATCCTTTCCTTCTTGTTCAACAAGGGCTAACTCGAAAGAGACTCATAAAGATAGACTCAAAGAGCACAGTGAAGTGATTTTTGGAAAAAGGAACAAAGGAAAATTTTGAACAAAGATGACTATGTGAAGAAGAATGGGAAAAAAGACTTATCTGAGTGGAGCGGCTGGCTCCAATGATCATAACATGCATTTCAGATTGATCAGCCTAATCTGTCCAACCAATCACACTTTCAGTTCATGTCACGTCTTCATACTTCAAAATCGGGCTTTGAACGATCCAATTTCTCTGTAAAGTCACGAGCCTCAACTCACCATCGCCTTACGGTGCCCGCGAGGGTTTTCACCAATAAGACTCTCTCATTTTAAATTTTCTCTTAGCTCACCATCTCCTTACGGTGCGAGCGTTTTCACCAATAAGACTTTCTCATTTTAAATTTTCTCTCAGCTCACCATCGCCTTACGGTGCCCGGGAGGATTTTCACCGATAAGACTCTCTCATTTTATTCATTTTTTGTGTGCCCATGAACAAAGTGTTACCCATGACGTAAATCATACCTCTATCTCGCTTGACTTGGCATTCTCAAATATTGATCGGAAGGTCTTTCTTTGGACCGTAATGTAGGCTTTTGGACAAGGCTAGAAAGAAAGGGTGGTATGAAGGCTCAAAATANTTCCGAATCATGTCATTTGTGATATGCTTGGCCGAGCTTCACTTTGTGTAATTAAAATGCTGGTAGTAGGCTTTGAAATCCTTTCTTGATTGCTTAACAAAGACTAACTTGCAAGGGACTCAGAAAAATAGACCCAAAAGAAACAAAGCGAAGTGATTTTGAGAATAAGGAATAAGAAGGAAAATTTCAAACAAAGATGACTATTTGAAGAACAAGGGAAAAGAGACTTATCTGAGTGAAGCAGATGGCTCCAATTATCATGACATGCATTTCGGTTTGATCAGCCTAATCCGTCCAACCAATCACACTTCAGTTCGTGTCATGTCTTCATACTTCAAAATCGGGCCTTCAATGATCCAACTTTTTGTAATGTCCATGATCCTCATTCAAGTTGTAGTGCCCCACAGGGTTTTCACCATCAAGCCTCTCTCATTTGTTCATCTCTCAACTCAGCGTCGCCTTACGGTGCCCGCGAGCGTTTTCACCAATAAGACTATCTCATTTTAGATTTTCCCTCAACTCACCATCGCCTTATGGTGCCCGTGAAGGTTTTCACCAATAAGACTCTCTCATTTTATTCATTTTCCTTGTGCACACAAACAAAGTGTTACCCATAATGTAAATCATACCTCTATCTCGCTTGACTTGGCATTCTCAAATATTGATCGGAAGGTCTTTCTTTGGACCGTAATGTAGGCTTTTGGACAAGGCTAGAAAGAAAGGGTGGTATGAAGGCTCAAAATAATTTAAAATGAAAAGGGTTCAAAATTACAACTTCTGGAATCAGATCTTTTGCAAAACAAAACTTCTGCCCCAGTTTTTTTGGGTCTGAGGAATTTTGGATTTTTATTTTGATGGGACCGAACCTTAGAGTAATGCTGCCTACGTATCCTTAAAAGGAATCAAGTTGAACGTAGTTTAAGAAAAAAGTTTTTTGTTTTTGTTGCTTTTCTCTTCTTTTTCTTTTCTTTTCTTTTTCATCTTTTTTTCTTCTTCTTATTTTCTAATTCTACTCCTGATTCCAAAAGAGGGGTATGAAAGAAAATAAATAAGGCTCAAAAGGGGTAGCAAAGGATGAAAGTGTTTGGGTAGCGGAACAAAATGCCTTCGTCATTTCAACTTTGAACATGCCAAGTACAAAATGCAGTTAAAGATAAGCAAAGAACTCATACATAGTACCTCTTGACTGCATCAGAATGGATATCCATATCTACACATTTGCCTTCTATGTCTGTTAAATACAAAGTACCATTGGGCAGCACTCTTGTCATAATGAACGGCCCCTGCCAGTTTGGCGAACATGCCTTTAGCTTTAACGTGATGTGGAAGGATGCATTTCAATACCAGTTGGCCCACTTCAAATTTCCGAAGACGCACCTTCTTGTTGTATGCTTTTCCATCCTCTTCTGATACAATTGACCATGACATACCAATCTTTTCTCATCAATCAAACATAACTGCTCTACCCGGGTTTTGACCCACTCATCATCATCGATTTCAACTTCTGCAACGATCCGAAGGGATAGAATCTCAACTTCCACAGGTATAACTGCCTCAGTTCCATATACCAGCAAATAAGGGGTTGCACCCACTGAAGTGTGAACAGTAGTGCGATTAACCTAATTAGGCAAAAGGCAACTTTTCATGCCACTGCCTAGAACCTTGCACCATCTTACGAAGTATCTTCTTTATGTTCTTATTAGCAACCTCAACAGCTCCATTCGCCTTAGGACGGTACGGGGTGGAGTTTCGCTGCATAATCGTGAACTGTTGGCATACCTCTTTCATCAAATGACTGTTGAGGTTGGCAACATTGTCTGTGATGATTACCTTAGGAATTCCGAACCTGCAAATGATATTTGAATGAACAAAATCCACCACTGCCTTCTTGGTCACGGACTTGAAAGTTACAGCTTCGACCTACTTGGTAAAGTAATCAATGGCCACCAGAATAAACCTGTGCCCGTTTGACGTTGCCGGCTCAATTGGTCCAATGACATCCATGCCCCAAGCAACAAAGAGCCAAGGTGCAGACGTTGTGTGCAACTCAGATGGGGGAGAATGAATCAAATCACCGTGTACCTAACATTAATGACATTTGTGATGAAAACTGATACAATCTCGTTCCATGGTGAGTCAATAATAACCTGCTCGAAGTATCTTCTTTGCCAAGACATACCATTCATATGCGGCCCGCAAACCCCAGAATGCACTTCGGCCATGATAGTCGAAGCTTCTTTAGCATCTATGCACCTCAGCAGTCCTAATTCTGGAGTCCTCTTGTACAAGATTCTCCCGCTTAAGAAAAATCCACTAGCCAGACGCCGAATGGTTCTCTTTTGATCACCTGCGGCATGTACCGGATATACCCCCAACTTGATGTATTCCTTGATATCATGGAACCAAAGTCCACCATCAATTTCCTCTTCAACCACATTACAATAGGCATTGCTGATCACGAACTCGGATATGCATGGGTTCGACATAAGCCTTGTCTTTTTTATGTAACATTGACACCAGAATAGCCAAAGCATCGGCAATCTCATTATGATCCTGGGAATATGTTTAAATTCTACCGACTTGAACAGTTAACAAAGATCATGTAGACACTGCTAGTGCGGTATGATCTTCAAGTCCCGAGTCTCCCATTCTCCCTAAATCTGGTGAACAACAAATCTGAATCTCCCAGAACCAGTATTTCCTGGACTCCCATGTCTACAGCTAACCTTAAACCCAGAATGCATGCTTCGTACTCACCCATGTTGTTTGTGCAATAAAATTGAAGTTGGGATGTTACAGGGTAGTGTTGCCCTGTTTCAGAAATGAGTACAGTCCCTATTCTGACACCTTTCATGTTAGCAGCTCCATCAAAGAAGAGTTTCCAACCTGGCTTTTCATCATGGTCCACCTCATCAACATACATCACTTCTTCATCAGGAAAATAAGTCTTCAGTGGCTCATATTCTTCATCCACCAGATTTTCGGCCAAGTGGTCGGCCAAGGCTTAGGCTTTTATCGCGGTCCGAATCACATATATGATGTCAAACTTTCTGAGCAAAATCTGCCACTTTGCAAGTCTTCTTGTGGGCATAGGCTTCTGAAAGATATACTTTAGAGGATCCATACGAGAAATGAGGTAAGTAGTGTAGGACGAAAGATAATGCTTTAACTTTTGTGCCACCCAAGTCAGGGCGCAGCAGGTCCTTTCAAGAAGAGTGTGCTTAACCTCATAGGGAGTGAACTTCTTACAGAGATAATAGATTTCTTGCACCTTCTTTCCAGTGATGTCGTGTTGACCCAATACACAGAGAAAAGAATTATCCAGGACTGCCAAATAGAGAATTAAAGGTCTCCTAGGCTCTGGTGGGACCAGCACAGGTGGGTTCGACAGGTACCTCTTAATCTTATCAAATGCTTCTTGACACTCGTCAACTACAGCATTCTTCTTCAGCAGCTTAAAGATGGGCTCACAAGTTGTCGTGAGTTGAGAAATAAACCTACTGATGTAATTTAACCTTCCGAACAGGCTCATCACCTCTGTTTTGTTCTTGGGCGGTGGTAGCTCTTGAATGGCTTTGATCTTCGATGGATCCAACTCAATACCGCGTCAACTGACCACAAAGCCCAACAGTTTCCCAGACGGGACACCAAATGCACATTTTGCTGGATTGAGCTTGAGGTTATATCTGCGGAGCCTTTGGAAAAACTTCCTTAAATCCTTGACATGGTCAGACTACTTCTTTGACTTTATGATCACATCATCTACGCAAACCTCGATCTCCCTATATATCATGTCATTAAATATGGTATTCATCGCCCTTATGTAAGTTATCCCAGCATTCTTCAAACCAAATGGCATTACTCGGTAGCAATATGTTCCTCATGACGTGATGAACGCTGTCTTTTCTGCATCTTCCTCATCCATCAAGATATGGTGATATCCTGCATAGAAATCCACAAAAGACCAAATCTCATGCTTGGCACAATTGTCAATCAGAATGTGGATGTTCGGCAATGAAAAATCATCCTTTGGGCTTGCTTCCTTATGATCACGATAATCAACACATACCCTGGTCTTACCATCCTTCTTTGGCACTGGCACAATACTGGCTAACCAAGTGGGATATTGAGTGACCCGAATGACCTTTTCATCGAGCTGCTTTGTGATTTCTTCTTTGATCTTCACACTCATATCAGTCTAGAACTTTCTTAACATTTGCTTGACAGGAGGGAATGCTGGATCAGTTGACAATTTATGAACTACCAAATCAGTGCTCAAGCCCGGCATATCACCATACGACCATGCAAAGACATTTTTGTACTCAAACAATGTTTTGATTATTTCTTCCTTAACTTGCGGTTCAAGATGCACACTTATCTTGGTTTCCCTAACATTATCCTGGTCTCCTAAATTAATTGCTTCAGTTTCATTCAAATTAGACTTTGGTTGTTCTTCAAAGTGTTTTAGCTCTTTACTGATTTCCTCAAATGCTGCTTCTTCATCATATTTTGTTTCATCATCATACTCTACTTCGTGGATTATCATTTCAGAATTATATTGACTTTTAAGATTTGGCTGAAAATTCCTCATGCATGTCATATCATTGCAACCAGCATAAAAAGAACTGTACAAAAGAAAAACAAAATGAAACACTATTTGAACATCAAAACAAGCAAAAAATAAAAATCTAGATTACAACCCTGGAATAACCAAGATAACAGAAAGGAAAACTAAGCAAACTACCAAAACTCCTTCCTGGTGGGGAGAGGAGTAGCTTCCCAATTGCTAAGCTTCACATTTGGCCCAATAAGCTGCACATCTGCTTTACTAGAACCTTCACCAATTTCTACCATATTAACCTCATCAAACAGACTCTGGAACCTCTTGATCAGCTCTTCATCAACATCGACCACATGTTTTGGGACTGATGAGGTTGGAGGTTTTTCTGCCCCTGGCTTGACAAATGACTTAGAGATGTGTAGGACAGGCTTGGGGAGTGACCATACCTTCTGTTTCAGATTTTTAACCCTTTTCACGTCCTTCTCTGTGGGCATGAATCCCAAACCAAATGTACCAAGATTTCCAAGGGGGCGCACTGGATGCACAATACCCTGCAGAGATGAACCCAGACCATTACCCGCACAAAACCGTTCTTCAACATTTCATTTTCTACCGTGACAGACGTGAAGGATAACTTAGGACCCGGAATGCATTTTCTTCAGGAATCTTCTCAACAGACACTGTTTCAAAAGTTTGATAGACCCAAGGTCCCTTATCATCTTCAGCCTCAATAAGCGGAAGAATTGTGTCATTACAAGCTGATAAGTCCTCATCACCATGCACAACTATTTCCAGCCTGTCCCATTCGAACTTCACCATTAGATGCAGAGATTATGGGACTGCCTTACCAGCATGTATCCAGGGCCTGCCCAACAACAGATTGTAGGAGACAGCCACATCTAACACTTGAAATTCCATAGTGAACTCAATCGACCCTATTGAATTCGAGCATTATATCACCAACAAAATCTTTACCTCCCCCATAAAGCCTCGAACACATACCCTGTTCATGTGGATTCTTTCGATGCCGATCTTCAACTTTTGCAGAGTAGACAGAGGGAAAATATTTGCACTAGAGCCGTTGTCTACCAGAACCATTGAAACAACATAATCCTCGCACTTCACCATGAGATAAAGAGCTCGGTTGTGTTATGTACCCTCCATAGGAAGTTCATCATCTGAGAAAGTGATCCGGTTTACTTCGAAGATCTTGATAGCTATCTTTTCCAAGTGATTCATTTTGATCTTATCAGGAACATGTGCCTAATTCAAAATCTTCATCAGGGCCCTGCGATGTTCATCTAAATGTATCAGCAAAGAAAAAAGAGAAATCTTAGCTGGTGTTTTCCTTAACTGCTCCACAATGGAATAGTCTTGCACGTTCATCTTTTACAGGAACTCTTCAACCTGTTCTTCGGTGACCGATTTCTTTACTGGCATTTGGCTATCTTTGAATGGCTTGGCTTTTCTTAATTCTTCTGGGGCGAAACATCTCCTAGAACAATTCAATCCTCCAGTTTCATTAACTTCTTCCTCTATTTTGTTTCCTTTGTATATCACTATCACTTGTTTGTAAATCCACGGAACGGCCTTGGTATCAACCACTGAAAGATGGGTCATTGGCTTAATAACAACAGGGGTAATAGAAGCCCCTTTAACAACTATGACAGGCTTACCGGGACCCCTGGCACTACCACTTTTGGGCTTTCCTAACTTGCCCCAGTATCTTTCGAAGACCCTTTCACGACCAGCACCGATGGCTTCAAGTTGAGCGAGCTCAATTTCTCTGTCACCCCTTCAACTGTCAAGGGCGTTGCTTTGGTAGAGTCTGGAGCCTTAACCGAATTACTCTCATTAGCGCGAATCATGACGGACTTGGAAGAATTCCTGAGTTCCCCATCCTTATGAAGTATTTCAATCATATGTGTCTATACATGGGCTGGCATAGGATTTTGGTTGATGTCGGCACATCCAGGCTCTGGACTACAATTTGGTTTGTGTCAATAAGCTCTTGAATTGCCCTCTTCAAATGCCAACTCTTCTCTATGTTATGTCCTGGAGCATCAGAACAATATGCGCATCTCAGAGAATAATCAAGGTTCTTCGGAGGGGGATTTGGTATCTTTGACTCAATCAGCCTCAAGACGTCTAATTGCCTCAGCCTTTGAAATAAACTGGCATAGGACTCTCCAAGCGGGGTGAAAGTTTGTCGAAAGTTTAGACCAGTATGGTTTCGGTAGGGTTGTGGGGGTGGATAAGTATTTTGTGGAGCTGGAGCACGCCATTGCAGGTAAGGAGGGGGTTGAGCATATGACTGTGCATGATGAACATTGTATTGGGGTGGTCTGGCTGAGTATTGGGGGTCTTGCAGGGGAAAGTAATGTTGGGGTGGATTATATAGAGCTTGCGTGTAGGCTTGAGGTCGGGGTCGAGGATGGGTGTACTGATTAGGTAAACCCCTCTGGCCATGCCATGGTCCAGAAACAACCATAGCAACATCGTCCTTCTTCTTCTTGCCTAGCAAACTTCCGGTACCACTCTGGATTGCCTGTGTGGTTGCTTTTATAGCGGAGTAGCTCATGATCTTGCTCGACTTGAGCCCCTCTTCCACCATTTCTCCCATCTTTACCATATCATTCAAAGTCTTACCAATGGCTGAGATCAAATGGCCGAAGTAAGTAGGCTCCAGGGCTTGAAGAAAGTATTCAACAATCTCATCTTCTTCCATCAGAGGATTGACTCGTGCAGCTTGATCCCTCCATCGGAACCCATATTCTCTAAAGCTTTCGCTGGGCTTCTTTTCCACCTTGGTCAGAGATAGGCCATCTGGGACAATGTCTATATTGTACTGAAAGTGCCGGGCAAAAGCCTGAGCCATATCGTCCCATGTGTACCACCTGCTGGCGTCCTGGCGGGTGTACCATTCTAAAGTTGCCCCACCCAGACTCTGGCTGAAGTACGCCATCAGTAATTTGTCTTTTCCCCCGGTGCCTCTCATTTTACTGCAATAACCTCTCAGATGAGCTACAGGATCCCTATGTCCGTCATAATAGTCAAACTTGGGCATCTTGAACCCGACAGGCAGTTGGACATTAGGGAACAAACAGAAATCCTTATAAGCCACACTCACCTGGCTTCCTAACCCTTGCATATTTCTGAATGATTGCTCCAGACTCTTTACTTTCCTAAATGTCTCCTCTTGCTCCGCGTTCTTGGGTGGTTTCTCAGTTTCAACATGAGGCTCTAAGTGAGAAGTGTAGGAGTAAGGATCTGGGACTTTGAAGGTGGGTTTTGGGGCATAGTATTGGGTATCTGGAGCTGGGAACGCGGGTTCACTAGAGTATCGGTGGAGGGTAGCTTGTGGAGGGGCTATAAAAATAGGAGCAGATGTTGGAGCAGGGTATGAGGTTGTTTTGGCTGGTGGAGCATGGAAAGTTTGGGACGAAGTTCCAGGGTAATTATGGTAAGGGGTAAAGCCTGGTGCATGTTGAGGGGAAAGATCAACGGTAATGGGAACCTGGGCTTATGACAATGGTGGGATAGTTGCAGGGTTTTCAGTGTAGTTAGTGGGCAATGAAGGTGGAGGAGCCCCCTGATCCAAGCCTGATACATTTCTGCCATCTGTTGTTTCAATCTTTGGACCTCCTCTTTCAATTCAGATTCCGACTCCATCTCCATCGACGGGTCAACAACTCTTGTGTCCAATTCTTTAGTAGCCATGACTGCCTTGTGCTTTGATCTGGTGTTGTATAGATGAATCGCCAGAATGCCAACAAACTAACCACCTTCATGTTATAATAATAAAGATAAAAAAGAAGATCGAAACAAAGCCAACATGTTAGCGTTAGGGCATTTATCAGATAATAATATCACATTACGTGCAATGCACCTAGCAACAATTAACAGTTCTAGAATGACTTTGAGGGTCGCAAGGTCAAATGGCATCATCGCAATTCGCTCATTTCAATCTTCTCTTTTCTTTCTTTTCTAGCACTTCTTGGCTTGCTCATTTTCCTTCCTCTCTTTTCTTTCTAATTGTCACTAGTTTCTTTTTCTCACCCTTCAAGTCCCGCAACTTCATTCTTATTTTTTTCCTTTTTTTTCCTTTTTCTTTCCTTTTTTTAGTAATGATTCAATCGAACCCTATGTAGGTTGCTTACGTATCATGTTCCACATGAATCAGACCAAGCGTAGTTCTGGAAAAGTAATGGACAAAATAAACTAAAAATAAAACACAAAAATCTTTTTGGATTTTTCATTTATTACAAATTTTTTTTCAAATACAAATGGGAAGTATGATGACAAAAGACTCGACAAACTCTTACACTACCTAAAAGACTCAAAACTACTAGACAATACAAGAAAGTAAAAGAAAACATAAAAACATACTCAAAATATAAAAAATCTCTTCAAACAAACTCCCAAATGCAATGGTCGGATTGGGGCGATGGTTTTGCTGGATATTCTTCTGAAGAGGCTGATTAGGAGAGTGCACGTGAGGAGATTGATTCATTAGCAATGCCAAAACATGATGGAGCACCAGCAGCAAGTACAAAGAGTAATTTGAACTTCAATGCCCCAGCTTTCACACCCAAAAATTCTGTAAATCCTGTTATTCAAAATGCAGCAGCAGGAACTTTGGTTCAAAAGGCAGCATCACTCCCCAAGCAAGGTATTCAAGCTGTTACTTCTATCGGTGATCGAAAAGCACCAATAACACCAAAATCTGGGCAGCAACAAATCGTAACAACTAATCCAATTATTTCGCTAGAGGAGAGAAAGCTTTTGGATGCAATGGTCAGTTTTGCTCCTCTAAACTCTTTAAATCCTTCTACTCTTAGCACTGGTCGGGAGAACAAGAGCAGGAACAAATTGCAAAAATCAGAACAACAACAAAACAAGGCAATTTTGGCTAATATACAGGATGGAAACGCTTTGGTAACACAAGGTTTTGATCAAAACATGCCAAATCCGGTGATTGTGTGCAAAGATACATATGTAGAGGGTGAGGAAGATGATATTCTAAACCAAAGCCGAGCAGAGCCAGCAAGAAAAGGTGATTTATCACCTATGCATAGCGGAAAAAGTAAGAAGTCTCTACAAGGGACAAAAGTTGGGACGGCAGGGTAAATGAAGATGCAAACATAAGGAGACTTCCAATGAGAGTTTCCAATAGTGCAGATAAATACAGAAACTCGCCCCTCGGGCACAATACTCAGTTTTCATATAATGCCAGGCAATCAGGTAGGTATTTCATGAAGTAGCACAGACAACAGATAATGGCAGACAAATGAAACAAAGTAAACACATAGAACAGTACCATTACCGTTGCGGCGTGCAGCCCGATCCACATATCGCTGCGGTGTACAGCCCGATCCATTTATCGTCGACGGCGCTCACTGGGGGTGTGCAGACTCCGGGAGGGGCCCCTTACGGCGCAAGCGCAATATCAAGCCATCTCGTGGCATCAAATCTAGGCCTTTGGCCTCATACCAGTATCAGTATAACACTGTTGTGGCGTGCAGCCTGATCTGTATATATATATATATATAT
>NC_031999.1:36007007-36012967 GCF_001879085.1 Nicotiana attenuata
TATATATATATATATATATATATATATATATATATATATATATATATATATATATATATATATATATATATATATATGTGCTGCGGCGTGCAACTCGATCCAAAATATATCCTCACAATACAGGCCCTCGGCCTAACTCAGTCAACAAAATCACATAAGCCACTCGGGCAACAATAAACATGATGCTCAGCCCAAATTATTATTGGAAATATCATTTCAAGTGTTAGAGCAAGTAGACTTGGCTGAGTTTTAAAAAACAGTGGAAAATACATGACTGAGTTCAAGTATAAAATCAAAACAGTGAGGAAATATCAACAAAAATCCCCGAAGGGTTCAAATAGCTGGCACGAAGCCCAAATATGGCAATCAGCCTAAATTACGGTGATAACAAGTAAATTTCAGTCAAATACGCAGTAAATTCATCAATCGGGACGGACCGAGTCACAATCCCCAACGGTGCTCTACCCCACGCTCGCTATCCGGCGTGCAAGTCACCTCAATACAGCACTACGATGTGCAAAACCGGGGTTCCAAACCCTCAGGATATCATTTACAATCATTACTCACCTCAAACCGGCCAAAGCTCTAGCTCTCTATGCCCTTGCCTCTCAAATCGGCCTCCTCACGCGTCGAATCTGACCAAAACCAGAACGAATACGTCACAATATGCTAAGGGAACAAAGCCCAATCAAAAAATATCAAAACTCCCGAAATTAGCAAAACCCGAGCCCCGGGCCCACTTCTCGAAACTCAAAAATTTTCACATCAACGGGTTCCCTATATCGCCACGAGTCCATACATACCAAAAACTCACAAATCCGACCTCAAATGGCCCTTTAAATTCCAATTTCAAATTTCAAAAACCCAAGCCCTAGTTCTTCAATTTTAGGCTTAGTTTCCATGAATTTCTAGGTGGATTTCACAATATAATGGAGTTTTAAGACCAAGATTCTTACATCAAGTCGATTCCCCTTGAATCCCTATTTAATTTCCTTCAAAAATCTCCAAAAACGAGCAGCCATGGGTGAAAAATGACCCAAAATCGCGGATGAAGTGAAATTATAAAATTCTGCCCAGCACTGACCATTCCTCTATGCGATCGCGGAACATTCCTCGCGATCGCGAAGAACAAATCATCAACTCTCAAAATTCCTCTTATGCGATCGCGAACTTTACCATGCGATCGCGAAGCACCAGAGCAAGGCCTTCCGCGCGAAGAACAAATTACCAGCCCTCACTTTTTCTCCTACGCGATCGCGATGGACTTCACGCGATCGCGAAGGCTTAAAATCCTCTGCAACTGCTGCTCAAAATCTGCAACTTCTCAACATGGAAATTGGTCCAATTGACCATCCGAAACTCACCAGAGGCCCCCGGGACCTCAACCAAAAGTACCAACACATCCTAAAACATCATTCAAACTTGTTTCAATCAACAAAATACCTCAAACCACACCAAAGCTATCAATTCACATCGAATTCAAGCCTAAGTTCTTCTAAAACTTTCGAAGCACGCTTTTGATCAAAAACCCAACCAAACGACGTCCGAATGACCTGAAACATAATGAAGCTACAACAACTCTCGGAATCCCATTCCGACCATCACATCAAAATCTCACCTATCAGCTACAACAACTCTCGGAATCCCATTCCGACCATCACATCAAAATCTCACCTGTCAGCCGAAATTCGCCAAAATACTAACTTTGCCAATTCAAGCCAAATCCTTCCACGGACTTCCAAAATGCATTCCGATCGCGCTCCTAAGTCATAATTCACCCAACGAAGCTAATCAAATCATAAAAATTCCGATCCGAGCTCATATACAAATAAGTCAACTCTTGGTCAAACCTTTCAAATTCAAAGCTTTCAACTGAAACTGTTCTTACCGATTTCCGTGAAAACCAAAATCAACGATTTACATCGATCATAATACATCATACGGGGCAAGTCGTGCCCGAGCCGGTCGGGTCGTTACATCCTCCCCCATTTAAACACACGTTCGTCCTCGAACTTTCCCAGAGTTATTCTAGAAGCCAACCAATCGCTGAATAACCTTGCCATGCATATACCCGGGGGTGATCCCACGTCACCCTATCTCATATAGGTCCGATAACACATTTTAACTAAAATTACACAATCCAGTCTAGCCCATAAATCATAGAACCACATTTTCACTTCTGAAACCATCAATATGATTAAAACCTCACACATATACTCTGAATAGGCCCGAACCAGCTGTAATAACCCCTTCCTGCAACCTCAAGTGCAATTATCTGATATACCACGTAACTCAAACACTCGAAACGATAACTTTTACTCACAGCTGCTGCACATAACAACCGAATATCGATAGGAAATCTCTTATCAACTAAAGTCTCATTCCAACACTTTTACATATGCTGCAACTGATAATTAAACACGCAGTAAGCCATCACCATTTCTCATATCAGTCATTCATGAAGCCACTTCCCTTTTGGCTAATACCACAGCAGATTTCCGAGCTGAACCTCGATATTATCCTTCCAACAAGCTGAAATCGAATCCGTTCGTATTCATTAATGTTCCCAACAATCACCTTGAGTCCAACACACCACTCTGGTGACATGAAACATCAATACAGGCCTAAGCCACAACTTGTATAATACGCGCACTAATAAGAAACGGTCTGAACATACTCAAATCATGAAAATGACCTAAACAAAACAACTGTACCTCAAGCTCATCAGTACCATCACAACACAAGGCTGAGAACCCGTCTCACATCATAGGAATAGAACACATGAATCTACCCCGAAAGGTCATATCTCCACGTAGCCTCGCTACAATGCGCGGTCCTATCCAAACACTGCTCCACATGAAACACCTCAAGTCACTATGCTCAAAATCGACAGCCACGCACAATTTGATGTTTGGAACCAGAGCAACTCATTACACCCACAGTGAAACAAATAACACACGCCACGCAACCCGATAGGTCATAACCGATACTTCATTCATCGAGCAACACCCAATTACTCTTCCCGCTCGACTTCCACTATGAATTCTCGATAGAATCGCACCACATGTGCCCATAACCAACAAATCATAACGTCTCACAACACAGAAAAGCAACCCATAGATCTCCCCGAATCTCTAACAAGTTCAATGACGATCAATCAACCTATTCCTCAACAATACAATTCGGGGCCAACCAAGCCGACTCAAGCTAGAACACGCATCCACATTGGCCTGCCAACGAACTCATCATCATGGAAGCCTGAAGCTGCTCCTTCCACTACTACAACTCCTACCGGAGCCATACGATACGGTTCCCGGCACCAAATCAATACCGGAATCCACAACCTCACCCGGCGACATGCCTGGCCACAAGAAACGCATCCGAAAAGTCCTTCATCACCGGAACTGAATCAATGGTAGAAACCTCTGCACTGACATCCATCCCGAAGGCCCTATTAAGAAAAGCAATCCTTCCCAGCCGTCCGCTGGGTCTTTGAAATATAAACCACTCTGCTAGAACATAATCCGACGCACCCCGCCACTCAACCCGTGGCGTTTCTGGCATAGCCCATAGCGCAATAGTCCAGAATAACCCAACACTGAGTCAACTAGTCTACACCTCAATATCATATCCAATCTAACATACCAAGCAAAGAAAGATCCAATCGGGCCTCCAAATCCCGGTAGTTGCTAAACAGTGTCGATACACACGATCTACAACCACATCATAGTCTGTATATGAGAGCTTCCGTCTCCACATCCACACGGCACATGACTAACCATGTCAGATCCCAATTTGGCCGTCCGAACACATGCACACCTTAGTACCCAATCATTCCACGATAGATACCCTAAAATTTCCCTGTGCCACCAAACAAACCCGAATACCACCAGTCGATCCAATAAGAAAATGCCGCAATACTACTGAAGTATCATCAGTTTAATCACATTACCCTTTTTCTGAGACATATACTCTCCTCAAATCACTTCCAATTAGCAGTACCATTTCCTTAATTATCTTAGGCTACCCGTTGCCTAAGAGTTTTTATGAACTTCCTTTCCGAACTGAATTGTAACCTAGCACACACCAGTCTCGGTCCTCCACAACATACCGCATATACCATACCATCCAAGGATAACATGAAAACTTTTATCTCCCTTCCGAGCCACAGACATCTACGCACTCAACTAGTCAAGAACTTCCATTGACCCCATCTAGAAGAAAAATCATTACACATCCCATGCCTCTCACCTTCGTAGAAAATGCACCTCCCCAACCACGGTAGAAATCAACAAGAACTCTCCCAATTCCGTTTGCACAAATTAACTGCCAAGACTGAATCCTTCTAACTAGACCAAGCTAAGCAAGCCATCAAAACCCAAGAGCAGTGCTGTAAAATACCTGTAAGAACTCATTAGCTCGAACACATACAAAGAATTAATCATGTCCTTTCCATACCGATTCGGTCTACTATCAAGCTACTCCATCTATCTAGATTTCCTTCTGATTCATTTTCAACTTGATATACCCTCTTAATGTAGCACTACAATTCTTCAACCCAGGTTTACCACACGAGGCCCAAGCATAAATCCACACTGTCTAAGACCCATAAGCCGCTGAATACTCTCTTAATATTCCCAAAAACACCACATTCCAGATTGCTTTACTCTGAAGAACTTCCTGCGAATCTAAGTCCGTTACCTTTACCTTCCTGATACTAATACATAGAATCCCATAATTCACATAGAAATACCACAAGTCTTGACCTCTTCCCATGAAAACAACAGTTTCTAATCACCCATACAACCTTAAGATACCCAATTGTTACATGCAGAATCCTGAACACATTAGAACCATTCTCGAGAGTCATCCACTCTATTTAAACTGCAATTAGCCCGATCAAACGAACCAAACAACCAGCGCCTCGTTGGCACTTCTGACACTGCAGCACATAACCTTTCCTTAGTCAAAATTTCCTTTACTCGAGCCATCCTCGGGCTCAATCTCCGCATCCAGAACTGATTCACCGCGCGCCTCAAATCGGAACCAACATAGCACATAACCAAGCAATCAGCTAATCGATAGCAAACTCCCCCACTTGGCTCGAAGCCATAGATCAGAATACACTCAATAACTCATAACACTTATACTCTATTGATGCCACAATACCATAGTGAGATTAAACTCAAATCCTTTGTAAGCTTGTGTAAACACAAATCATCTAGTACTTTAAATCTTCGGCAAATCTCGTAACAGTTAAGCCCACTCTCTTAAGCGATCCAAACTTTCAAATTTCAGCACTTACATTTCACTTGCACATGAGATCTTCTAACAATCACGTAAGGGTCACACAACCTTAGAACACTCCGCAGGAGATAACCCACCTGCTTTGCCTCCATCGAACATTTCTGTATACCCTCCACCATCATAAACAGTACACAGTCACTTAGTCTTCCTGAGTCTGAACTCGTACCGCAACATAAAATTTGCTTCACTCTCAATTGGAAAAACATGAAAGGTTCTTCACGCGCCCATAACTCGGGGCCACACATCCACTCACAATGGAAATCGAACACTTAATGGTTCATCTATCATCCAGCAGGCCTTCCTCGCCACTTCCAAGTCATATAGATACATCTCGCAGCCACATCACACTCATCACATAGCTATCCAGTCATCACTTCCACTAATAGGGACAATACCGAACATATAAGTTCAAAACACTTGCTCACACAATCAGCACCTCAGTGCTCAAGTCGTAGGCAAAGATCTGGCCTCAAGTCCTCCAGACCGGCCCAACATCGAACTCACAGAGATCACATCTCGCCCTGATACTGAGCGCTCATGCGCGTATGCGAACGCGTGGAAGGAATTTCAAAAGTTACTTTTCAAGCTGAATCAGGGACGCACGATAAGAATTCAAGAATGTGAAGCTTTCCTAAAGGTTCTGCAGCCTCTCG
>NC_031999.1:36012992-36040651 GCF_001879085.1 Nicotiana attenuata
TGCAAGTCACCTCAATACAGCACTACGATGTGCAAATCCGGGGTTTCAAACCCTCAGGATATCATTTACAATCATTACTCACCTCAAACCGGCCAAAGCTCTAGCTCTCTATGCCCTTGCCTCTCAAATCGGCCTCCTCACGCGACGAATCTGACCAAAACCAGAACGAATACGTCACAATATGCTAAGGGAACAAAGCCCAATCGAAAAATATCAAAAATCCCGAAATTAGCAAAACCCGAGCCCTGGGCCCACTTCTCGAAACTCAAAAATTTTCACATCAACGGGTTCCCTATCTCTCCACGAGTCCATACATACCAAAAACTCTCAAATCCGACCTCAAATGGCCCTTCAAATTCCAATTTAAAATTTCAAAACCCCAAGCCCTAGTTCTTCAAATTTAGGCTTAGTTTCCATGAATATCTAGGTGGATTTCACAATATAATCGACTTTTAAGACCAAGATTCTTACCTCAAGTCGATTCCCCTTGAATCCCTCTTTAATTTCCTTCAAAAATCTCCAAAAACGAGCAGCCATGGGTGAAAAATGACCCAAAATCGCGGATGAAATGAAATTATAACATTCTGCCCAGCACTGACCATTCCTCTATGCAATCGTGGAACATTCCTCGCGATCGCGAAGAACAAATCTTCAACTCTCAAAATTCCTCTTATGCGATCGCGAACTTTACCATGCGATTGCGAAGCACCAGAGCAAGGCCTTCTGCGAACGCGGACACACAGACGCGAACGCGAAGAACAAATCACCAGCCCTAACTTTTTCTCCTACGCGATTGCGATGGACTTCACGCGATCGCGAAGGCTTAAAATCCTCTGCAATTGCTGCTCAAAATCTGCAACTTCTCAACATGGAAATTGGTCCGATTGACCATCCGAAACTCACCCGAGGCCCCCGGGACCTCAACCAAAAGTACCAACACATCCTAAAACATCATTCAAACTTGTTTCAATCAACAAAATACCTCAAACCACACCAAAGCCATCAATTCACATCGAATTCAAGCCTAAGTTCTTCTAAAACTTTCGAAGCACGCTTTTGATCATAAATCCAACCAAACGACGTCCGAATGACCTGAAATTTTGTACACACATCTCAAATGACATAACGAAGCTGCAGCAACTCTCGGAATCTCATTCTGACCCTCAGATTGAAATCTCACCTATCAGCCGGTATTCGCCTAAATACTAACTTTGCCAATTCAAGCCAAATCCTTCCACGGACTTCCAAAATGCATTCTGATCGCGCTCCTAAGTCATAATTCACCCAACAAAGCTAATAAAATCATAAAAATTTCGATCCTAGCTCATGTACAAATAAGTCAACTCTTGGTCAAACCTTTCAAATTCAGAGCTTTCAACTGAAACTGTTCTTTCAAATTCATACCGATTTCCGTGAAAACCAAAATCAACGATTTACATCGGTCATAATACATCATACGGGGCAAGTCGTGCCCGAGAACTGGCGATCAAAGTGCAAAAGTTCAAAACGATCGGTCGGGTCGTTACAATAAGTGATTTGCCAAAAATAAGAAAAACAAAAGAAAAAAGATCTCATAAGATATAAGCAAATTTTCTCACACATATTCCATGTTAAAACAAGAAATTGAAGGTAAGTACTATTGCTTCGACACTTTAGCCATCAAATGCAGATTCACGCAAAATCAGAGGTCCAAGCATTAAAGTCAAGAACATGATCACAACCAAACTCTTAAAATAGCACTTCTAAGACCTCAATTCACCATAGTAACAACAAACAAATAAATTAATAACATAGGGGAGGAATGAACCTGATAAGCAAATTCTTTCACAATACGGAAACCCGGCAAGTACAATGGCTTCACTTCCGGAAATTAACCCAGGAAATCAGCAACAAATACGAACAGGAATCACGAACTCAAACACTCGAACGACGAACTCGATTTCGGCTCAATCGATTTCCATGTTGAAACCAGAATTCCAAATGGAATAGAAGAAACGAACAACTTTTATTTTTGTGTATATTTTCAAACTATGAATACAATTGAAACTAAAAAGACAGTAATTTTTCTTTTCGTTTTTTGAAGGAACTCGAATGAAAACTTAGAAGAAGAAGGTCAGAACCAAAACCCTAAAACCTTTTTATCTCCAAGAATGTCTCTGCCCCAAATTCTGAAAAATAACCCAATATATAGCGGGTCTCGAACCTTCTCCCTTTTTCCCCAAGGAATCTCAAAAATCCTTCAAAAATCTGAAAATCCAACCAAAATCCCGAAAATCTCCTTATTTTCGGTAAAAATCTAGGCAAATGGAGGGGTATGATTAATTTTCATTAATCATATCCTACCCTTTGTCCATCATCTACCGTTCAAAGAGATTCACGTGTGAGAGAGTAAAAAAACACGGATGAGAAAGAGGAAGGGAATATTCGGCTACCAAAATCGGTTATTTGTCAGGCCACATGGAAGGGGGATGAGAGGAGGGACCATGTGAGGCGACCATTGGGTCAACTCGCCGAAATCCAGCGAGTTTCCGGTGAGTTTGAGTGGTCAGCGGCGGGCAGAGGTGGGAGGAGGGGTGTGTGCCGTTTGGAGAGGGATTAGGGTTAGGAGGAGGTGTTATAATTAGGTTTATATATGGTGTAGGGGACTAATTATAACCATCGGATTAGAATGGATTGATGGCTGGGATTTTAATTGGCATAGGGCGGGTTAGCTAGCTTGGGCCGCGGGTCATGGGTTCAGGGGTGTGGAGGTATTGGGCTAAGGATTTGGGCCTTAAAATTGGGCTAAAAAATGTCCAATCTTTAGTTAAATCCCTTTTAATATAAGATAAATATACTACATAATGTAAAAATCAATCTAATTAATTAAACTAAACTATATATAAAATATAAAACTATTTTTGGTATTTTTCAAATAAAAATGGGATTAGATTAAAATATCGCAAAATTAAAATAATATTCCTACCAAATATACTAATATTTTGAAAACAAAGTGGAACTATTTTATATACTTGTTTAATTTTATGAAAGGTAGATAAACTAAAAGTAACTAGATAAATTATCAATTAGCTAAATAAGAGAGAATAATCTTTGTAATTTTTATTTTTGTGATAAAATAAAGTAAAAGAGTCAATACTAGTTAAAATAGTGATATTAGACCTAAACTAAATATTTAAACCATAAAATGTGTAAAATCTCGAGGACTGTCAAAATTACATGTCTACACCATGCAGAAGGTGTGTGCTATTAAAATCTAGGAATCAGGCGAAAAATTCAGTTTTATGGCCCTAAAACACCAAAAAACGAGTAACTGATGTTCGGCTAAAAAATACATATATTTACCCATTGTTACCTCCTATGCTAGTACTTTGAATCGTCCTTTGAGTATTAATTATATTACTTTGTGCTAAATATTATATTTTAACTGTGTAGGAATAAAGCAGTGTGAAGATAAAAAGATTTGGAGCAAAATTGAATAAAATGCAGAAGAAGAAAAAAATAAAAAAAAATAATAATAAGACAAAGGGGGGACACCCTTAGGTTTTGTCCCCCAAATGGAAGACAAAAGAGTAATATACAGAATGCAACTCAAAATGCAGAAAGAGGAAAAACGGCAAAATCATCACTACTTTCTGCGCCAGGTCCAGCGCTAGGCGTTGGTCTGGACGTTGAGCCGGGGAAGTCTCCTATTTTGCGCGGGACAAGGTTATTTTGGCCCTACACGCCCCCAACTCATATAAAAGCGGTCCTAAACCTATTTTGAAGAGGGGGGACGTTTTTGTAGAGGAACTTTTGACCAAGGGAGAGCACAGAGCCGCCGTGGAGGCCGGGTTTCATCTTTCTTCCATCAAACTTCATGATTTTTATGTTTCTTTGTATGATTTGTTATTTTGCTACCATGTCTATGTGGAGCTAAACTTCACGTTCTAGGGTTGTGGTTCTTTCATGACTATTGTTATTCAGATATTGATTTATTTTGCTTTCTTGATTTATTACATTGGTTTATTTTTTCAATCTTGCGCTTAATTATTTGGTTGCTTGATCACCAATTAAATACTATCTATGAATCTAGAATTGAACTTGAAAGTGTAAATTCTAGATTGCACATAGGATTGAGTAGAGCAAGTTCTTGAACCTGGGCATCGTGGAACGAATTCGCGGTTAGGATAGACATATACCTAATTGCCTTGCTTGGTTGATTTACAGGAATTATAAATGTGTTCTTTTTAGTTCTAATTCCATAGACATATAGGCGTTAGATTAGCTTGAATAAGTGAGTACGAACTCGACAGATTCTTATGAGAAATATTAACCCTATTAACCAATAAACTAGATAAATTAGTTAGTCAATTCAATTGAAGAATACAATAGGAATGTTAGATGGACCATAATCCTAGATCGTTTTCATCACGTTGATATTATAAAAACCTGCCCTTCCTTTGTTTAAAGTTCATTAGTTATTTTCTTTTTAGTTTAATTACTTTAGCATCACTACTTTTGGGTTTAATCCTTGTTTAGATAATTAGGATAGTATAATTTAGTTAATAGTTAATCACACGTCCTCGTGGTTTTGACATCCGACTTTTAGTCACTTTATTACTTGACGACTACGTATACTTGCATGAGTCTGTTTGGTCGCAACATGTTTTTGGCGCCGTTGTCGGGGAGTTAGAAATTAACTATTTTTCCAGATTAGACTTTAACTTTTATCTTTTACAAGTATTCTTTTCTTCTCTTATTGTAATTTATTTTTATAACAATTTGATTTTTCTCTCAGTGTGTTTCTAGTTCTCTCAGCATGACATCTGGGGATGAAATATATGGAGGTAAGAATATTGATGAAGACGCTTGGTTGACGGAAGATTTTTATGGCCCGTCTTTTTGGGCTTGTCATGACCTCAACTATGGGAGGTGTGAATTTGAATATGGGAGTAAGGGTTGGTATTGGGATGGATATTCTCGATTAAGGGAATATGCGGAACAATGTTGTTTACTAACAACGTTGTTGAATGATTGGTCTAAGGAGAGAGAGATGAGCTTGCATATTAAATTTGATAATTTTGGCTTGGCTGTGTATAACTTGGATGCAGATTTGAGTGCAAAGGTTGATGCGTATAGCGCCCAACAATTTAATGATGAGTTGTTTGAAGTTAAAAAAAAGCTTCTAGACCAAATTGAGGAGCTAAAACAAGAATATCAATCATTAGATCATTTTTTTTCTTGAGGATGCCAATGTTGAGAAGAGTGCTCTAGAGTCAGGTGAGGGAGTAGATAACATTACTTTTGGAGAATTAAGTGTGTGTATAAATGGGGATGTAAATAGCAGTACAATTCATGAGTTAGGGCGCATTAGGCCTCATTGTATCATTTTTCCACACTGTGTTTAGATAGTAAGATAGTAATTGAGCCATCTGAGCCTATGAGGGAGTCAAAGAGTGAGGATGAAAGTGCCTATATTCTTGAATTTTGTTGTGTTGAAAAGCAAAAATTACATTCCCCGTCTAAAGGCTGAGAAGTGTAGAGTGAAAATTTTATTGCTTGGTCTGGTCATCTTTGTAGCCCCACCACTGGAGCATAGCCGCAGACTGGATGCCATGTTAGGGATACAATTTATAAGTTCGTGGTGGAGGCAAAAAGTGATTCACTCCGTACCGTGACGTTAAATTAGGTGCTTGTTGGGAGGCAACCCAGCTTTACTGCTTTTTTTTTGTTTTTATTTTTACTATATTATTTTTGTAGTGTATTTTTTTATTTTGTAGGATTATAAGCATAGGAAACAAAGCCATTGGAAAAGTGCAAAAGCGAGCCAGATGGTTGGAACTAAGTGTGGGATGCCCACAACAAAGGACCATACCTGGGGAAGTCTGAGTACCCCGAGAGCCACTATTTGCTTCGGCCTTTAGCCTTTCAGGGAGTTTCTTGTCCACCCTCGTTATTTGATTTTGCTTTATTTGTGCATTGGGGACACTGCACTCTTTTAAGTGTGGGGTGAAAATATTCCTCTAGATAATTAGTAGTGGTATGTTAGTAAAAAAGAAAACGTTAACTTCTTATTTAGAGTTTAATATCTTTTTATTTTTATTTTTGTAGTAGTGTAGTATTATAATAGTAGTTTTAGTAACTTAATTATTTTTTTTAAATATGAAAAAAAATTGAAAAAATTGGACTTTTCCTGACGATGGATCTCCTAGACAGTTTTCTTGAGGGATTAAAGTCTAACCAAAAATAAAAAAAATTGAAAAATAGAAAAAAAATCCAAAAATATGTCTTTTATTATTTTTTAGCCAGTAATAATCCCCCATGGTTTTTCTTTGTGCCTCGGTTCTTTTCCATGGGATGTAGTTTGAACAGGGTAGTAATTTATTGTTTTTAGAGCAGATTAGGAATTTAAGGAATAAAAGGAGGAAGAATGATGAACCTAGGCGCCCTTGACTTGTTTGATAGTAGCATATTTATGCTTTGGCATGTGTAGTATCTTCTCTATGATTTGAAATTATTGATGATGCCTTGCTTAGTTGAATAGCATGTTTTGTGACGCCTATGTCTCATTTACTTAACTTATGTTCACTTTGTGCTTAATGCTTATTATCTCGTGGCTCGTGAATACTTGCATTAGTTGAGAGTCGGAATGGGACCGTCCTTAGTGAGTCATGTTCCATGTGTGGTGAGATTATTGTGTAGTCCATGTATTGTACTTTTGTTTAGAACTTGCTCGGTATGTGAGTCAAAGCGAAATTTCAGGCGATGTTCGTTTGAAAAATGATTTTAGGTTTTGTTTGATCTTTTTGAGCTTATTGCTTACCATAAATAAAATTTATCCCTAGTTAACCTTTTTGAGCCTATAGACTTTTACTTGGCACCCACATTACGAGCCTATACCCTTTTGTTTTTAATTGATACTTTTTGATCCTTTTACCTCTTAAAGCACTTTAATTGTAAAATAAGCGCTAAAAGAAGTAAGGAGGGAAATTGGATGGCTTTTGAGTGGAACCAATGAAAGGAAGAAAGGTGCACTTGTTTTTTTTAAAGAATACACCACTAGTGAAAATTGCAAAAGAGAGAAAAATAGTTGGCAAAAAAAAAAGAAAAAGAAAAATAAAAAGATGTAGATGAATAAATTATTTTCTTGTTCTTGCTATTGGGAGTATAAATTGAAGTAGTGCTTAAAGAAAGAGAGAATAGTTGTTGAAAGTGATTTTAGTTGTGGAATTGAAGTGGATTGAAGAATCTGGGCTTAAAGTTTATTATATAATGTGTTAAAGTGCTTAAGAGGGTTAAGAAATATTCCTAAAATATATCTTACCCGTCCCTTAGCCTACATTACAACCATAAAAAAGTCCTAATTGATTTTAGATTGCGTGAGCCTACATTAGTGGAGACTTACATTAAGGGCAAGCCTATGGTATCAATTGCATGCATGTGACTTCTTTTGTGAGGGTGAGTGATATTCTTTGATATATATGAGTCCTTAAAATATATTTGAGCATTTGATTTAAGTGTGTGGATTAGACTTACTCTTTTGTTCTTGTTGTGAGGGCACATGGTTTCACGAGGGATAGGTAACATTATCATACTTCTCTACGATGTTGAGTGTTCAAGCCATGAGTGCATTGTAACATTGAGTCGGTTTTTGAGTAGGATTATTATGAGCATGTTGTATTTGTTTGAATATTTTTTAAGTTTGGCATAAGAAAAAGGGAAGTGTATGTGATTGCATATGCTAAGGTTTAATTTTTGCTATCAACCATGGTCATATGTGTAGTGTGCTTCAAATGTGTAAATATAAAGTGCTCAAGAATATTGTGAATTGTTGGTTGACTCGAGGGCGAACAACGTTTAAGTGTGGGGTGGTGATGTTCGGCTAAAAAATACATATATTTACCCATTTCTACTTCATATCTAGTACTTTGAATCGTCCTTTGAGTATTAATTATACTACTTTGTGCTAAATATTATATTTTAACTTTGTAGGAATAAAGTAGTGTGAAGATGATGAGATTTGGAGAAAAATTGAATAAAATACGGAAGAAAAAAAAAAGGAAATTAAAAAAGAAATAATAAGACAAAGGGGGGACACCCTTTAGGTTTAGTCCCCCCAAATGGAAGACAAAAGAGTAATATAACGCAGCAAGAGGAAAAAATGGCAAAATAGTCACTACTTTCTGCGCCAGGTCCAGCGCTAGGCGCTGGTCTGGACGCTGAGCCCGGAAAGTCTCCTATTTTGCGCGGGACAAAGTTATTTCGGCCCTACACACCCCAACTTATATAAAAGGGATCCTAAACCTATTTTGAAGGGGGAAGACATTTTTGTAGAGGAACTTTTGACCAAGGGAGAGCACAGAGCCGCCGTGGAGGCCGGGTTTCATCTTTCTTCCATCAAACTTTGTGATTTTTATGTTTCTTTGTATGATTTGTTGTTTTGCTACCATGTCTATGTGGAGCTAAACTTCACATTCTAGGGTTGTGGTTCTTTCATGACTATCGTTATTCAGAGATTGATTTTGCTTTCTTGATTTATCACATCGGTTTATTTATTCAATATTGCGCTTAATTATTTGATTGCTTGATCACCAATTGAATACTATCTACGAATCTAGAATTGAACTCAAAAGTGGGAATTCTAGATTGCACATAGGATTGAGTAGAGCAAGTTCTTGAATCTGGGCATCGGGGAACGTTAGGATAGACATATACCTAATTGCCTTGCTTGGTTGATTTACAGGAATTATAAATGCGTTCTTGTTAGTTCTAATTCCATATACATATAGGCATTAGGTTAGCTTGAATAGGCGAGTAAGAACTCGACAGGTTCTTATGAGCGATATTAACCCTGTCAATAAACTACATAAATTAGTTAGTCAATTCAATTGAAGAATACAATAAGAATGTTAGATAGCCCATAACCCTAGATCGTTTTCATCACGTTGATATTATAAAAACCTGCCCTTCCTCTATTTAAAGTTCATTAGTTATTTTCTTTTTAGTTTAATTACTTTAGCATCACTACTTTTGGGTTTAATCCTTGTTTAGATAATTAGGATAGTCTAATTTAGTTAATAGTTAAATACAAGGCCTCGTGAGTTCGACATCCGACTTTTAGTCACTTTATTACTTGACGACCACGTATATTTGCGTGAGTGTGTTTGGCCACAATAGTAATAGTGAAGGCAAGGCTGTGTCTATTGTTCATTAAGTCGTTTTTTATGGTTCGGAAAAAATTTTGGTGGTCCGGTTCCGATCACCTGGGCCCATATAGAGAGCATGGGCTATAGCACCCGTAAATCTGGGAATCGAGCGAAATTCCAGTTTTATGTCCCTAAAAAGCCAATAATGAGTAACGCTCATGGCATGGCGATGACTATTTTTCCTTAGGTCTTCTTTGATGGTCTAGCAAAATTTTAGGTGATTCGGGTCCGGTTGCCCGGGCCCATGCAGAAGGCATAGGCTATAGCATATGAAAATCTGGAAATCAGGCGAAAATTCAATTTTATGGCCCTAAAACACACACACACAAAATAACGCTTATGGCGAGGCGGTATTATTCCTTAGGCCATTTTTGATGGTCCGATAAATTTTATGCGATTCGGTGACAGTTGTCTAGGCCCATGCAAAAGGCATGAGCTATAACATACGAAAAATTTGGCAATCGAGCGGAATTCCATTTTTATGGCCCTAAAATGCAAAAAATGAGTAACAGTTATGAAGAGGCGGTGTCTATTATTACTTAGGTTGTTTTTGATGGTCCGACAAAGTTTTAGGCTATCTTGGTCCGGTAGCCCCGGCCCATGTAGAAGGAGTGAGCTACAGCACATGAAAATGTAGGAACTGGGCAAAATTCAACTTTTATCTTGAAGTTCGATCTGGCTTTCCCCAAACGTGGAATTATCTCATCCACGCTGGGAAAATTCTCGTGTTCTACCATGTCTTCTATTTCTTCATGAGGAGGCATGTCTACAGCCACGCTACAGGGTCAATGGCTCCCTCTAGAGTAGATGATGCGCTAGCCATTTTTCTGATTACAAATATGAAAGGGAAACACAAAGGTGAGAGAGATGACCATGGCGGAAAACGCTAAAGGAAGGGAGAAAATACAGGCGTAGGAAACTTAAAGATGAAGGAGAGGCTTGGGTTTTCAAATGCTCAAGAAATGCAGCAGTTCAAATGAGGAACCCCCATCCCTATTTATAACAATATTGGCACCCTGATCGAGAAAGCCAAACGCCGCCGTATTGATTTTTCGAAACGGTAGGGGCGCGGGAAACGACGTAACGTAACATGCGCCATAGTGACACATGGTGAAATGACGCCATTTCGAACTAACGTAACGGTCAAACGTGGCTCTTAAAGCGCCACATCACCAGCTCGCCATAAAGGGGTCACTCCTCGACCAACATGCTCAGATTCCTCAAAATGGCAACTGGCGAAGTCCGCCCATCGAGCTCGTCCAAAGACAACCCCGGCGGCCGGAGGGACTAATTGTATGGGTCAAAATCTGATCAAAGGAACCTCGCCTAAGAGAGGACAATTAAGAGTCGATTGGGCCGAGGTCATGCTTAAGAAGTAACATTGGCGAGCCGAGCAACTAAGGTTGAGGTCGAACACTTAGATCGGCCAAATAGGCTAGTTTAGCAATAAGATATTTTAAAGGAATATTCTACAGAATATTCTCTGCACTTGTACATTCAGTAGGTAAGGGATATATCTTGTATAAGTAGGAATAGAGAGAGAAGGGGTCACTCCTCGACCAACATGCTCAGATTCCTCAAAATGGCAACTGGCGAAGTCCGCCCATCGAGCTCGTCCAAAGACAACCCCGGCGGCCGGAGGGACTAATTGTATGGGTCAAAATCTGATCAAAGGAACCTCGCCTAAGAGAGGACAATTAAGAGTCGATTGGGCCGAGGTCATGCTTAAGAAGTAACATTGGCGAGCCGAGCAACTAAGGTTGAGGTCGAACACTTAGATCGGCCAAATAGGCTAGTTTAGCAATAAGATATTTTAAAGGAATATTCTACAGAATATTCTCTGCACTTGTACATTCAGTAGGTAAGGGATATATCTTGTATAAGTAGGAATAGAGAGAGAAGGAAGGAGGCATGTAATATTCTATATGATAAGCTCTCTCTAGAAAGTTGACTCTCAAGTAACTACAAACATTATCTTTACAAAAGATTCGATTTGTTGTTTGTCCCAAGCTTTCTCACATCAGATCCGAGAAAGTTTTCTACATTCACACGTATTGATTGCCTTACATCATTGTCAGAGAGAGAATCATCGACCTCATTTAATATTTGGGTGAATAATTCTCTCTATTTACATTTATTATTTATCATATTTATTGCTTGTCACTATTCCCTCATTCATTCACAACAATTTTATTAAACACTCCATTGGTATTTAATAGCCTTGGATGCGGTTTTCACATTACCGATATCTATTTATCTCAGATATATTTAACTAAGATTTGCCCATTATCATCTTATTTAATTAGTTTAACAAAAAAGTATAACATTTTTTGGTCAAACAGTAAGTTGGTCCATACAACACCAGATCAGATAACGACGAGAAGCTCTTGAGCCAGAATGAGTAATGAGGTGCCATATTTGATCTCAATTATATTTGAGATCATGGCAATATATGGTTGGCAAGACGTGTCCGGCGAATAGGCGCCTATTTGTATTCCTTCTGTTGCTCCCAAACACACATGCAAGTATACGTGGTTGACAAGTAATATAGGATTGTAAGTCCAGATATCATACCCACAGGAACTTGTGATTAACTATCAACTAAATTAAACCAAATAATTAATCTATTCAAGCGAATTCTAAAGTATGAATATTTAACTAAAACTAAAATATAGTAACAAATTAAGAAATTAAAGAAAATAACGACAAGCTTAATGACGAATTCAATGGGAGAGAATATTCTAGAGCTATGGGTTAGTTAACAATCCCGTTGAGTTTTCTACCTAAATTATCTAATTAATTTATCTAGTTTATTGATTGACGGGGTTAATATTGCTTGTAGCCTTCTCCCGAAGTACAACTCGCCTATTCAAGCTAACCTAACGCCTATATTCCTGTGGAATTAGAATTAACAAGAATGCATTTATAATTCCCGTATAATAACCAAGCAAGGCGATTAGGTATATTCCTATCCTAACCGCAAATCCTCCCCCCCCCCCCCCCAAGAGTTAAGATCTTTCTCTACTCAATCTTATATGCAATCTAGAATTCCTTCTCCCGAGTTCAATCCTAGATTCGTAGATAGTATTCAATTGGTGATCAAGCAATCAAATAATTAAGCGCAAGTTTGAATAAATAAACCAATATGATAAAATTATAAGAACAATTCAAGCTTCAAACTACAACGTTCATGTAGCACCCATGTCACGACCCAATTCTCATCCCCGGTCGTGATGGCGCCCCTCGTGAAGACAAGGCCATCCAGAACAAAGCAAATACCTCTTTTGACAATTATCAAGCTTTTAGCAAATCCAGAACATGTGTAAACAGTTATAAAAACGCGAAAATAACAATACCAACATACGATACCAACCCGACACAACCCAAATTGGGGTGTCACAATGCATGAGCTACTACAGAGTTTAAAAATGAGTCTACAAAATGTAAAGTCTGATACAATAGTCTGAAGGAACCTCAAAGATATGAAATAGGAGAGATAAGGGTTGCGGACGTCAACATCTACCTCGTCACTCCGACTAGCCTCCTGATCTGGGAAGAATCAGTGCTCAGGGGTAGACTCCACAATGCCTGTATCTGCATACATGGTGCAGGGAGAAATGTGAGTACTCCGACTCAGTGAGTAATAACAATAATTAATAACCGAAGATAAGAAATCACATAACTTCACAAAACAATTCTATATCAGGCAGTAAAAGCAGTAAAACAGTAGAACAGTACAAGATAAAATGAAATCCCCCTTTTTAAATAACTCCGCGCGGTAAAATATCAAACGGGACGGACCAAGTCACAATCCCCAGCAGTAAACAACCCCGCGCTCGCCATTAAGCGCGTGTTTCACCTCAATATAGCACTACGTTGTGCAAATCCGGGGTTTCAAACCCTCAGGATATCATTTACTATCATTACTCACCTCAAGCCGGCCAAAATCCTAGCTCACTATGCCCTTACCTCGCAAACCAACCTCCTCGCGCGTCGAATCTGGCCCAAACCACAACGAATACATTACAGGCTAAGGGAATATAACCCAATCGAAAAGGCTCGAAAAATATCAAAATTCACGAAGTTGGCAAAACCCGAGCCCCGGGCCCACTTCTCGAAAAATCAGAAAATTAACATCACCGGATTCCCTATCTTGCCACGAGTCTATACATATCAAAATTACCAAAATCGGAGTCCATTTGACCCCTCAAATTCCACTTTGAAATACCAAATTCCCAAGCCCTAGATTTACCCTCTTTTGATGAATTTCCACAAATTTCAATGTCAATTCTGCCATTAATTCATGTATTTAGGTCAAGAAACTCACCTCCAATCACACCTAGTCCAAATCCCCTTCAAATTCCGTCCAAGAGCACTCAAGGTTGCTTAAAAATGGTGGAAATAGACTTAAGCTCGCGGAACAAAATGAGATTTAAAAACCCTTCTGATAACAGTTATTTTCGCATCTGCGGTTCCTTTACCGCATCTGCGACTACCGCTTCTGCGGTTTTTCATCCGCTTCTGCGGAACTCCCAAACTCGCCCAGGACCGCTTCTGCGGTCAAGTATCCGCATTTGTGGACACCGCATCTGCGCTCCATGTCCGCTTCTGCGGAAAAATGCCATTCCCTCAACTCCCGCTTCTGCGATCACCCTACCGCATCTGCGTCACCGCAGATGCGGCTCGAAGCCCGCACCTGCGGAAACAGCAAACCTCCTCAAGACTCGCACCTGCGTCCAATCCCTCGCATCTGCGGAACCGCATATGCGGCCCTTCTTCCGCAGATGTGGAAACACCAGATACCAGCAGAACCAGCAATTTCACCATGTCTAAAATCATCCCGATGACCATCCGAAATCACCCCGAGGCCCCCTGGACCTCAACCAAAAGTGCCAACCCATCCTAAAACATCATTCAAACTCGCTCCAATCATCAAAACACCACCATTAACACCAAAACCGTCAAATTACACCGGATTCAAGCCTAAGTTCTTCTAAAACTTCCGAATTACGCATTTGATCAAAAACCCGACCAAAACACCTCCGAATGACCTGCAATTTTGCACACACAACAAAAATCACCTAACGAAGCTACAGCAACTCTCAGAATCCCATTCCGACCCTCAGATCAAAATCTCACCTACCAACCAGAATTCGCCAAAATACTAACTTCGCCAATTCAAGCCTAATTCTACACCAGACCTCCAAAATAAATTCCGATCACACTCCTAAGTCACAAATCATCCCCCGAAGCTAACCAAATCATCGGAACTCACATCCGAGCCCTCTAACTCATAAGTCGACATCCGGCCGACTTTTCCAAAACAAACCTTCCTTAAAGAGACTATGTGTCTCATTTCCATCCAAAAGTCAATCCAAATCGACTCGTTTACTCAAGACTCTTAAAATGAAACATAAGGAAGCAGAAAAATGGGAAATGGGGAGGTAACTCACGTGACGACGGGCCGGGTCATCACATCCTCCCCAACTAAGACAAATGCTCGTCCTCGAGCGGGTCAAGAAACATACCTGAAGCCTCAAACAGGTGAGGATATCTGCTCCGCATCTCCCGCTCGGTCTCCCAAGTAGCCTCCTCCACGGGCCGACCTCTCCACTACACTTTTACCGAAGCTATATCCTTTGATCTCAACTTTCGAACCTGACGACCCAAAATAGTCATTGGCTCCACATCATAGGTCAAATCATCATCCAACTAAACAGTGCTGAAGTCCAATATATGGGACGGGTCCCCAGCATACTTCCGGAGCATAGATACATGAAATACCGGGTGCACGCCCGACAAGCTGGGTGGCAGGGCAAGCTCATAAGCCACATCCCAATCCTCCTAAGTACCTCAAAAGGCCCAATAAACTGCGCACTCAACTTCCCTTTCTTTCCAAACCGCATTACACCCTTCATGGGCGAAACCTTCAGCAAGACCTTCTCACCAACCATATAAGGCACATCTCGAACCTTCCGGTCCGCATAACTCTTCTGACGCGACTGAGTTGTACGAAGCCTCTCCTGAATCAGCTTCACCTTCTCCAAGGCATCCTGAACCATCTCTGTCCCCAATAGCCTAGCCTCGCCGGGCTCGAACCAACCAACAGGAGATCTACACCGCGTCCCATACAACGCCTCATACGGAGCCATCTGAATGCTCGATTGATAACTGTTGTTGTAGGCAATGCAAGCGACAAAAACCCATCCCAAGAACCTCCAAAATCAAGAACACGGGCACACAACATGTCCTCCAATATCTGAATAGTACGCTCGGACTGTCCGTCCGTCTGAGGATGAAATGTTTTGTTCAACTCCACCTGTGTACCCAACTCTCGCTGAAAAATCTTCCAGAACTGAGAAGTAAACTGAGTACCACTGTCTGAGATAATAGACACTGGAACACCATGCAATCGAACAATCTCCCGGATAAAGATCCCTGCCAGCCGCTCCGATGAATAGGTAGTACATACTGGAATGAAGTGCACGGACTTGGTCAGCCGATCCACAATCACCCAAATCGAATCAAACTTCGAGGGAGACCACTAAAATCCATAGTAACCCTCTCCCACTTCCACTCTGGAATAATCATCCGCTGAAGTACACCACCCGATCTCTAATGCTCATATTTTACTTGCTGACAGTTGAGACACCGAGCCACAAACCCTACAATATCCTTTTTCATCCTCCTCCACCAATAGTGCTGCCTCAAATCCTGATACATCTTTGCGGCACCCGGATGAATGGAATACCGCGAGCTGTGGGCCTCCTCCATTATCAACTCCCGAAGCCCATCCACATTGGGCACACAAATCCGGCCCTACATCCTCAACACGCCATCATCATCAATGGTCACATCCCTAGCATCATCATGCTGAACTCTGTCCTTAAGGACAAGCAAATGCGGATCATTATACTGGCGCTCTCTGATGCGATCATACAAGGAAGACCGAGAAACCACACAAGCCAACACCTGACTAGGCTCCGAAATATCTAACCTCACCATCCGATTGGCCAAAGCCTGGACATCAACTGCAAAGGGCCTCTCCCCAACTGGAATATACGCCAAACTCCCCATACTAACCGTCTTTCGGCTCAAAGCATCGGCCACTACATTGGCCTTCCCCGGGTGATACAGAATGGTAATATCATAATCCTTGAGTAACTCTAGCCACCTCCGCTGCCTCAAATTAAGATCCTTTTGCTTGAATAGATGCTAAAGACTGTGATGATCGGTGAATACCTCACAAGATACGCCATACAAGTAGTGCCTCCAAATCATCAAAGCATGAACTATAGCAGCCAACTCTAAATCATGCACAAGGTAGTTCTTCTCGTGGGGCTTCAACTGGCGAGAAGCATATGCAATAACTCTACCCTCCTGCATCAATACACATCCGATCCCAACTCTCGAAGCATCACAATATACAGTGTAAGAGCCTGAAGTTGATGGCGAAACCAACACTGGAGCCGGGGTCAAAGCTGTCTTGAGCCTCTGAAAGCTCTCCTCACACTCGTCCGACCATACAAATGGAGCCCCCTTTTGAGTCAACTTGGTCATGGGCGATGCAATAGAGGAAAATCCCTGAACAAAACCGGCGATAAATACCCTGCCAAAACCAAGGGAAATCATTATGGATTCTCTGTGGCTGAGGTCGGTTTGGAAAACCCAACGTCTGAAAACCGCCTCTATCTTCTTCGGGTCGACCTGAATACCCTCGCTGGACACACGTGCCCCCAAGAAAGCCACTGAACTGATCCAAAAATCACACTTGGAAGAACTTTGGCATAAAGCCTTCTCCTCCCCTCAATCTCTGCCAATACAACTCGCAAATGTGCGTGTGCTCCTCCAAAATACGCGAGTTACACCAGGATATCATCAATAAAAATAATAACGAACGAATCCCAGAAATAGGCCGAAAATACAACCTGTCCTTCATTTAAATGCATTGAACGCTGTGGGGCATTAAGTCAGCCTAAAAGGACATAACAAGAAACTCATAGTGCCCATATCTAGTCCTGAAAGCAGTCTTCATAATATCTGAATCCCCTGATCTTAACTGGTAATAGCCCGAACGGAGATTAATCTTGGAGAATAACCCTCGCTCCCTGAACGCTGGTCAAATAAAATTATCACTGTGAGGTAGGGGATATTGTTCTTCACTGTTACTTTGTTTTAATTGCCCTGTAGTCAATGCCACATTCTCATGGTGCCATCCTTCTTCTTCACGAATAGAACCGGTGCACCCCACGGTGACCACACTAGCCGAATGAACCTCTTTATCTAAGGATTCCTGAAGCTGATCCTTCAATTCTTTCAAACTCCGCTGTGCCATACGATACGGAGGAATGAAATGGGCTAAAGTGCCCGACACCAGGTCAATACCAAAATCAATGTCCCTGTCCAGTGGCATGCCCGGCAGGTGTGCAGGAAAAAACATCGGGAAACTCCCTCACAATTGGGACAGAATCAATGCTAGGAAGTCCCCGGCTCCCACATCCCTCCACGAATGCCAAATATGAAAAAGACAACCCTTCCCAACCATACGCTGGGTCTTTAGGAATGAAATCACCCTGCTAAGGAACATAGTCAGTCAACACCACGCCAATCGAATCCTCGTACAACCCGGTATAGCCAAAGTTACCTGTCTTAGCATGAACAATCTGAATAGGCTGAACACGGAGACTAACCACAGTCCATGCCCAAAATAACATCAAAATCCCACCATGCTCAATAGCAACAGAATCCACTCGGGCTCCAGACCCCAATAGTAACCAAACATGAAGATATACATGGTTTACACACAACAGTAATCCGCCCACCGGGGTAGATACATGAACAGTAAAGCAAGACACCCCTTGGACGTACCAAATATGAGCAAATATGAGGACACATAAGAAATAAGTGGAACCGGGATCAAATAAGATTGAGGCATCTATTATGTGGCAGACTGAAATAATACCTGTAATGACGGCATCTGAAGCAATGGCAACTGTTCCTCCCTGAATTAGCATAAAAGCGAGCCTGACCACCGCCGGATCGACCTCCACCTCTGGGCGACCCCCTGGCTACCTGAACCCTCACCCCTAGCTGGCGGGGCGGGTGCTGAATAAACTGACCAGGAGACGAGGGCTGACCCTCCTGATGAGATGATGCTAGCAGCACGACGAGGACACTCGCCTCCACATATGCCCAAACTCTCCGCACTCATAACAACTCCCGGGTGCTGGAGAATGGGACTGAAGGGAACCCCTCGCGCCCGGAATGACTGGCTTGACGCACTCGCTAGAAGAACCCTGAACAGTGGATGCCTCGAGATGAACCCTATGCTGGAAGAGCGCTGAGTGAAGGCTGACTCTGCTGAGAACCATGATGACCACTACCCTGAAGATGCTCCCACGGTACTTCGAATAGGCCAACTGAGCGGGCCTGAAAGAACGACCCCGACCCTGTTGGAACAGGCCACCTCGAAGGAAGCGCCACTGAAACTACCAAGAACCTCACAAGGCCTCTGGCCTCCCTCTGATCTCGATCTGGCGGCGAACCGACTCAAATATCTCGACTATATCCACCACATCCTCAAATGAAGCACCCAACACACTACTCTCTAGTCATAAGAACACGAAAATGATAATTAAGGCCATCCACAAATCTCCTGAATACCGCTACAGGATCAGATGGAACCAGCCAAACTGCAATGACGAGCCAACTCTGAGAACCTCATCTCATACTGAGAACACAATCATATCTCCCTATCGTAGCCACTCAACTGGCTCCTAACAGCAACTCCTCTCTACGGGACCTGCGGTACATACTTTTCCAAGAAGAAGAGCGGAAAACTCCTGCCAAGTCAAAGGGCTGCACTAGCCGGCCTACGCCGCTCAATACGCCTCCCACCAAGTGAAGGCAGCCAACAGTAAACTGAAAAGTAGTAAAAGCCACAACCACTGGACCTCAAGAATCCCTGCTGTACGGAGCATCTGACTGACATCTATGAGAAAACCTTGGGCATCCTCGCCCTCAAAGCACCACTGAATGTTGGAGACTGGAGTCTACCAAACCTCTCAAAGACGACGCTGATCATCCTCGGGCATAGCTGGAACCCTAAACTCCCTGTGCGGGTGCAACTGGCTGAGCTGGAGGTGCCTCTGGAGTCTGTAATCCCTGCACACCTGCTCAGGTGTGCGAGCAAGCGGGGGTTGATTGCCTCCCCCAGCCTGGCGAAGAAAGCTGCTGTTGTGGTGGCTGAAAGGACCTGAGCCAGGCCAGTGCAAACTGTCAAAATCTGCGCTAATGTCTCCTGAAGGCCAGGAATCACTATGGGCACAGCTGGTGCCTGGACTGGTACTGCTGGAGCCCTGATCCGGAGTGGGCAGCTGGTGGATCAATAGGTGCTGCCCTCGCTGCTCCTGGCCTCGGCACGACACGACCGCGGTCTACGGCCTCTGGTGGCCTCAGTAGGTGGCACTGGTGGTCGTCCGTCAACGTCCGTAGCTTGTGTCTCTCACCATCTGTGAGAGAATAGAATGAAGAGAATTTTAGTAATTCGGTTGACAAAGTTCGCACGACAAGAATTTCCAAGAAATGTGAAGTTTTCCTAAGGTTTCCTGCAGCCTCCCGAGGATAAGTACAGACGTCTCCCGTACCGATCCGCGAGACTCTACTAAACCAGCTCATGACTCGTGAGACCTAGTAACGCTAGGCTGTGATACCAACTTTTCACGACCCAATTCCCATCCCACGGTCGTGATGGCGTCCCCTCCGTGAAGACAAGGCCATAGCCAGAACAACGCTAATACCTTTTTGACAATTATCAAGCTTTTAGAAAATCCATAAATGTGTAAAACAGTTGTAAAAACACGGAAATAAACATACCAACATACGATACCAACACCGACACAGCCCAAAACCGGGTGTCACAAAAGTCATGAGCTACTACAGAGTTTTAAAAATGAGCCTACAAAATGTAAAGTCTGATACAATAGTCTGAAGGAAACTCAAAGATATAAAATAGGAGAGATAAGTTGCGGACGTCAACTGCCTACTTCGTCATTTCCGACTAGTCTCCTGAATCTGGGAAGAATCATGTACTCAGGTAGACTCCACAATGCCTGTATCTGCACACATGGTGGGTAGGGAGTAATGTGAGTACTGCCGACTAGTGAGCAATAACAATAAAATATATAACCGAAGATAAGAAATCACATAACTGCACAAAATCACAATTCTATATCAGGCAAGTAAAAGCAGTAAAACGGTAGAACAAGTACAAGAATATAATGAGTAAATTCGCCGGCGCGGTATCTTTAACTTAAAATAACTCTAGTAAATCAGGTTTGAGGAAAACAACCAGTAATTGGTAAGTTAAGATTGATAACATATCTCAGACATCCGGACCGGGTTATGTTACTAAGCCGGGGACCTGATTTCTACTTTACAATTTACCTGTAGTGATCTATCAACACTCGCATTTCAAGTAGAGTTTATTAAAAAAAGGTATGCGGATTTCATTTTATCGGTACCTCCCTCTGGCTACTCGTATCACACATCCAGTATATCATGTAAAATTACTTGGCCCTTCTACCTTGCCGGGTGAATTCAGAGTAATTCTGATCTATTACACGATGGGCAGTACCTATGTGTTTCTTATCTTCGGGTTAGCTAAGTCTCATATGGGATGTCCTCACTAGGTCCGGTGACAGACTCCGGGAAGGGACCAGTAAACCCACCACATTTTACACGGCCCCTAAAGCACCAACATTAGTGTGTCCAAGGCCACAGCATCTACCGAGCATGGACATTGTTAGAATACCTAACCCTTCGAGAAGATGAGTGCGCACTGTATCATTACCGCCAGGTATTTTCATGCGACATCACCATAGTCGGCTCGAGATTGAACAGGGCGCTGTAAGACAGTGCTCCGTCCACTCCGACTACCTTATTACTCTCTCACTAATTCGTATGGACTATGAATATGCTCTTGACGTTCACTTCACTTCTGATCTCAACTTTGCGATGGAGTCCCATCTTGGAACACTCCTTCAAACGATAATCACGCTCGGCCTCAATGGTCCTGAATAGCCTCTATCTTCAGTTCCCTAAAAACACACTTTCATTCTATTAAGCCCCTCGGGCAATGCTCAAATATACATAAATTATAAGTCATCCCTCCGAAGTCTCGGCAGACGACACTATGTTGTGAATCATACGTCGCGAGTGGTATTCAAAAGTTCCTCATGAATATTGGTAATTAAAATGGCGTTGTAGATTTTGCAAACAGTCCAGTAGTTGTTTCAATTTACTAATACTGGTTTACACAATGTTATGGAACTTGATCTATATAAAGATTGAATAACATGCGTCAAAATAGTGGGAAATAGTGATTAGACAATTCCCCGATAGGATTCAAATAAATCGGCATTAATTGCACCCAAATCACACGAATAAGTGAATCCAAATCAACTTAAGTCAATACCGGTAAAATATCAAAATCGGAACGGACCATTTGTACAATCCTTCAGTAGTAACAACCCCGCGCTCTGCCATTAAGGCGCTCGTTGTTCCCTCATATGATAGCACTACGTTGTGCAATCATCCGGGGTTTCAAACCTCAGGGATATCATTTACTTTCCTATCATTCTTCACCTTCAACGACCGGCCGAAAATCCAAGTTCTACTTATTATTGCCCTTTGCCTATTTTTGCCTTGCATTAACCAATCTAACCGTGCCCTCGTTGCGTCGAACTTTTGGCCAAAACCAACAACGAATAATTAACTAATAGGCTAAGGGAATAACTAACCAATGCGGAAAAGACTCGAAAACATCAAAATTCAACCGAAGTTGGCAAAACCCGACCCCGATGCCCACTTCCTCGATAGGAAATCCAGAAATATAGAGCATCGCATCGGAGTTCCACTTATCTTCGCCACGAGTCCTATTACATATCATACAATTACCATCCAAGACGATCTGGAGATCCATTTGACCCTCAAAGGCTACCACTTTGAAACTAACCCAAATCCCAGCCCTACTTTACCCTCTTTTGTGATGAATTTCCACAAATTTTCAATATGTCAAGTATCAATCCATTCCCATATTCATGTATTTGGTCAAGAAACTCACTTCCAGATCACACGGCTTTGAGTCGCATAATCCCCCTTCAAACTTCCGTCCACCAAGACATCCTCATTAGTCTGTGCGCGGTGTAGAGAAATATCGGTGGTGGGCATTATCAGGAATTAAGCATCGAGCGGCGGAAATAGTGCAACGAAGAGATTGAGCCTTTCAGAAACAACACCAGCCTTGGCTGACATAACAGTCGACTTGAGTTTGGCCAGCCACGCCTGGAGTCTGTTTGAGGGTTCCTTTCAGCTTATGCTGGCCCCGAGCCAGGTACTTTGATCAGTGCCGCGACCGTTTGCGGAGGAACTCTGCTTTGGTTGCTGCGGTTCTTTCATAGTCTCTTGTTCTAGCTGCGTAAGGATGCTGAGGCGAGGCTCTCGCAACATAGGTTTCCTTCGCGTAGACTGTCAGAGCAGGACCCTGGCCTTCTCGTTCTAGGCGAGTCGCAGATAATCTGTTGATTCCGTGGTCGGATGGCTTTTGGTTCAGGACTTATTCCTTGTTTACTGGGCGCCTTTTGGTGGGCGTATGGCGGCGTAGGGCCGGCTTGCAGCACCTTTGACGGAGGAGTGCTATCTTCCGCGGCCCTTCCCTTCTGGAAAAGTATGTACGCGGTCCGGTAGAGAACAGTGAGTCTCGGCGTCAAAGGCAGTTTTCTTGTCGCGAGTGGCTACATAGGGAGTATATTGTGAATCTCAAGATATGGACGCATGAGGTTCCAGAGTTGGCTCCGTCATGGCCAGTTTGGGCCGGTTCCAATCTGAATCCTGACGGATCAGGAGATTGTGGATGGGCCTTAATTTCATAATTTTTCCGTCTGACTTATGACTAGAGAGAGAGTGTTGGGTGCTTCATTTGAGGTCAAATCGTTGGCGTGCGGATATCTAAGCCTCGAGTGACTGATTAGAGTCGGTTTCGGCCAGCATCGAGAATCAGCAGGGCAGGCTAAGAGGCCTTGAGGTTCCCTGGTAGTTCAGTGGCGCTCCTTCGAGGGGCCTGTCCAGCCATAGGCCGCTCGGTGGTCGTTTCTTTTCAGGCCCGCACCTCAGTTGGCCTATTGCCGAGTACCGGTGGAGGCAACTTCAGTGGCGTCGGGCTGGTCATCGTCCAATGAGCCGTTGCATCCTCACTGGCCCAAAGTCGAAACAGACTTCACTCAGCGGCTCTAAATCCCCTCAGCACTCAGTGGTCTTCATAAGACTACGCACCCTGCCGTCTGCCAGAACCTCTTCCCTAGCTCTATTGTTGCTGGTCGGGAATCATTCTGCCGGCATATGCGGCGCGCTTGGCGTGTCTGCTTCCGGAAGATGCTCGCGAACACCTAGATTACCAGCACGAGGACCGAGCAACTTGATGTGACAAGGTCGTTATCCACACATCATTCCCGATGACCATTCAGTTTTTCGATAACCTCACCCACAGAGCAGCCCCCCCGGGAGGCCATGCCCAAAATAGGGTTGCAACTGCCAGTCCTTTTGCAAAACATACATGTCAACTAGTCTTTCCATATTCATGTCGGAAAACATATCTGAGGCGTGTCTCCCCGACGTGTAACGACCCTAAATTACCATCAAGATTACCATTCGGATTACAAGGCACTAAGTTCTTCCTTCTAAAACTTTCCGACATTCGTCATCTCAATTTGAGGATAGGGTGCAAAAACCCGACCTCAAGCATCACCTCCTGAACTGACCAGCGAATTTTTGCACACATTTACTCAACTAGAAAGTTCCCCAACCGTAATCGTATAGCTTAACAACAACCCTCTTAGACAGACTCTACCTTCCGACCCTCAGGCATCAACACGCTCACCTACCACCTACACGCGGGAATTGCGCGTCAAAAATACTAACTGTTCCAGCCAAGTTCAAGCCTATATATCTAGAAACCATACAGCGCGTGCCAAATTAACATTCCGCACTCACACTCACTAAGTCACGGAGATGCGAGAGGTTCCGCCCACTGACACGCGCGTGAAGCCAAGTAGAGTCTACTCCCCTGAGGAACTCGGACCTATCCGGACCCTCCCCTTATTGCTCATACTACATATTTACAAGGTCGAGCCATCCGGGTGAATGCAGACTTCTAATTTCCGAGAGAGCGACAACATTACTTAAAGAGACTATTCAAGATTGGTCCTGTCACTTATATTCCTACACAGAAAGTAGTATCATTATATTCTCAAAAGTCTCGTGACCCACAGATTGCGTCTTCCTAATTCTACTCTTTATAGATCTTTGCTTTCAGTTCATTATTACTTGTGTCCACCTGAAATTCAATAATTGTTTTATGTTGTAGGAGTACGTCAAGAGAGATGAATCCATGCGGGAACTAGGGCGGTAATACTCTACGTGTATCCGACAGGTCCCGGGCGTCACAACCAAAACTCTAGAAACTAACTTATCTATGAGTATTAATAAGGAAGAGAAGCAGAAGAAAACTAAGTTGAAGCCCTCCTGCAAACATGGTTTTTGTTCCTCCACGTGGAATTCTCCTTCAAAGTATGTTAGATATCTTCCCCAAGTGGCGTCCTTCTCCCTCAAAAATAGTTTGTCCTTGCTTTTATACGTTGTTGGACAGGTTCTAGGTGATATAGGTGAATTATACTATAATTGGATCCCTAAAAGAACCACATTTTGTTAGCTTTGTGGTAAAAAAGTGATAAAACCAAATGCTATGATTAGTGCTTCTGCCTTGCATTGCTATATCCAACTAATGAGTCGATGGAAGCAGTTTGGGAGCAATTACGTGAGAAAAGGAGTGCCAATCAAACGATGCCCACGAAATGCACCAAGTGAAAGAGGACAAGCAAAGCTAAACTTGGCCTGCCGCGGTCAGAACCGTAACCGAATGTAGGGACCGCGGCAGAGCAGATCCTGCAGATTCCAGAGGACCTATTTTGGCAAGCGGTCCTGGCGTAACCGCGGTGGGACAGCGGCAGAACCGCGAAAAAAGCCAGGGACGAAAGTGTCCAAGTTCCGGGAAAAACTTGGTGTAAACCTTATAAAAAGTAGGAATTCGGCCATATTAGGGCAGATTTGTTTTGGAGAGTTCTTGGGCGAAATACAAGTTGTGAGAGATCAACCAAAAACATCAGAGTTCTTTTATTTCTTCTTTTTCTAGCAATTCCCAAAAGATGAATAATTTTCATAGATTAATCTTTACGTTGTTATGAGTAGCTACCATTATTCTGGGGTCATGGGTGAAACATGAAAAGTTGTTGTTTGACGTTTAATTTCGACGAAGTTGGTTTGGTCAATTGGATTGTTTATTTAATTCTGCTTTTAATTAATTTTGGCTGGTAAGCTAACAGTGAAATACTATCTTCGAATCTATAGTTGAAACTCGAAATGTGGGAAATTCTATATTGCATATAGATTAAATAGAAGCAGGTTCTTGAACCGGGCCCTCGGGGAATGGATTCGCAATATGGAATAGACCATATACCCATTGCCCTGCTTGGTTGGAATATAGGAATTGTAAATGCGTTCTTGTTAATCTTAATTTCCATAGACATATAGGCATTGAGTTAGCTTGAATAGGCGAGTAAAAGAACTCGACAGAATTCTTAATGAGTAAATATAAACCCTGTCAAATTCAACAATCCAGATAAATCAATTAGTCCGTTTTAAAGCCAAGAACTCACACGATGTTAACTAAGCCCGGTGACCCCTGGAAATTATCTTCTCCTATTGTTGTTAATTTAACTTGCTATTCGTTTTTGGTTATTGCTCTAGTTAGATTATTTCTTGATTGTTAGGTAAGTACAACAAGTACATCTCGATTTTGTGAAAAGAAAAAACATCTTGGATAGATAAGTAATTGGGTTTGAAATCATGTTCAACAGTTAATCCATAAGTTCCTTCGTGGGAAACGATACTCTAACTCACTAACTCTATTACTTGACGATCACGTGCACTTGCGTGAGTGGTTTGGTTCGCAACAAGTTTTTGGCGCCATTGCCGGGGACTTTAGAAAATTAAGCTTACTTGACTGAATTGAGCTTTATTATTTATTTATTCGAGTTTTAACCTTTAGTTCACTTTGATTTTTGTAATACAGGAATTTTCTATTGAATGCGAAGAAGTTAAGAAGCCGCAAAACAATCTTCCTTCCTCTCGATCCTAAAATTGAACGAACAACTTCAATAGATTGAGGAGGGAGGTTGGACCCCGAACCACAGATTGAAAGTGAGTTGGACATCAATAGTTCAACCACAGCCCAATTAGAATGGCGGGTAATGAGGAACGCACGGTGATTGAAAAGCCGCAAGGCCCAGTCTGGCTTAATATGACTCAGGCTATCGTGAAGCCTGATACTCAACTGGGAAACTTTTGAGCTGATAAACACATACATGGTGCAGCTGATACAGTCCACAGGGCAATTTGTGGGCCTACCTCATGAAGAACCCGCAGAGGGCATATTCAGAATTTTCTAGAATTACGGATACTTACAACTAATCCGAACGTTTCCAAAGGACTATGCAGGCTGACACTTTTCCCCTTTTCTCTGCTCGGGGAAGCTAAGGAGTGGTTGAATAAGGAGCCAGCTAATTCAATCCGCAACTTGGGATGAATTTGGCAATGGAAATTCTTAAATGAAGTTTTTCCCCAACCAGAAAACAAGATGTTGAGGAGTCAAAATTCTTGGGTTCGAACAACGAGCGCGCGATACCTTCGTCAAGCATGGGAAGAAGGTACAAGAAGTTGCTCAGAAGACCTGTCCTCAACCATTGCCAGACGGACGAGGTATTAGGTCACATTTTTGGGGGTAAAAGAATGGGGGCCCTAGAACGATTGCTTCAAAGATGAAATCTAGATTCAGCTTGTGGGGGTAGCCTGCATGGCCAAACCGTAACAGTGAAATTCCTAACTCTGGGATGAATCTTTTTCACTGCTAATGATAATAACTGGCAAGGTGAATAGTGACTCGCGAAAGGTAAGTTAAGCAAAAATTTCAGCTGGGTTTTACTTGAGCTCGATGAAGTGTCACCAAATGAGAGCCGAAATTGCAAGCTGGCCAAAAATCAGATGACTAGGATAAACAAATGCAGCAGCCACAGCCATGCAACAGGTACAAACAGATGACTATTTGCTGCGAACTGTGTGGCGACAGTCATATGAGTGATATGTGCCCCACGGAATCTAGAAATCCATCTTTAATGTGGGGCAACAAAACAGGGGTCCACCGAAACCAGCATGCACAATACGGGAATCTTACAATCCAAATTGGAGGAATCAATCCCAACTTCCTCATGGGGTGGAATCAGCAGAAATCAGTATAGACCCCAGGGGGTTCAATCAGCCTCAGAGACCACCCCAAACAAATGGAAGAGAGCACAAATGATTTAA
>NC_031999.1:36040981-36065429 GCF_001879085.1 Nicotiana attenuata
TTACGATTCCTGTGAGCATTGGTAATATTGATGTGGGTCGTGCTCTTTGTGATTTGGGGGCAAGCATAAATTTGATGCCCTATCGTTGTTCAGGCAATTGGGTCCGGGAGCTCCAAGGCCAACTACTGTGATGTTGCAGCTGGCTGACAGATCGATAGCACACCCTGAGGGGGTGATTGAAGATGTGTTGCTGCAAATTGGGAAATTTATCTTCCCTGCTGATTTCATTATCCTCGATTATGAGGCTGATGAACTAGTCCCAATCATATTGGGGCGACCTCTCTTGGCTACTGGTGACGCAATTATCAAAGTGAGAGAGGGAAAGATGATCTTGAGGGTAGATGACGAGGAAGCAGTTTTCAATGTCTACAAAGCAATCCAACTTCCCCGTCACTATGAGGAGCTCTCCATGATATCTGTTGTTGAGGCTGATGAGAAAATTCGTGATCCAAGTGTATATCTAGAGGATTCTCTAGAGAAAGCACTTATGTTGTTTGATAGCCTGGGGAATGATGAGGAGGTCGAGGAGATGATGCACATCCTTGATACATCTTGTGCATACATGCAGGGGATACACCCCTTTGAACCTTTGAACAGGCCAGAGGGACCTCCTCCAAAACCGTCAATTGAGGAAGCCCCGAAATTGGAGCTTAAACCTCTCCCATCTCACCTGCAATATGCTTATTTGGGAGACTCTGACACCCTACCTGTTATTGTTTCCTCTGACTTGTCTAAATTGTAGGAAGAAAAGCTGTTGAGAGTGCTACGTGAGCACAAGCGAGCAATTGGGTGGACGATGTCTGACATAAAGGGCATTAGTCCAGCCTTTGGCATGCACAAAATCCTCATGGAGGACGGACACAAGCCCAGTGTAGAGCAACAACGACGACTCAATCGAATCATGAAAGAGGTGGTAAGAAAAGAAGTGATTAAGTGGCTTGATGCAGGTATAGTATTTCCTATCTCAGACAGTAAATGGGTAAGTCCCGTCCAATGTGAACCCAAGAAAGGGGGGATGACTGTAGTAGTTAATGAGAATAATGACTTAATCCCTACAAGAACTGTCACCGGGTGGAGAATTTGCATTGACTATAGAAAATTGAACAATGCCACCCGGAAGGACCACTTTCCCCTCCCCTTTATTGACCAAATGCTTGATAGATTAGCTGGCCAGGAGTACTACTGCTTCTTGGATGGTTATTCTGGGTATAATCAGATTTCTATATCCCTAGAGGACCAAGAGAAGACCACTTTTACGTGTCCTTATGGCACGTGCGCGTTCAAGAGAATGCCCTTTGGTCTTTGTAATGCACCTGCGACTTTTCAAAGGTGTATGATGGCCATTTTTACTGACATGGTCGAGAGGTTTGTGGAAGTATTCATGGATGATTTTTCTGTGTTTGGATGTTCTTTTGATAACTGCTTGATGAATCTTGATAAAGTGCTTGCTAGGTGTGCAGAGACTAACTTGGTGCTAAACTGGGAAAAGTGCCATTTCATGGTACGCGAAGGTATAGTTTTGGGGCACAAGGTGTCCAAAGATGGTTTGCAGGTGGACAAGGCAAAGGTGGAAGCGATTGAAAAATTGCCTCCACCGATATCTGTCAAAGGCATTCGTAGTTTCTTGGGCCATGCAGGTTTTTATCGTCGTTTCATTAAAGATTTCTCGAAAATTTCCTCTCCCTTGTGCAGGTTACTTGAGAAGGATGTCGCCTTTAAATCTGATGATGCTTGTCTGAAGGCATTCAAGGAGCTGAAGGGAAGGTTGGTGACTGCACCAATCATCATTGCTCCGGATTGGGAGCAGCCATTTGAGTTGATGTGCGACGCGAGTGACTTGGCTATTGGAGCTGTTTTGGGGCAAAGGAGAAACAAAGTCTTCCACTCCATCTACTATGCAAGCAAGACTCTGAATCCAGCTCAGATGAATTACACAGTCACTGAAAAAGAGTTGCTTGCAGTGGTGTGGGCGTTTGACAAGTTCAGGTCATATCTTGTGGGGACCAAAGTCATCGTCTACACAGATCATTCAGCTATCAGATACCTGTTTGAAAAGAAGGACGCCAAGCCGAGACTGATTCGGTGGGTCCTACTCTTGCAAGAGTTTGATTTAGAGATCCGAGATCGCAAAGGAACAGAGAATCAAGTGGCTGATCACTTGTCCAGATTAGAAAATCGGAATCATGTAGCTGAAGGGGGTGTAATAAAAGAAACATTCCCTGATGAGCAGTTATTGGTGATTGCCTCAAGCACAGCCCCATGGTATGCAGATTATGTGAATTTTATTGCAAGTGGGGTGACACCACCAGAGTTGACACCAGATAATAGACGAAGGTTCCTGCATGATGTGAGGCTTTACATGTGGGATGAGCCATTCTTATACAAGCTCTGTGCAGATCAGTTGGTGCGGAGATGTGTTCCTGAGGAGGAAATGAATGCCATACTTCATAGCTGTCACGCATCACCATATGGAGGTCATCACGGGGGAGACCGGAATACCCCAGAAAGTGTTACAATCAGGTTTCTATTGGCCAAAATTGTTTAGGGATGCACACGCCTTTGTTAAAATGTGTGACAGGTGCCAAAGAACCGGAACGATCACAAAGAGGCACGAGATGCCGCTGCAAAACATTCTAGTAGTGGAGCTCTTTGATGTGTGGGGAATAGATTTCATGGGACCGTTTCCACAATCTAACGGTCATAGGTATATCTTGGTGGCAGTCGACTATGTTTCCAAGTGGGTGGAGGCCATTGCTCTTCCCACTAATGATGCAAAGGTGGTTGTGAGCTTTGTCAAGAAGCACATCTTTGCACGCTTTGGAACTTCAAGAGTATTGATCAGCGATGTAGGAACACGTTTTTGCAACAAATTGCTGAATAATGTCCTTGCAAAGTATGGAGTCAAGCACAAGGTGTCCACTGCCTATCACCCCCAGACGAGTGGTCAAGTGGAGGTGTCAAACATAGAGGTAAAGCAGATTCTTGAGAAAACAGTGAGTGCAAATAGAAAAGATTGGGCCGGGAAGCTAGACGACGCATTGTGGGTATATCTAACTGCATACAAAACTCCCATAGGTGCTTCTCCGTATAAACTGGTTTATGGGAAGGCATATCACTTGCCTGTCGAACTTGAGCACAAGGCCTATTGGGCGATTAAAAAGCTGAATATGGATGGGGACCTAGCTGGAGAGAAGAGGTTGCTGCAACTCGATGAGCTTGATAAGTTTCGATTGCACGCGTATGAGAATGCCAAATTGTATAAAGAGAAGACTAAGAGGTGGCATGACAAGCACATTCAACATCGAGAGTTCGAGTCAGGGCAAGAAGTTCTTTTGTTGTATTCGAGGTTGAAGCTTTTCCCCGGAAAGCTAAAATCTCGTTGGTCAGGCCCTTTGTTGTAGTAAGTGTGAAACATCATGGAGCTGTGGAATTGCGAGATATGAGTTCAACTGGTACCTTTTTGGTGAATGGTCAAAGGATAAAACATTACTGGGGTGGTGACTTTGCACGTCACAAGACCTCGGTGGACTTGACGGATGCTTGAGAACGTGTTGAGTCGTGCCGCGACGTTAAATCAGGCGCTGGATGGGAGGCAACCCATTGCCGCGACGTTAAATCATGCGCTTCGTGGGAGGCAACCCACGATAGTAGAATTTCTAACATGTTGTATATATGCAGGTTAGTGCGGAGGATGTGCATCGCGAGCCTGGACATATCATGGGTAAGGTAGGCATTAAAAGAGGTAAAAATAGTGCCTAAGGGGCAAAACAATGAACAGAACCCCAACAATAGGCCGCTAGTAACGGGTCCACTGCGGTCGCGGCGTAACCGCGGTAGGACCGCAGTCGTGACCCCTCTCTGAAGTTATCCCACCGCGGTTGCGGAATAATCGCGGTAGGACCGCGGTCGTGACCTCTCTCTGAAGTTATCCCACCGCAGTCACAGCGTAACCGCGGCAGGACCGCGGTGGACCAAAACGGGCCCAGGTACGATTGCCAAAAAGAAGCGAAGAAGCTCGGAAAGCACTTCCGACGCCCCAACTTATGATACCACCCGGTTCATATCCGAGGAGGCCCAGGATAGGTTTCATGCGAAGGACACCAAAAACTTTTTCCCGAAAATTGGTATTGACAGGGCTGCCCTCCGTGTCGAAAAAGCAGACATGTACGAGGAAATCCGCCGGAGGGGGATGGAGTACTTGTTTGACGAACCTGATACAGCAAACCCAATGATAGTCCGGGAACTCTATGCAAACTGCCCGGAACATATGTGCCGTTCTGTGGTTGTGCGGGGCAAAGTGGTAGATGCCTCAGTACATAGAATTCGCCAGGTCCTGTAGCTGCCCCCTTCACAGGTGACAATGATTATTACCACTATTCTCCAGGGGACGATTGGGACACTCTGATTGAGTCCATATGCTCAGGGGGTCGACCAGTGTGGATACAGGAAAACGTGACCTTGCATTCCAAGTCATTCACATGGGAAGCTAAGTGTTGGTTCACTATGATTTGCAGCAGGTTATTGCCCACGAGCAACACAACAGATGTGAACAACTTGCGGGCTTGATTGGTTTGGTGCTTCGTGACCAGGAAGGACGTGGATGTTGCTAAAATCATTGGAGATGAAATGATCCTCCGGTCACCGCTGATGACTAAGGGGTTTTATTTCCCCTCCCTGGTGACCAGGTTATGTCTGCTGGCTGATCTCCCAGTCAGTCCTACAGATGACACTCTGCCCCCAAAAATAGCTTTCAAAGCTTCCAAGATCAAAGTGGGCAGAGATGCACCTACGCCCATTAACCTGGACGATGATGATGACGACCCAACACCCATGGCACCACCCAGGAAGTCTTATGATGCAGCTGGATCTTCACGTCAACCCCAAACTGGGGCGGAGTTCTCTAGAACATACTCCAGGCGACCCTTGTTGACTTCTGTGGAGGAAGACGTGGCAGAACTTTGCACCTTTGTGATAGCCTGCATGTTCGTTTGGATGCCATGTCTAGACGGCAGGCCAAGTCTGAGAGCCGGGTGATGGCTTGGTTCCGTGCTCTAGGGAGGGCTTGTCACGTGGATCCCAACACCGTCTCTGACTCTGAATGATGACCAGGGAAGTCCTCTTACCCTTCTGTGCTTTAAATTATTTTATGACATGAGGACATGCCATACTCTTTGTGTGTGGGGTGGGAGACTTGGGTTAGTGTATATAATATGTTGTTAGTGTATATATGTGTTGTTATGTATGTAGCTTAGATGTAACCGACTTGGCCCAACGACGGACACTGTCGACGGGTCTCCGGAGGGCTAAAGTCGGATTAAAAAAAAACAAACTAGAAAAGTTAGGAGACTCTTCCTGATGACGGACCACCTAGACAGTATTCTTGAGGGAAGTAGTCTAATGAAAAAGCCAAAAAGATTTTTTTATTTTATTTTCTTTTTAGGTAGTGTAGTAATTCCCCCTTGGTTTTTCTTTTGACCGCGGTTCTTTTCCAAGGGTTTTTCTTGAACCGGGTTAGGTAGATTTTTCTTTAATAGATTTTAGGACCCTTAGGACTTTCTTTTGGGCTAAGATGGGTTGGGCAAGAATGCATCCCGTGGTGTACATACTTGCAAATACTTAAAACGAACTTGAGGGTACGACGCCTAGGCTCATGTGTAGACTCTTAATCTTATGCCTTAATTTTTCACACCTTGTCTTGCTTGAACACTCATATGAATGTGTTGACAAACTAATTTGGATTGAGTTATATGCCAAGTGTGTGTGAGGTTATACATGTATTCTATGCTTGCATGCGATACCTAGAACTTGCCCCGTGTGTGTGCAAAGCGAAATAGAAGTTGTTTGGTCTTAGAGATGATTTAGGCATTTCTTTGTGTAGTCCATATAATCATTAATCCACCCGTACATATTACCATAGTTAACCCCTTTGAGCCTATAATCCTTTTTTTTTCTCTGGCAACCACATTACAAGCCTTACCCATTGGTTTGAATTAACCATCTATTTGAACCTTTTCACCTCTCTTGAGCACTTGAATTGTTATGAACCTTGTAAAAGTTAAAGTGTGGGGTGGTCGGTTTGGCTTTTGAGTGGAACTAATGAAATAAGGAGAAAGGTGCCCTGTTTTGTAAAAGGAAGAGCCACTTGAATTGAAAAAAAGAAAGAAAAGAAGCTATGTATATATAATAATACCTCAATAAGTGGTGTCTCTTGATGCAAGTGTTCTTAAAGAAGAATGGGGTAATTACACTGATGTGAAGGTGGAACTTTGGGGTGACATAAGGATGAGGTTTAATTGATAAAATGTATGTATTAAAGTGCTTAGGGAGGTGTAGTCACTTTCATATCTAAATGTATCCTACCCGTTAGCCTACATTACAACCAAATGAAGCCCTATTGATCTTAGACCGAGCAATTCGATTAGTAGAGTATTACACTAAGGGCAAGCTTATGGTGTATTTGTGTGGCATATGAATGTTCTTTGCTGAGAGTGAGTGAATTCTGTCTATCTACAGTTCCTTGCTGTTTGATTTCATGTGTGTGGAACTTCTCTCAAAAATGTGATGTGAGGGCATTTAACTCAGGAAGAAAAAGCAAGTCGTCACTTCTGTTAGAGTACATAGAGTAAGCATGAGTGTGGCATGGCATTAAAGTCTTCATCTGAGGTGTGGCTGTTGCACTGCTTAGGTTGTTCTTTCATAATAGCAGGTGTGACATAAAAAGGGTAATGCATCAAACGATTAGGCCTAGAAGTGTGGTTCAACTTGCTCAAGGACGACCAAAGATTTAAGTGTGGGGTGTTGATAATAGGTGAATTATACTATAATTGGACCCTAAAAGAACCACATTTTTTGTATAGCTTTGTGGTAAAAAGTGATAACCAAATGCTCTGATTAGTGTTTTTCATGCTTTGCAGGCTATATCCAACTAATGAAGTCGATGGAGCAAGTTTGGGATCAATTACGGAGAAAAGGAGGACAATCAAACGATGCCCACGAAATGCACCAAGTGAAGAGACAAAAGCAGAGCTAAACTTGGCTTGCCGCGGTCAGACCGTAACCGCGGTAGGACCGCGGCAGAGCAGAGCTGCAGATTCAGAGGACCTATTTGGCCGCGGTCCTGGCGTAACCACGGTAGGACCGCGACAGAACGCGAAAAAAGCCAGGGATGAAAGTGTCAAGTCGGAAAAACTTGGTGTAAAACCCTTATAAAAAGTAGGAATTCGGCCATATTAGGGCAGATTTGTTTTGGAGAGTTCTTGGGCAAGAAACACAAGTGTGAGAGATAACCCAAAAACATCAGAGTTCTTTATTTCTTCTTTTTTTTGCAATTCTCCATGATGAATATTTTCATAGATTATCTTTACGTTGTTATGAGTAGCTAAAACCCATTATTCTGGGGTCATGGGTGAAACATGAAAGTTGTTGTTTGACATTTAATTCGACGAAGTTGGTTTGTCAAATTGGATTGTTTATTTAATTCTGCTTTTAGTTATTTTGCTGAGTAGCTAACAGTGAAATACTATCTACGAATCTAGAGTTAAACTCGAAAGTGGGAATTAGATTGCATATAGAATTAAATAGAGCAGGTTCTTGAACCCGGGCCTCGGGGAATGGATTCGCAATTGGGATAGACATATACCAAATTGCCCTGCTTGGTTGGAATACAGGAATTGTAAATGCGTTCTTGTTAATCTTAATTCCATAGATATATAGGCATTGAGTTGGCTTGAATAGGCGAGTAAGAACTCGACAGATTCTTATGAGTAATATAAACCCTGTCAATCAACAATCCAGACGAATCAATTAGTCGTTTTAAGCCAAGAACACAACACGATGGTTAACTAGCCCGTGACCCTGGAATATATTCTCCTATTGTTTGTTAATTGAACTTGCTATTCGTTTGGTTAATTGCTCTAGTTAGATTATTTCTTGATAGTTAGGTAGTACAACAAATACATCTCGATTTTGTTAAAAAAACATCTTGGATAGATAAAGTAATTGAGTTTGAATCAACCAACAGTTAATCATAAGTCTTCGTGGGAACGATACTCTACTCACTACTCTATTACTTGACGATCACGTGCACTTGCGTGAGTGTTTTGGTCGCAACATGTGTGCTCAGCATCAATTAGTAGGAGTCCTGATCTTCAAATATATGTAGTTTATTGTGTTCCTTGAGTATGAAGGGTTCTAATCTGTAATCCAGGTTTAATTATATGGTGAATCTTGCATTTGATTTTGGTTGTAATCAATCAGTCTAGTATGCTCATGTAGTATTTTTGTCGATATAAGGATTGGTATATCTAATAGAGAATTTCAAACTCAGGATCACGTGATAGTAATTGCAGCAAGTGATTTGAAGTCATTTATTAGTCATTTGTGTTTAATTTTGAAGCCATTTGTTTGATTGTTTTTTTGTTCAAATAATTGGGTTGGCTTGGAAAAACTACAGGCAATTTATTGAAATGGGCTCTTTTGGCCTGTTTCGTTTTTATCCCCAGGCCCAATTCTGGGCCCCGCCATGCGTGACAGTTTGTAAATACCTGTGATATCTTTTTCTGGTCCAACGGAGAAGGTCTTTCAACGCTGGGCTTCCTGCTGAGCCCAGCCAGCCCCCCTCCCCCCCGTATTCCTTTCTTGAAGTCGTCGAATGGCAATTGGGCCTGCTGCCGGCCCAAGCCCTGAAAAATTGAACATTTGTTTTAATTTAATGCAAACCCTTTAATTATTAAGTTAAGTTTGAACATTAGCCTAAAATAATTAGAATTCCTTTAAGCCTTCCTTAATTAGTTTGACTATTTAAACTAGTTTGGGGTATGCCATATTAGCCAAGCGTACAATTTATGACCCTCAAAAGTAGTTCGAACATCCTTTGAAATTAGAATCGAGGTGTGCCATTAGTTGAATTTTTCATGTCCCTCGTAAACTTGAAAGCGCGTAGATGCTTTAGGCGCGCTATTTAAATTAATTTCCTTAAACTCGGGTGTGCATTTCATGTGACCCAACTCCAATTCTCAACAACGTTAAATAAAATGCATCGTGGATCACGAGTGCATTTTATGTGACGTGGTTCAAGGCGTGTTTTAAACAACGTTGAATCTTCCTAAAAATAATTAAAAGCGGTTTAATAAGTTAAAATATACCATAGGCTAAAACATGTATAAAAATCAGATAATAGGCCAATTGTAATAGTTTAAGTGACCGTGCTAGAACCGCGGAACCCGGGAATGCCTAACACCTTCTCCCGGGTTAACAGAATTTCTTATTCAGAATTTCTGGTTCGCAGACTTCAAAAGGAAAGTCGAATTTCCTCGATTTGGGATTTGTAAAATGAACCGGTGACTTGGGACACCAAATAAACTATCCCAAGTGGCGACTCTGATAAATAAATAATCTCATTTCGAATAATGTCACTTAAAGTGGAAAAACTCCCTTATATTACCCTCGGGTGTGTAAAAGGAGGTGTGACAGCTTTGGCGACTTTGCTGGGGAAACAAACCCAGAACTTTGGTTCAGGGTTTAAGAATTCAAGCTTATAATAACTGTTATAGTTGGCTTGTTTTATCTGATTTTTACATGTTGAGCCTAATGTGCTAAATGCCGCTTTTACCGCTTTGATATTTTTTGGACTGTATATAAATTGCTACGAAACCCTCTTCTCTCTGAGTCTTCTAAATCATCTGGGAAGTGTGCACTTCGTGTAACTTCTTTTCTGTTAGAGTCTTATCCCAATTTTAGAACGAGGTTCGGACAAGTTGCAAAGCCGGTGAAGCTTCTGTATTCCCGGTACGCTGCCCCCCCCCCCCCGGCTCGAGCTGTCCGCTCGGGTAAGCCAGGTCTAGAACAATACACCCAGGTTTTAGACCTAGTATAACAAAACCTCATGCCGGATCCCTAGTAGGAACGTTTGTTTGCATCACGTGCATTTGACTTTGGAGACTCAACACATGGGTTGGGTCTGTCTAGGATAGGTGTACTCGAAATGAAAAGACCATCCTGATGCATTCTACTTGCTACTTGTGCATTTATTTGCTTCGGATTGCATGTTGACCGGCTTGTGAATAAAGGAGAAAGTTGGGAAAGAGAAAAATTTATTTGAGGGCAAGAGAGATAGTTACCCGTTTTTGAAAAAACTAATGTCCAAAAGGTACCGAAACTCTGCCAAAAATTTGAAAAAAAAAAGAAAAGAAGAAAATTTTGTTTTTAAAAAAAAATATTTAGTATTTTTTTTTATTATGTCAAATCTGCCCGAACTACGCCAGTTTGATTCTCATCGGATGTGGGATACGTAGGCAACCCCCATTGGATCCAACTTCATTTTTGCAAAAATAACCCAAAAAAAAGAACAAAATTTTTATTGTTTTGTAGTAAATAAGTAAGGTGATGCCATTCTTGTCTAAAATAGCCAAATATCCCCAAAAGGACGCAAGAAGGCTGTTTTTGCAAGAACTGCCCCCTTTGATCTCTTTTTCAAATTTTTGACCGGTTAGCAAAATACAGCCCTAAAATCTTCTTTCCCGAAGTGCTCAAGGGCCGTATTTGCAAAGACCGGGTTTTCTATTTTTGAATTGAAAATTTTTACAAAAAGAAAAAAAATTGATAACCTTTTCTAGAGTCAAATAAATTATAATTTTCTTAACCAATCACCCTAATAAATGTCCAGGATAAGCAAAAATGAAAATGAACCCTTCACAGCTCTTGAGGAAATCCCCTTACAGCTCCATATGTGGTGGAACGACTTAGGAAAAGTCAGTAGATGGACTGTGGTAAAAGTTTTGGGTGGTCTCGTGGGACTTCTGAAAATCAAGCCAAGATTAGATGTGATTGAAGCCTTAATACCTTTCTGGGACCCGACTCACAATGTGTTTCACTTTTCTGATTTTGAACTCACCCTCACGCTGGAGGAAGTTGCAGGCTGTGCCGGCCTTAGTGAAAATCTTAGAAGTCGGTGCCCGGTGTCACCAAGAACAGTGTCTCCTCACAAGTTTCTAGATATGTTGAGTATTAGCCGGGAGGTTCAGGATGGGAATTTATCTAAAGGGTTTTGGACTTTCCAATTCTTGTACCAGCGCTTTGGCAATCCCCAAGGTTTTAAAGCACCGAATACTGGTCTGACCCATGCAGGAAACAAAGATAAATGGGAGGCACGGCGGGGCTTGGACTTTATAGTATCACTCTTGGGTGTCATAATCTGTCCGAGAAAAGATGGCAACGTAGAATCGGGTCTTGTGGGAATGTTTGATGTCATGATTAAGAAAACTAATGGCACCCTTGTTCCAATGATCCTAGCTGAGATTTACCGAGCTTTAACCATATGCCGAGAAGGAGGAAGATTCTTCTGGGGATGTAACCTGCTACTACAACTGTGGATACAAGAGCATCTTTGTCACCGTGTTGGGTATATGAACTACGGCATGACTGGTTTGAATTACATCGAAGAGTATGAAAAACGAGTGACGGGTGTTGAATTTCCAGAAGGTACAGAGGCTTGGTTTGCACACTTAAGTTCTTTAACTTCGGACAAAATTGAGTGGACTTTCGGATGGCTCCCTGTCACCGAAGTCATATACATGTCAGCCGAGGTGTGCTATCTTCTCCTAATGGGTCTCCGGAGCATTCAACCATATGCTCCTCACCAGGTGCTGCGCCAATTAGGTAGGTTTCAAACTATCCCACATGACGAAGATCTCAGCCGACAAGTCATAGAATTGGGTCCAAAAGCTGTATTCCTAGAAGGGAAAATTCGTCGAAATTGGAATGAGTGCAGATTTCTAGAGCCTAAGACTCTGGTGCGGGATCTATCGAAAGGTGAGGTAGACCCTAATTACATGACCTGGTTCGGTAAAAGGTTTCAAATCCCTCGAGAGCCCGAAAGGCCTGCTAAAAGACCCCACGTCCAGCAAGTCACTGACGACTCGCGGGAGCAATAGGACTGGTTGACGAAAGAGGCAAGCTATAGGGCCAGGATAAGTAAATTGGAGGGACAAATTAGGGACCTCAAATTTGACAATAGTGTCCAAGTTGCTGCCAATGAAGGGGAAAAGAAGAAGTTGATTCAGGAAAACGAAGTCCTTAAAGCTCAGATCCAGAAGATGAAAATAGCTGCTAAAAACCAGGAAAGAAGGCAAGCAGATGAAAGGCTTATAAGTGGTCTCAGAAAGAAAGTAATTGAGTGTCAAGATGACTTAGAAAAATTTGAGGCAGTCTAGCAAAAGCCCGAGCACAGCTAACAAAGAATGCAGAAGGACGGGCGGAGTATGTGCGGCAGTTGAAAAGAAAATACGAGGGAACGGTCACCGATTTGAAGAGAAAGCTCACTACCCTCGAAAATGAGATAGCCAAACAAGCTAGGAGCTTCAAAGCTGAAAGGGAACATTGCTATGCCCTAATGTCCCAGATGGAGGAAGATATGCAACAGTTACAGAGTCAAAATCATCATGACACTCAGGTGCTAGAAGCTCGGACTCAGCAAATCGGGTGTTTGCTCCAAGAAAAAGGTATCATCCGGGAAAGGGTTAGAGTAATTGCCGACTACATCGTCATGAAGAGTCAAGAATGTGAAGACATGACTAGGACCACTTTCTTTGCTGCGGTTATGACATTTGTTCGCCAAATAATGAGTGATTTGGAGCGTCTTCAAGGGGAACTTGCACATAGGCCCGTGGCAAGACCGTATGATGTCCAACGGGCCCCAGGAGTCGAAGCACTTATGTACTCATAATTTTCATTTATTGAGTCTGTATTTCAGTTTTTAGTTTAAAATTTGTTTCGAGTCTGTTTGTAGTTTTTTTTTAAAAAAAAAATTCCAAGAATTGAGTACGTTGGAGTCTTTTGTAATAGAAAAGTTTAGGAGTTTTATTAATGAAAATTGAAAATTCCCAAAAAATTGTTTCCTTATTTTTCGTACTTATTTCTTGAACTACGTAATGATCTGATTCATGCGGCGTCATGATACGTAGGCAATTCTCATCGGATCCGATCATGATTTTGTAAAATAACTCAAATAAAAGAGGAATATGGAAAGAAATAACCGAAAGAAAAACCAAAAGAGAGAAAAAGAGAGCCAAAGAAAAACCAAAAGAAAAACGAAAAAGGGGGGCAAAGCAAGAAAAGAGAGGAAAATAGGAATAAGAGGAGAAACATTAAAGAGCCAAAGTGGAAAGAAAGAAAAATTGGAAAGTCGGGATGACACACGTAACCGTTGCAAAATATGTAGAAACACATCTAACTGTATAGGTACATCACACCCCAATGTGCGATTCCCTATGTGTTAATTGTCTCGCACTAACTGGTTTGTTGTGTTTGTATTCAGTCAGGCTCTATAGTAAGGTGGTTGTTTTGTGGTACTCCGGCTTCACATCCTTACTTCACAACGTCAAAGGGAAGTGTTGAAATGTCTTCGAAAAGTCACCTGCCAACAATCCCTATCCCAGAGGATAGCCCGATCTCGGCCATCCCAACTTCTGAGTGGGCCGCTGCTGAGGAAAACAAAATTCTGCGTCTTCGCATGATGGAAATGTGGGACGCCTGGTCCAATGGTAGGGAACCACCAAGCGATCCCTGGATTCCCCGAGCTACTTCCCAGGGCAAGTGGCACCTCCAACATCCCCATAAGTTACCCGAATACTCTGCTTGGATATCCTACCATTTCGGCTCACTTTGCTGGAACACCTTCTGAGGTTCTCCTCAGGTGTTGATGTCAGGCACAACCTCCAATATATTCATTGCGCCACCTTCTTCAGCCCCGGCACAACCTACTCTACCAAGGCCAAACTTTGATCCCTCACCCTTCACCTTTCAAGTACCATCTTTCCCACTGGAACCTACCTAGTTCACTACTAATTCCTACCCTCAGCAACCCCAGTACGAGTTTACCGCGGGACAGAAGAAAACCTCAAAGAACCCTGAACAGGAAGAAATTACTCGGAAAATGAGGAGCCTGGAGCAAAGCCTTAAAAATATACAGGGTTTGAGCGGACAAAAGAGCGTATCCTACGCTGATCTATGTATGTTCCCACATATGCATTTACCCCTGGGTTTTAAGACCCCAAAGTTCGAAAAGTATGATGGGCATGGGGATCCCATAGCCCACCTCAAGAGGTATTGCAACCAATTACGGGGAGCAGGTGGAAAAGAAGAGCTCCTCATGGCATATTTTGGAGAGAGCCTGGTCGGTATTGCTTCTGAATGGTACATGGATCAGGATATATCTCGGTGGCATATTTGGGACGACCTGGCTCGGGATTTCGTCAGGCAGTTTCAGTATAACATCGACATAGCCCATGACAGAAATTCATTGTCCAACCTCAAGAAGAAGTCCTCGAAAAGCTTCCACGAGTATGCTGTCAAATGGCGCGAACAAGCGGCCAGAGTCAAACCTCCAATGGATGAAGTGGAGATGGTCAGTGTTTTTCTTCAAGCCCAAGAGGCTAACTATTATCAGAATATGATGTCTGCAATGGGCAAACCGTTTGCCGAGGCCATAAAAATCGGTAAAATGGTTGAAAATGGGTTAAAGACAGGGCGCATCCTGAGTCAGTCTGCTATAAGGGCTACCTCCCAAGCAATTCAAGGCGGGTCTGGAGGTGTAGCAAACCGAAAGAAGAAGGAAGAAGCGGCAATGGCAACTTCAAGTGTAAGAAAACCCCGTCCACCTAGACCTTATTTCTCTGAAAGAACCCCACAACATTACTATCCCCATCAAGACGTGGCCTACAATATGGTCCCTCAGCCATACGCAGTGATGAATGCCCAACCCTACGTTAGGCCACAACAATAATTCAATCAAAACCGAGCTCCATTTCCTAGAAATCAACCTCCTCACCAAGATCAGTATAATCCCCGACCTCCACAAAACAACTTCCCCTACAATGCCCGTGCCCGAGAACCACCCAAAATGGCAAACTTCACACCAATTGGTGAGGCATATTCCAGCCTTTTCCCCAAACTTGTCTAGATGGGTTTGTTGCAGCCTGTACCCCAAGCCAGGAAGAATCCAGCGTTGCCCGCCTATAGAGCCGTTACTCGATGTGCTTACCACTCAGGGGCGGAAGGGCATGATACAGATGACTGTTGGACCCTAAAGAGGGCTGTGGAAAATCTGATAAAACAAAAGAGAATAGTGCTATAGGACGAAGACGTTCCTAATGTAACTAACAATCCATTACCGGCTCACAACAACGGGCCGGTTATTGGAATGATTTATGAAGACAGGGAGTTTGACCCAGCTCTAAAAGCCATCATTGCCATAGCCGATGTGGAAAAGAAGCCAAGGGTTGTCGCAAAACAAGACAAGGGGGAGAAGAAGAGTAAACCCACCCCTCAGAATACAGAGAAGAAAGAGGAAACCAAAGCTGGGGCAGCGCCCTCAAAAGATGCCGTTCTCTATGTTCCCCGGGGCCACAAGAAAGACCAGATGTCATTGAGCCCTCCAAGAAGGTTTGATCTAAACAAGGGATCTAAAATGTATGTGCCCAAAGGGACCTACGTGGTGCCGGGGTCAGTAATTTCACCAAGGCTGAATGAGCCCGTGGTTATTGGCCGCGCACCGCAAAGGCCCATGTTAGATCCCACTGCCGTTTCATGGAATTACAACAAAGCGGTAGTAACTTACAGAGGTAAAGAGATCTCGGGGGAAGTTAAGGAAAATAACCCGGCTGAGAAATACCTCAATCTGGAGGAAGCGAATAATGCCACGAAGAAGCTTTTCCCACTTAAGAAGCTAGTGACTGCTGAAGAAGCAGAAGAGTTCTTCTGAAAAATGAAAATGGCGGACTACGAGACAGTTGACCAACTTCGGAAGTCTCCTACTCAAGTCTCTTTGTTGTCTTTGCTAATGAATTCAACTGAACATCAAAAAGTGTTGATCAAAACTCTTAATGAAGCATATGTACCCATTGAAACCACTGTGGAACAGTTGGAGAGGATGGCGGAAAAGTTTTTTGCGGTCAATCAAATCTCTTTCAGCAAGAATGATTTGCCCCCGGAAGGGGCCACCCACAACAATATCTGACAGTTAAATGCGAAAGGTATTATGTGAAAAGGGTCATGCTAGATGGTGGTTCTGGGATAGATATTTGCCCTCTCTCAACTCTGCAACATATTGAAATCGGTATTGATAGAATCAGGCCCAACAACGTCTGTGTGCGTGCCTTTGACGGCATCAAGAGAGATACAATAGGCGAGATTGATTTAATTCTGACTATTGGGCCGGTGGATTTTGAGGTGACCTTTCAGGTCTTGGACATGGATACTTCCTTTAATTTCCTCTTGGGGAGACCATGGATTCACGCAGCAGGGGCTGTACCTTCTACTCTCCACCAGATGGTGAAATTCGAACATGAAGATCAGGAGATTGTAGTTCACGGAGAAGATGAGCAGTCGATCTACCGGGACCCGTCAGTCCCTTGTCTTGAAGCTAGAGAAGGAAGTGAACGTATAGTCTATCAAGCTTTTGAGGTTGTGGTCGCGGACCAATATGAAGAAGGGAACCCCTGTCCTCAACCCTTTCTATCAAATGCGTCAATTATGGTTGCCAAACAAATGATCAGGCACGGTTACAAACCCGGGAAGGGGCTCGGGACGTCGTTGCAAGGAATCACCGAACCCATCACCCTGGATGCTAGTGAGAAGTTCTTTGGGGTAGGTTTCCAACCCACTCCAGCTGATGGAAAATAGGCAGATGAACGAAAGAACAATGGTTGGGTCTTGCCTCAGCCGATTCCGCATCTTTATAGAACATTTGTCAGGCCCAAGTACAATGAGGAAGAGGAAGATGAGGCCTTCACGGCTGAGGAAATTGAAGAAATCTGTGGGGCTATGAGGCAAATGCTGTACGAAACCCACATGGTCCAGCCGGGAGAAGGCTCAAGCACCGCTGAGGTGCTATATATGGGACCCGATGCCAAATTGCAAAATTGGAAGGCTACTCCGTTCCCAATCAGGCAGGAATCCCGGTAGTCTAGTCCTGCCACCTTTTCTGCATCATGAGTTATTTCAGGGTGTAACTCGGACGTTTTCTTTAGTTTCCTGTCTTTAAATTCCAACGTAAACCCTGTTATCTTCAAAATTCAATGAAATGAAATCAATATTTCATTGTTCATCTCTTTTTATTCGTTCTGATTTTTGTTACTTTTTCTTATTTCTTCTTTCAGTTCTAATAATGCGGCTTTAAATAACATGACATGCTTGCGGACTTCATGCCCAGATCCAAACACGCTGTCTAATTGTGAAATAATAAACCAAGAACCGGAATATGATGAAGAGGAGGCTTTTAGGGAAATAAATCGAGAATTGGAACAATTTGAGAATAAACCTAAACCAAACTTAAATGAAACCGAGCCGGTTAATTTGGGTAGTTCTGAAGAAGTCAAAGAAACCAAGATAAGCATTCACACTTATGAAAAAGCCCGAGATGCATTGATCCAACTTTTGTTTGAATTCAAAGATGTGTTTGCTTGGTCATACGATGACATGCCAGGACTAAGTGTTGATTTGGTGGTTCACAAGTTGCCAACCTACCCCGATTATCCCCCTGTCCAGCCAAAGCAAAGAAAGTTCAAAACTGATATCAGTGACAAGATTAAAGAAGAGGTCACAAAACAGTTGAAAGCGGGGGTGATCCGAGTGGTCCGATACACCACATGGTTAGCCAATGTAGTTCCAGTGCCAAAGAAAGACGGGAAACTTGAGTATGTGTGGACTACAGAGATCTGAACAAAGCAAGTCCCAAGGATAACTTCCCTTTGCCGAACATCCACATCCTTGTTGATAGCTGCGCCAAACATGAGATACAATCCTTCGTGGATTGTTATGCAGGATATCACCAGGTGTTGATGGATGAAGAGGATGCGGAAAAGATAGCTTTCACCACACCCTGGGGCACCTACTGTTACAGGGTCATGCCTTTTGGTTTGAAGAACGCCAGGGCAACCTATATGAGGGCCATGACTGCCATCTTTCATGACATGATGCACCAAGAAATTGAGGTGTATGTAGACGACGTGATCATCAAATCTAGGACCCAAGACGACCATGTTCGAGACTTGAGAAAATTCTTTGAGCGGCTACGCAAATATGATTTGAAGCTAAATCCAGCCAAATGTACATTTGGGGTTCCATCTGGCAAGCTCTTGGGATTTATAGTCAGTCGAAGGGGCATCGAGTTAGACCCAACAATGATAAAGTCTATTCGAGATTTGCCTCCTCCAAGAACCAAGAAAGAGGTTATGAGCCTTTTGGGAAGGTTGAACTACATTAGCCGATTCATAGCTCAGTTGACTTCCACATGCGAACCCATCTTCAAACTGTTGAAGAAAGATGCAGCAATTAATTGGACAGATGAGTGTCAAGAAGCCTTTGACAAAATCAAAGAATACCTATCGAACCCGCTAGTCTTGGTCCCACCTGAACGGGGGAGGCCTCTATTTTGGTATTTGACGGTCTTGGAAAATTCCTTTGGATGTGTCCTCGGACAACATGACGTGATCGGGAAAAGAGAGCAGGCGATCTACTATTTTAGCAAAAGTTCACAAGCTATGAAGCCAAATATACCCTGTTGGAAAGGACTTGTTGCGCCCTAACTTGGGTCGCTCATAAAGCTTAGGCATTACCTGTTGGCCTATACCACTTACCTCATCACCAGGTTGGATCCTCTGAAGTACATATTCCAGAAGCCGATGCCCACAGGGAGGTTAGCAAAGTGACAGATCCTGCTCACTGAATTTGACATAGTCTATGTCACCCGCACGGCAATGAAAGCCCAGGCTTTAGCAGATCACCTGGCTGAAAACCCTGTTGATGATGAATACTAGCCTTTGAGCACCTACTTCCTGGATGAAGAGGTAAATTCAATTGAGGTAATATCCGAAGACACCAATGCTTAGAAAATGTTCTTCGACGGGGCCGTGAACGCAAAAGGTGTTGAAATTGGGGCAATCTTGATCTCACCCACTTGTCAGCATTATCTAGCCACAGCCCGACTTTGGTTTTTCTGCACAAACAACACTACCGAGTATGAAGCCTGCATTATGGGTATGAACATGGCAATCGACCAAGACGTCGAAGAATTATTGATCATCGGAGATTCGGATCTGATCATCCGACAAGCTCAGGGAGAATGGGAAACTCGAGATGTCAAGCTTATTCCCTACAGGCAATATGTGGAAGATCTTAGCAGGCGGTTCAAGTCAATCGAGTTCAGGTACATCCCTCGTTGTCGCAATGAATTGGCCGATGCGCTCGCTACTTTGGCCTCGATGTTGCCATGCCCAGGTAATGCCCACATTGACCCTTTGGAAATCCAAATTCGAGAAAGGCACGATTACAGCAATACGGTTGAGGCAGAACCAAATATTCAGCCATGGTATCATGATATCAAGAGATTTCTGAAAACTAAAGAATATCTCGAGCAAGCCAGTAGAGACCAAAAGAGGACTATCAGACGGCTCGCAAGTGGTTTCTTCTTGAGTGGTGAGGTCTTATACAAAAGGACTCCAGATCTCAATTTGTTAAGATGTGTTGACGCCGAAGAGGCCGGAAGAATCATATATGAAGTGCACGCAGGGGTGTGTGGACCTCACATGAACAGGTATGTTTTGGCAAAGAAAATCCTCCGAGCAGACTATTATTGGATGACTATGGAAAATGATTGCTTCAGTTTCGTCCGGAAATGTCATCAGTGTCAGGTGCACGGTGATTTGATTCATGCACCGCCTACAGAACTGCATCCCATGTCAGCACCTTGGACATTTGTTGCCTGGTGTATGGACGTCATTGGGCCGATCGAGCCAAAAGCTTCAAATGGGCATAGATTCATATTGGTCGCTATTGACTACTTCACAAAGTGGGTTGAAGCAATTACTCTCAAATCTGTCACCAAGAAAGCTGTGGTAGACTTCGTGCATTCCAATCTCATCTGCTGTTTTGGTATCCCTGCGACTATCATTACGGATAATGCTGCAAACTTTAATAGTCATTTGATGAGAGAGATATGCGAACAGTTCAAGATAATGCATCGGAACTCTACTCCTTATTGGCCCAAAGCCAATGGTGTTGTCGAGGAATCAAACAAGAACATCAAGAAGATTCTGAGAAAGATGATCCAAAGTTCCAGGCAATGGCATGAAAATTTGCCGTTTGCATTGTTGGGATATCGCACTACTGTGCGCACATCAGTCGGAACAACCCCGTATCTTTTGGTTTATGGCACTGAAGCCGTAATACCTGCAGAAGTTGAAATCCCTTGTCTTCGGATCATTGTTGAAGCTGAAATTGAGGACAGTGAGTGGGTCAAAACCCGTCTGGAACAGTTAACCCTGATCGATGAAAAGCGAATGGCAGCAGTCTGCCACGGGCAGTTGTATCAACAAAGAATGGCCCGTGCCTACAACAAGAAAGTGCGGCCTAGAAACTTTGAAGTGGGGCAACTCGTTTTAAGGCGTATTCTTCTCCATCATCAGGAAGCAAAAGGAAAGTTTGCTCCTAACTGGAAAGGACCATACATTATCAGAAAATTATTGCCAAAAGGGGCGTTATACCTGGGAGACATCGAAGGAAATGACCCCAAAACAGCTGTAAATGCAGACACAGTCAAAAGGTACTATGTCTAGTCTTTCTGTAGCAACAACATTATCCAATTAGGATGACAAATGCTTTCATTCTCGCTACCCCAAACACTCCAATTCTTTTCTAACCCTTTGAGCCGGTTACCTTTCTTTCATTACCCTCTTTGGAACTTGAAGACGTTTGTAAAACAAAAAGAAGAAGAAAAAGAAAAGAAAAGAAAAACAACAAAACAACGAAAACAAAATGTTTCCCTGAACTATGTTCGACTTGATTCTGAAAGGATACGTAGGCAGCCTCTCTGGGGTTCACTCACACAAAAACAAACCCCAGAAAATGAAACTGGGGCAGATATTATAATGGCTCAGCGATGATCCCGCCTGAACGGTTCTAAAGTTGTAATTTGATCAAAATTCTTTTTACCCAATCGTTGTTCAACTCCTTCCGATCAATCGGTGAAAGGTGTTCGAAATCGGAGAACGCAGTTGTTTGGATCCGATGCAATCAAGATGAGAGAAATAAAATGAGAGAGTCTTACTGGTGAAAACACACGGGCACCATGAGTCAACGGTGAGCAGAGAAATTGAAAATGAGAAAGTCTTGTTCGTGAAAACTCGTAAAGAGCACTATAAGGCGACGGTGAGAAGAGAAATGAGAGAGGTTGATTGGCGAAAACCCGCAAAGGGCGTCGTTGATCGAAAAGAAGAAACCCTTCACCACCATTGGCACTGAAAGAGTCCTGGCAAGGTTTCTCGGTTTTTAAAACACGGGTCGTAATGGGTTTGTGAGAAGTTGGATAGTTGTGCAGAAAAAGTTCGGCCGAGATCAAGTCAAACACCCCGTTTCAACATGAGAAGTTGGATAGTTGTGCAGATTGGGCATCCAGTCCAAGAAGCATGTCATGTCTATTGAAGTCTGCATGCACTCCAGATAAGTCCTTCTTTCCTTCCCGAAAAGGACACTTCTCTTCAAATTCACTTTCTCGTTTTTTGTTTACTTTTCTTTGAATCCCTTTCGGTATGACTATGTTCCGAAACTAATACAAAGAAAAGGTGGTAACCATTATTTTACAGGGTCTGCTTAATAAAAGCCAAGTCCAAAGAAAAGTACCCAGCCTCAGCGGGTGCATCAAGTCGATCCCGACTGGCCATGATGGCCAATGCTCTGAAGCCAAAATTATTGAAAATAAAAAGAAAATCCAAAGTCAAAAGCCCCTAGAGGTAGAATAAGGCAAAAGGGCCAAAGCCCCACGCGGGTGAACCGTCATGTGAAATTTTGGAAAAGTTGAGTTCCTCGGTTTTAGGAGAGAGATTAATCTTCAGAAAAGCCAGCAAGCAGCAGAGGTTCTCACCAAAAAAAGTTCGGCCGAGATCAAGTGATCAAAAACAATCAAGGCCACAAAACCAACCACCGTTTCAAACTAACAATTGTTCTTTGTTTGAAAATTTGAAACAGGTACAATCCAAAGCAACCGTGCAAGAAGCAGGTGCAACCAAAAAGGAAAAAGAAGTGCGCAAGTGGTAGAAACAGCTTTGCAGCAACAATCCATAAAAAGGGAAGTCCCCTCAAAGTTTTTCCCGCATTTACTCATTCTATGAAATAAAAAAAAGGAAATTGAAAGGATAAAAAAAGATAAGAAGAAAATTCAAAAAAAAAATGGTAGCTTAGGACCCCAATCTCTACTTTTACGCTTTTCCAACATAGGGTCTCCGACCCCTAGTTGAGATTTTTTAGACATAGGGCCTCCATTCCCTAGTCGCCTTTTGCCAACACAGGGCTCCAATCCCTAGTTGAGATTTTAGACATAGGGCCTCCATTCCCTAGTCGCCTTTTGCCAACATAGGGCTCCAATCCCTAGTTGAGATTTTAGACATAGGGCCTCCATTCCCTAGTTGCCTTTTGCCAACATAGGGCTCCAATCCCTAGTTGAGATTTTAGACATAGAGCCTCCATTCCCTAGTCGTCTTTTGCCAACATAGGCCTCCAATCCCTAGTTGAGATTTTAGACATAGGGTCTCCATCCCCTAGTCGCATTTTGCCAACATAGGGTCTCCAACCCCTAGTTGAGATTTTTAGACATAGGGTCTCCATCCCCTAGTCGCCTTTTGCCAACATAGGGATCCAATCCCTAGATGAGATGTTTAGACATAGGGCCTCCATTCCCTAGTTGCCTTTTGCCAACATAGGGCTCCAATCCCTAGTTGATATTTTAGACATAGGGTCTCTATCCCCTAGTCGCCTTTTGCCAACATAGGGTCTCCAATCCCTAGTTGAGATTTTAGACACAGGGTCTCCACCCCCTAGTCGCCTTTTCCAACACAGGGTGTCCACTCCCTGGTTGAGTTTTTATAGATACAGGGCTCCACTCCCTAATCTCTTTCTCTTAAAGACACACAATCCTGAATTTATTGCTTTAAAAAAAAAGGGTTTTGTTATAGATAACTTACGAAATTTTCCTAGTGAAAATAGGGGCAGACAAATTTTGTTCGTTTGTTTGTTTTGGTGTCTGAGCAGGTTTTACCTCGGGGCACAGGGTTCGAGATGAACAAAAGAATGAGTCTCAATCCAGGACAAAGAAAAGAAGAAAAACAAACGATAAAAAGAATGAAATTCAAAGTGCTGATGCGGAGAAAGGTGCGGATTGCCCAAGATATGATTGAAATCACAGGCTTCGCGTGTCCCACTTTGATCCAAAGGAAAAGAAGGAACCAGCACCTACAACTAACGAGCATCAAGATTCAGATAAGAGTCTGCAGCAAGAACCAACCGAGACTCAAGATCAAGCTTCAAAAGATTTATAGATAGGAATCTTGTAACTCGTAGCTGATAGGCTTAGCTAGTTTAGCTTTTTACTTTCCATTTTGGTGTAATAAGGAGTTGAGCAAGCAGTAGCAGCAGCAGCAACAGTGAAATCACAGCTTCCCGGTAGTCCCAGCTACCGAAACTTCCAGAACTACACTGACCTGATTCCTTTATAGCCAAGGATATGTAGGCAACCTTTGAAGCAAGGTCCGGTCAGGTCCTTTTCAAAAATGCTTCTCATGGAGTTTCAGACGGGCAAAAACTCCTCATAATTGCTCATTTTAACTTTGCCCGAAAACCCTTCGTGTCTCCGAGCAAAGAGGGGCAGCTGTGAGCACGTGATTTTTGCCCCATATGAATTACTCCTACAGAATCCCAAAGAATTGGAATTTTCTTTTAATTATTGGTTATTTTAGGAATTATTGTAGAATCTTTCTGATTATTTGCATTTTTGTGTGCATGTTTAATTTTTATTTAATTCATAACAAATATAAAAATACATTGCATTTGCATTTAGGATTTATTTTTACATTTTTAGGTTAATTAGTGAATTAGTAATTCTACAAAAATAGAAAAGATCACAAAAATAGTTCATTTTGCATTTAACTATTTCATTTTGAATTTTATAGTTCTTCTTTAAATTTAGGACTTAATTAATTATTGTAAATATTATTTGAGTATTTAGTATAATTTGGTAGGTTAATTTAATTTTTTTAGAGTTAATTTAGATATATTTTAATTTGAAAAAGAAAGAAAATTGGAAAATTAAAAGAAAAAGAGAAAAGGAAAAGGAATAAAAAAAAGTTTGATTGTTAGACTGTTTTAATTGAATTTCCCCCTGGCCCAGACACTCCCCCCCCGAAACCCGTTCAGACCCGGCCCAGTCACGCCTTAACCGGGTCCAGCCTTGACAGCTAAACCAAATGACATCGTTTGGAGTTCCCCATTTCAAATTCAATCCCAACCCTCCGTTCTATCTGATCTGATGGTTGAAACACTTTCCCCCATTTTAATTATAACTGTCTGAAAATCTTAGAGACAGCCTAGTCCAAACCCCCCCCCCCCGTCCGTCCCCGTCCCACTC
>NC_031999.1:36065449-36089990 GCF_001879085.1 Nicotiana attenuata
TTAATTATAACTGTCTAGAAATCTTAGACGACACGCCTAGTACCCCAAACCCCCCCCCCCCCCTGTCCCCCCGTCCATCTCTCTCATCTCTTTCATGAAAACCCTAGCGCCGCCTCTAAAATCCGCCATTTTTACCGGCGAAACAGCTCCAAACCACCACCAAACTTCAACCACGCAATTCCCACACCCCTTGAAACACAAATCCATCATTAATATTCCTCGAATCATCACCAAACAAAGCCAATTTCAGATCTAAAAAAAGGCAGAAAAGCGAAAAATAAAAGTCGCCCAAATTTTTCAAGTTTTGATGACTGGTTAGGGCCGTAATTGTTGTTTCTTGTTGGTTCTTAACAAGAACCCACGATGAACATCAATTTCGGCTCAAAATCAAGAAATCCTAGGTCCTTCAATCCATGCCCATTTGCTGTTTTCTGTAGGTACTCTCGTTGCTTTTATTTCTTCCGTTCTTTTATTGTTCTCCCCGTCTTCATCTCTTTCTGTTTCGTCTTTTCTTTTCTTCATTATTTGTTGTTTGTGAATTAGTTTTTGCTCTCATGTTATAAATTAAAATCTGTTAATTCATGTTTGTTTTAATTTCTGTGTTCTTTTGTTTATTTCAATTTTTTTTTGGTTCAAAAAAAAGAACTCTGATTTTTTGGGCAATTCCGTCTAGCCCATTAATTTTGTGAGCCTTGATTGTGATTTGAACTTGGGTTCTGTTAAATCAGAAGCCCAAAGAAAAGGGATTAGCCCAGATTTTTGCAAGCCCGTGTCTGGCTGAACCTTGAGTCAATTTGACCCATCTGGTTACAAGGGTAAATAACAGGGGTTTAAGGGTTAGTTTAGGGATTTTAGATTAGGGAATCTGGTGTAACCAACTTAGGAAATTTTCTGAAAGGTGGGTTTGGGACCTATTTAGAAAACTGATTTTTAAACTAAGGATTCAATAGCAAAAACGAAAATTAGAAAAGGACTAACGGGCAAAGTCTGAATCATTTTATGCTGCCCTAAAACTTCACTATAAAGGTTTGTTGCTTCACTCTCAAGGGGGAGGTTTTAGAGACTGGAAAAAATACTGAAAAAATTGAAGAAAAGCTGAGTTCAAAACTATTAAAGATTTCATATAATTTTGTGAAAGAATTCGGTTCTGGTTTCCTGTTTCTTTCTTAAATCTCTATAGTTGAATTTTCCTCAATAATTGCTGGTTATTCTGGGTTCAAAATGGTTTAAAAGCTTGGTTTGTTGCTGTTTGGTTCTGTTGAGTTACTGCTGTTGCTTCATCTCTTGCTGAGTTACTGCTGCCTTCCTCTTTACCTCAGGCTATTTTTCTTTGTTCATTTGCTGTATTCAGGTACCTTTTCTGACCCCCATGAATGTATGAAACGTACGTTTGAAGGCCTATGGCCAATGTGAGCATTTATGGATGGATGGAAATTTGCTGAGTGCTAATAGTTGTTTCTTCGAAGATTGTCCATGTTCTTTTTTGTTTTGTTTTGTTGTTTCGAATTAGTTTGTTCTGCAGTTTCTTATAATTTTTAGTTGGCTACTTTGGTTTCAACTGAGTTGAGCTACTTTTCATTGTGTACTTAAATCTGGACTGTTGCATCAAGTTTTAATTTAGATGGATAACATCCTTCCTTCTAGTGAGATTCTGATTGAGTATGTTCTGAGGTAGTAATGATAGTTAGTCAGTCCACAAATATAAGAACTACTATTGCATTTGATATCTAGCTTGAGTGATTGGAATACTCCATTGTATATTTACATAAGCGTGTGTGCTCAGCATCAATTAGTAGGAGTCCTCATCTTCAAATATATGTAGTTTATTGTGTTCCTTGAGTATGAAGGGTTCTAATCTGTAATCCAGGTTTAATTATATGGTGAGTCCTGCATTTGGTTTTGGTTGTAATCAATCAGTCTAGTATGCTCATGTGGTGTTTTTGTCGATATAAGGATTGGTATATCTAATAGGGAATTTCAAACTCAGGATCACGTGATAGTAATTGCAGCAAGTGATTTGAAATCATTTATTAGTTATTGGTGTTTAATTTTGATGCCATTTGTTTGATTTTTTTTTTGTTCAAATAATTGGGTTGGCTTGGAAAAACTCAGGCAATTTATTAAAATGGGCTCTTTTGGCCTGTTTCGTTTTTATCCCCAGGCCCTATTCTGGGCCCCGCCATGCGTGACAGTTTGTAAATACCTGTGATATCTTTTTCTGGTCCAACGGAGAACGTCTTTCAACGCTGGGCTTCCTGCTGAGCCCAGCCAGCCCCCCCTCCCGTATTCCTTTCTTGAAGTCGTCGAATGGCAATTGGGCCTGCTGCCGGCCCAAGCCTTGAAAAATTGAACATTTGTTTTAATTTAATGCAAACCCTTTAATTATTAAGTTAAGTTTGAACATTAGCCTAAAATAATTAGAATTCCTTTAAGCCTTCCTTAATTAGTTTGCTCTTTAAACTAGTTTAGGTTGTGCCATATTAGCCAAGCGTACAATTTATGGCCCTCAAAAGTAGTTCGAACATCCTTTGAAATTAGAATCGAGGTGTGCCATTAGTTGAATTTTTCATGGCCCTCGTAAACTTGAAAGTGCGTAGATGCTTTAGGCGCGAAATTTAAATTAGTTTCCTTAAACTCGGGTGTGCATTTCATGTGACCCAACTCCAATTCTCAACAACGTTAAATAAAATGTGTCGTGGATCGCGGGTGCATTTCATGTGACGTGGTTCAAGGCATGTTTTAAACAACGTTGAATCTTCCTAAAAATAATTAAAAGCGGCTTAATAAGTTAAAATATACCATAGGCTAAAACATGTATAAAAATCAGATAATAGGCCAATTGTAATAGCTTAAGCGACCGTGCTAGAACCACGGAACCCGGGAATGCCTAACACCTTCTCCCGGGTTAACAGAATTCCTTATTCAGAATTTCTGGTTCGCAGACTTCAAAAGGAAAGTCGAATTTCCTCGATTTGGGATTTGTAAAATAAACCGTTGACTTGGGACACCAAATAAACTATCCCAAGTGGCGACTCTGATAAATAAATAATTCCATTTTAAATAATGTCACTTAAAGTGGAAAAACACCCTTATATTACCCTCGGGTGTGTAAAAGGAGGTGTGACATTCATAATATTTTCCTACTTCAGGAGGCAATTTCAATTGTGTTACTTCTTCAGGAGCAAATTTAAAAACGAAATATTGAGCATATATTCTCTCAATTATATTACCTCTTCTGGAGGTGAATTGTAATATATTCACATCAAGAGCGCGTTCATATTTACCAGATTTGTTAATATTGTCACATTCACTTCAGGGAATGAATTAATATTATCAAAAGTTCTCATCCTTCAGGAAATCGAACATAATTATCTGAATGCGCATTAATCACTTCAAATTGTGATGCCTCAACCTCTTTTAAAATATTTACTACTTCAGGAGCAAATCGAGGCGTGCATTTAATATAGAGAATATTTATGTAGCCGATCTTCAATTGTAATCATAGAAAGTTTAAATTATCACTTCTGGTGATCATAGGCATATACCACTTCTGGTGGTTAAAAAAATATAATTACAATGAGATATACGAAATATAACCACTTCTGGTGGTTGTATATTTCTTGCAAACTCTGCTAGAGTTTAAGTTGATCTAATAATGTTATCCATATTCTTCAAAATGCCATAAATAAAATATATATCGTAAAATCATTATCAAAGCATAACTTTTATTTATGTACAATTACATAACCATAATATCTATTACAAACAACAAAAATTAAAATATTTACATTTCTACAGATTCACCACCGATCACATGACTTGTTTCTCCTTCTGGGAGTGCAACGTAATCAGCTACATCCAAATGCATGAAGTCTAAATTACCTTCAGAAATAAAATTTGCTTCGGCATTTTTCTCTGTCTTCTTTAAGGAGGCTTGATAAAGCTCAACCAGGTGCTTTGGCGTACGACAAGTACGTGACCAGTGCCCTTTTCCTCCACATTTATAACATGCATTTTTTGCATTTGGAGCTTACACCGCTTCATGCTTTTGTTCCTTCCTTTTCCACTACCGGTGGTGAGGAGGGTTCTTTGGTGCATTATTATTACCATGATTAAAGTTTCTTCCCCGACCACGGTCATGACCACGACTGGGGCCACGACCTCTTCCGCGCTTAGCTTGGTGGAAGTTCGTCTCATTCACTTTAGGGAATGGACAAGAACCAGTAGGTCGACTTTTATGGTTTTTCATTAATAGCTCATTATGTTGTTCGGCTACAAGAAGATGTGAGATAAGTTCAGAATACTTTTTGAATCCCATCTCTCGATATTGCTGCTGCAGGAGCATATTCGAGGCATGAAAAGTGGTGAAAGTTTTCTCCAACATATCATGATCAGTAATATTATCACCACATAATTTCAATTGAGAAATAATTCTGAACATAGCAGAATTATACTCACTGATAGATTTAAAATGTTGTAGCCTTAGATGAGTCAAATCATAACGTGCCTGTGGAAGAACGACCATCTTCAGGTGGTCATATCTATCTTTCAAATTATTTCACAGTATGACTGGATCTTTAACAGTAAGATATTCCATTTTCAGGCCCTCTTCAAGGTGATGGCGTAGGAATATCATTGCTTTGGCACGGTCTTGGTTTGATGCTTGATTTTTTTCCTTGATGGTGTCTGCCAGACCCATCGCATCAAGATGAATTTCAGTATCAAGCACCCAAGACATGTAGCTTTTGCCCGAATATATCCAGGGCTATAAATTCAAGTTTAGAGAGATTTGACATTATTTAGCAAAAGAAAGTTCGTACCTCTGATACTTTCAAAGTATTTGCTCGAGATGGCAGAGTCTCGTGCTGATAACGTGTTATAAAATAAAAACTGTAAAGTAAAGACAAGTATAGAGAGAAACTGATATATTATTCGAATTCAAATTGATGTACATAATGAACTGAAATCTCTTCTATTTATAGAAGAAAGGAAGTTGCTGTGTAAGCTGCTACTGCAAGCTGCTGTATAAGCTGCTACGCCTTTTCCTCAGCTGACCAAAAAACAACGAATTCAACCGCAGATACCCTTTAGCTAGCACATGCTAAAAAGAACAAGTATGCAAGCTGCTGTGTAAGCTGCTACTATACCAGATATGGATAATCTTCTACTGAGAGTAATGTTTATCCATAACGGAGTAGTGAAAGGATAAGCTCATTGTACCAGGTATAAATAATCTTCTACTGGGGGTAATGTTTATCCATAACGGAGTACTGAAAGAATAAGCTCATTGTACCAGGTATGGATAATCTTCTACCGGGTAATGCTTATCCATAACGGAGTATCGAAAGGATAAGCTTATTATACCCGGAATGGATAATCTTCTACCGGGGGTAATGTTTATCCATAACGGAGTATCGAAAGGATAAGCTTATTATACCCGGTATGGATAATCTTCTATCGGGGGTAATGTTTATCCATAACCGGCTACCGAAGTGATAAGCTTCTTCAGGAGGCTTATTTCCAATAGAGTACTAAATAGATAAACATATTTACGGCGGAGTCCCATATGGATAAGTTTCTTAAGGAAGCTTATTTACAACGGAGTACTAAATGAACATCCATAATATAATATATTTATAACAGGTGCGTAGTTTTGAGTTTATCGAGTATGTTTGAGCTTTTCTTGTTTTTCTCTAGATATTTGATCATATTTGCATTGGAGTCCTGGCTAATTCGAACAGGTTAAGACGTCGACTTTGATTCGAACTTGTGCTACATAACGCTCCCCACCAGGAATTTTAGGGGACAGATTATCTTAAATTAGACGATTAAGATATTAATCTCATCATAGAAAGAGTGCAAATTGAAGGGACAAGAATATATGTAGCATCAAATTCAGCAATTGCTCAAGTGCTACAAATCACCTGCAGCTTGTCTAGTCCTTGTCTCTGCAGCTTTCATGGGTCCATTCTCCTTCCCATAGACTCCACCAAAAATTTGAGATAAAAGAAAAATGAAAAATTACTCAGATTTGATTCTTCGCCTGGTATTCTGTATTAGGTGTCGGGTAGTCGAATTCGTGTCGCGTACTCATTAAAACGGAAGTGATCTCCTATTCAGGCTCACATCGAAAAATCCAATTTAAGATGAAGGGATCATATTCATTCCTACTTTATTATAAATAGTTTCTTTTAGCACGTGTGTATGTTGTATTGACAAACACGAGAAAGACTGTTTTAGTGATTTATTTAGTTGTCCTTGTGGATTAGTTTGATATGCTATTTTTAACCATCCGATATTCACAACTCTTAGCTCACTAATATGAATGTATAAGTATATGAATGTTACTTGTTTGTAGTATGGCATATAGACCTTATTTTTAGTAGAATGTTGATAATCCTGGGGAAGGAAAAGGAGAAACGAAAGGGGAATTATGAGTAGAAATTGACCAATACCTAGAAAATAAGAAAATAAGAAAGATAGGGAAGTGTGAAATTTCAATTAGTAGTACTAATTGAATAATGGTTTGAACTAACGCACTTTATTTGTCCTATTGCGTGTATATAGGCCATATATCCTATATACACTTAGGTCTCGTTGCTATTATGGTGTAATACTTCTAATTTTTTATTTATGTGATCGAGAATTTGAATAAGTTTAAAGATGTTGCATCATAGAGCAACGGGGAGAGCAAAGGGTTAATAACCAACTTTACGCGACACAAATCTGAATAAATTTAAAATTTTGAATATAAATATCAAATTCCGAACGAAAAACAAAAAGATCCATTCAGTGCTAAAGGGTTTCTCTACTTTCTCGGGGTAGAGGTAAGGTCTGCGCACACACTACCCTCCTCAGACCCCACTAATGAAATTTTACCGGGTCGTTGTTGTTGTTACCAGTGCTAAAGGCGCCATTGCTCCACTCCCACATGATGCTCCACCACGACCTACTCATGTGGATAAGATGGATGACACCTTTTCTTTTTGCAGTCTGAAACATAGTTCTTTAATTAAGAAAATCCATCGTGTTAATCTATTATGATTAAGTAATAGATTAAGATAATTTTATTAATTAATTAGGGTTTGTGATTTAGATATATATGTAAAAATATTTGTCGTGTATTTATTAGCTTAGTGTAAATATCATACGTGAGTTTAGAGCGCAGGCTAGGCTGCCTTCCGTCCTTTTATATTCCATTTCGTCACTAAACATAAGTCTAACGTGATAGGGAATACTGCGAAAAAACACTTTGAAAGATTTGAGATGTTATTCCTCCGACTAGAAGAACACAATTAGAAGATTTGAGATGCTATTCGGTGTTCATATTCGCTTTAAGGTTTGATTAATTCAAATTTGATGAGAAGTCTTACTTTGTGAGAGTAAAGTATTTTTTATTAAAGGCGATTTTGAAATAAAAAAAATTTACCACACTACTACAGTTCTTCGTAATAATAATCTTGAATGTCTTATGATATCGGTACGCACAAGTTAACTCCTAAAATCAATCAGTAACTTCATCGTTGTCTTCCAACAATAACAAGCAAACTTTGACAGAATTTAACGACTCTACACATACACAAAAACAAAAAGTTAAATAATAAAGAATACCTCTACACTTGCTAGTCAATTATCCCTATGACTTTTAGATGTCATCTTAGTATATATGGACCCGGATTAGTATTTTGACGATACCGGTGGATCCGTATCGTGATTTGGGACTTGGACGTATGCTTGAAATCGAATTCGGAAATTCCTAACTTGATCCCAAGAACCCTCGAAATCCATAACACAAGCGCGAAACATATCCTTCAATATCTGAATAGTACGCTCGAACTGCCCGTCTGTCCGGAGATGATATGCTATGAGTCAAGCTAGGACAAAATCTGGTGCTTGCCTTTTGTCTCATTGGGACTATAATAATAATGTCTTATTTTAATTCTACCATATCCAACATCAAAAGAAATTAAGGATGACATCATATCGCCCTTACCAATTTTTTTTTTAAAAAATTCCCACATCAGGGAGAGACGGAAAAAAGGAAATGGACCGATACGTTATTGATGGGTTTGAATTATCCACCTCTACAGTAAAAGACAAAAACAAAACTTATAAAATAAATATATAAATGTAAATTCGTTGTGTAGCAGTATGAAATACAGACCATATGAACATAGGTGATGCAATGTAATTTCAACATGTTTAATAAAACTCAATATTTTTCATGCGAAGCATATATGTGTGTAACATATCACTAATATTTTAATAAATTTTAAACACATAATTGCAAAAATACAACAAATGCCACAGACTTTGGATGAACGCAAATTGAAGAGACAAGAGCTCATGGCATTTGTTTTGGCCAATAATATATAGAGCATCAAATTCAGCAATTTGCTCTATGCTTCTTTCACGGGTCCATTTCCCTCATCAATTTCTCCCTTGTCTTCATCCTTCACCACAAGGTCCACAATGTAGTCATGTTTAGTGGGTAATGAGCAGTGGCGAAGTCAGGATTTTTATTAAGGGGTTAAGATATAAAGAAATAAATTCACGAAGAAGCCATGGGGTGTCAATATGTAGTATATATGCATATTTAAAAAATATTTACCTAGCTAGACAGTATAATTTTTCGACGAAGGGGTGTCGGTTGACACCCCTTGAGTACATGTAGCTCCGCCATCGGTAGTGGGTACTTACTCTTTTCTTATTCTAATTAATATTTGTTTTATAAATACCCTCGAGCGTCATTCATCCCCGGGAATTAGGGGTGCGCATAATACCGGCCGAACCGAAAAAATCGGCCGAACCGTAAATTTCGGTTGTTCGATTTCGGTTTAATCGGTTATTCGGTCGGTGTGCGCTACAAATTATTAAATTCCGGTGTTCGGTGCAATTTACGGTTTTAGTGCCTCGGTGAACAATTCTATTTGCTTTCTTACCCGAACACACACATGATGTTTCTGTCATTTGCTTACCAAGGAACAAATGGTGTTAGGTGTTTGTCCAGATTTTCTTACCATAATTGATTTTCCTATTTCATGAAGGAAAGGACAACATATTTACTATAATTGGGTTAAATCTTTTCCTAGAAGGAAAATATAATTCTTCCATATTTCGCTAGTCCCTTTTCTTGTAGGAAAAGGTTTGGAGTTCTATAAATTGAGGATCCGCCCTTCTCATTCAGTAGCATCCACAATGCAGCCATATGGGGTTTGAGAGTCTTGTTTAGGGGGAGAACTTTACGGGACAAGTGTTAGTGTGTCACTTGTGTTTACCTCTTCGTGAGATTGTTCTCTCGATATTTTGTACTCTCCTTTATTATAGTGGATTGCTCATCTCCGATGTGGATGTAGGTTAGTTGACCGAACCACTGTGACGACCCGACCCGTCGTCTCATGAGTTACCGCTCCGTTTCCCCCATCTTCTGCTTCTTTATGATTCATTACAGTGTCTTGTATAATCAAGTTGGTTTGGAGTGATTATAGTAGGAAATGAGACACTTAGTCTCTTTTAAGAATGCCTGAGTTGGAAAAGGCAACCGGATGTGAACTTATGAGTTAGAGGGCTCGGATGTGAATTCTGATGATTCGGTTAGCTTCGGGGGATGATTTGTGACTTAGGAGTACGATCGGAAGTGGTTTTGGAGGTCCAGAGTAGAATTAGGCATGAATTGGCGAAGTTAGTATTTTGGCGATTTCCGGTTGATGGGTGAGATTTTGATCCGAGGGTCGGAATAGAATTCTGAGAGTTGTTGTAGCTTCGTTATGTGATTTGGGATCTGTGTGTAAAATTTCAAGTCATTCGGAGGTGATTTGGTTAGGTTTTTGATCAAATGCGTGTTTCGGAAGTTTTTGAAGAACTTAGGCTTGAATTCGATGCAATTTGATGATTTTGGTGTTGTTTGAGGTGTTTTGATGATTGGAGCAAGTCTGAATGATGTTTTAGGATGCGTTGGTGCTTTTGGTTGAGGTCCCGGGGGCCTCGGGGTGATTTCGGATGGCTAACGGGGAGTTTTGGACTTGGGAAAATTGCAGAAAATGCATCAGCTGTTGCAGGGTATTTTTGGTCTTCGCGATCGCGGGAGGACCCTCGCGATCGCATAGAAGAAATTGAGGCAGCATATTTTTTTTGTTCTACGGGATCGCGGATGATATATTGCGATCGCATAGGTTTGGGGTGGCATGTCTTCGCGATCGCAGGAGTGTGAGTGCGATCGCATAGAGTTGAAGGGGCAGTGCATTGCGATCGCAGGTGTGTGAGCGCGATCGCATAGGGTAAAAACTTGGAGCTGGAATTTTGTGCTTCGCGATCGCAAGCCTTGGGCCGCGGTCGCATAGAGGAAAAATCTGGAGCTGGGCAGAAGTTATAAAATATTTTTGCTCCGCGAACCTAAGTCATTTTCCACCATTTTTGAGCACCTTGAGAGCTATTTGGGAGAAATTGTAGAGGGATTCGAAGAGGATTAATTGGAGGTGAGTTCTATGAACTAAAAACGTGATTATTATGTGAAATTAACCTTGGAATTCATGGAAACTTGGCTAAAATTTGGAAGAACTAGGGCTTGGATTTTTGAATTTTAAATTGGGATTTGATGGGTTATTTGAGCTCGGATTTGAGAGTTCTTGGTATGTATGGACTCATGGCGATATAAGGAACCTGTTGATGTGAAAATTTCTGAGTTTTGAGAAGTGGGCCCGGGGTTCGGGTTTTGCTAATTTCGAGATTCTTGATATTTTTCGACTGTTTTCGATTGTTTCCTTAGCATATTGTGACATATTCGTTGTGGTTTTGATCAGATTCAACGCGCAAGGAGGCCGATTTCTGATGACTAGAGAGAGAGTATTGGGTGCTACATTTGAGGAGGTGGTGGATATCGCTCGTGAGATTGAGTCAGTTCGCCGTCGAGAGCGAGAGGAGAGGGAGGCCAAAAGGCCTCGTAGATCGGGCAGTTACAGTGGTGCTCCTTCGAGGGGCCAGTTCCAGCATGGTAGAGGTTGTTCTTTCAGGCCTGCTCAGTCGGCCCGTCCAGAGAATCGTGGGGCATCTTCAGGTCGTGGTCATCATGGGTCTCAGCAGGGCCAGCCTTCACTCAGCGCCCTCCCAGCTCAGAGTTCATCTCGTGCCCCATCAGCTCAGGGTTCTTCTGCGCCGAGTGCATCTGCTAGTCACTCAGGTGCAAGGGGTTCCCTTCAGCCCCATCTCCAGCACCGGGTAGTTGTTATGAGTGCGGAGAGTTTGGTCACATGAGGAGGCAGTGCCCTCGACTCCGTGACGGTCAGCATCAGCAGAGGGGTCAGCCCTCGACTTCTGACCCAGTTACTTCACCACCCGCCCAGCCAGCTAGGGGTGGAGATCAGGCAGCCAGGGGTCGCCCCAGAGGGGGAGGTCGATCAGGCGGTGGCCAGGCTCGTTTTTATGCTATTCCAGGCAGGACAGATGCCATTGCTTCAGATGCTGTCATTACAGGTATTGTTACAGTCTGCCACAGAGATGCCTCAATATTATTTGATCCCGGTTCCACCTATTTTTATGTGTCCTCATATTTTGCTCACTATTTGAGTGCGCCCCGGGAGTTTCTTGCTTTACCTGTTCATGTGTCTACCCCGGTGGGCGACACTGTTGTTGTGGACCGTGTGTACCAGTCATGTGTTATGACTATTGGGGGTCTGGAGACCCGAGTTGATCTATTGCTATTGAGCATGGTGGACTTTGATGTTATTTTGGGCATGGATTGGTTATCTCCGTGTCATGCTATTCTAGACTGTCATGCTAAGACAGTCACTTTGGCTATGCCGGGTGTACCGCGGATCGAGTGGCGTGGTGTGACTGATTATCTTCCTAGCAGAGTGATTTCTTTCTTGAAGGCCCAGCGTATGGTTGGGAAGGGTTGTCTGTCATATCTAGCTTTTGTGAGGGATGTTGGAGCTGGGACTCCTAGTATTGATTCCGTTCCAGTTGTGAGGGATTTTCCCGATGTATTTCCTGCAGACCTGCCGGGCATGCCGCCGGACAGGGATATTGATTTTGGTATTGACCTGGTGCCGGGCACTCAGCCCATCTTTATTCCGCCATATCGTATGGCACCAGCGGAGTTGAAAGAATTGAAGGAGCAGCTTCAGGAACTCCTAGATAAGGGGTTCATTCGGCCTAGTGTGTCACCTTGGGGTGCGCCAGTTCTGTTTGTGAAGAAGAAGGATGGCACAATGAGAATGTGCATCGATTATAGGCAATTGAATAAGGTAACAATTAAGAACAAGTATCCCTGCCTCGCATTGATGATTTGTTCGACCAACTTCAGGGAGCGAGGGTGTTTTCCAAGATTGATCTCCATTCGGGTTATCACCAGTTGAAGATCAGGGATTCAGATATTCTTAAGACTGCTTTCAGAACTAGATATGGTCACTATGAGTTTGTTGTCATGTCTTTCGGGCTGACCAATGCCCCAGCAGTGTTCATGCATTTGATGAACAATGTATTTCGGCCTTATCTGGATTCGTTCGTTATTGTTTTCATTGATGATATTCTGGTGTACTCGCGTAGTCAGGAGGAGCACGCAGAGCATTTGCGAGTTGTATTGCAGAGATTGAGGGAGGAGAAGCTTTATGCAAAGTTCTCCAAGTGTGAGTTTTGGCTTAGTTCAGTGGCTTTCTTGGGACACGTGGTTTCCAGCGAGGGTATTCAGGTTGACCCGAAGAAGATAGAGGCGGTTCAGAGTTGGCCTAGACCGTCCTCAGCCACGGAGATTCGTAGTTTTCTTGGGTTGGCAGGCTATTGTCGTCGGTTTGTTCAGGGATTTTCCTCCATTGCATCGCCCTTGACCAAGTTGACTCTGAAGGGTGCTTCATTTGTATGGTCGGACGAGTGTGAGGAGAGCTTTCAGAAGCTCAAGACAGCTTTGACCACAACTCTAGCATTGGTTTTGCCATCAGCTTCAGGTTCCTATGCTGTATATTGTGATGCTTCGAGAGTTGGGATTGGCTGTGTATTGATGCAGGAGGGTAGAGTTATTGCTTATGCTTCTCGTTAGTTGAAGCCCCACGAGAAGAACTACCCTGTTCATGATTTGGAGTTGGCTGCCATAGTTCATGCCTTGAAGATTTGGAGGCACTACTTGCATGGCGTATCTTGTGAGGTATTCACGGATCATCGCAGTCTTCAGCATTTGTTCAAGCAAAAGGATCTTAATTTGAGGCAGCGGAGGTGGCTGGAGTTACTGAAGGATTATGATATTACTATTCTGTATCATCTGGGGAAGGCCAATGTAGTGGCCGATGCTTTGAGCCGAAAGGCAGTGAGTATGGGGAGTTTGGCGTATATTCCAGTTAGGGAGAGACCCCTTGCAGTTGATGTTCAGGCCTTGGCCAATCGGTTTGTGAGACTAGATATTTCGGAGCCCAGTCGGGTGTTGTCTTGTGTGGTTTCTCGTTCTTCCCTGTATGATTGCATCAGAGAGTGCCAGTATGATGATCCGCATTTGCTTGTCCTTAAGGACACGGTTCAGCATGATGATGCCAGAGATGTGACCATTGGTGATGATGGTGTGTTGAGGAAGCAGGGCCGGATTTGCGTGCCCAATATGGGCGGGCTTCGGGAGTTGATATTGGATGAGGCCCATAGCTCGCGGTATTCCATTGTGCCTTGAAGATGTATCAAGATCTTAGACAACACTATTGGTGGCGGAGGATGAAGAAAGATATTGTGGAGTTTGTAGCTCGGTGTCTCAATTGTTTTTGAAGAAATTCGATGCTATTTGGGTGATTGTAGACAGGCTGACCAAGTCCGCGCACTTCATTCCTGTTTGTACTACTTATTCTTCAGAGCGGCTGGCAGAGATTTATATTCGGAGGTTGTTCGGTTGCATGGTGTCCCAGTTTCCATTATATCAGATCAGGGCACTTAGTTTACTTCGCAGTTTTGGCAGACTGTTCAGCGAGAGTTGGGCACTTAGGTACAGTTGAGCACATCCTTTCACCCTCAGACGGACGGACATTCCGAGTGCACCATTCAGATATTAGAGGATATGCTACGCGCCTGTGTTATTGACTCCGGAGGGTCATGGGATCGGTTTCTACCGCTTGCAGAGTTTGCCTACAACAACAGCTACCAGTCGAGCATTCAGATGGCTCCGTATGAGGCTTTATATGGGAGGCGATATAGATCTCCAGTTGGTTGGTTCGAGCCCGGTGAGGCTAGGCTATTGGGGACAGATTTGGTCCAGGATGCATTAGAGAAGGTGAAGGTGATTCAGGAGAGACTCCGTATAGCACAGTCGAGACAGAAGAGTTATGCGGACAGGAAGGTTCGAGATGTATCCTACATGGTTGGTGAGAAGGTCCTGCTGAAGGTTTCACCCACAAAGGGTGTTATGAGATTCGGAAAGAAAGGGAAATTGAGTCCGCGGTTCATTGGGCCTTTTAGGTACTTAGGAGGATTGGAGAGGTGGCCTATGAGCTTGCCTTGCCACCCAGCTTGTCGAGCGTGCATCCAGTTTTTCATGTTTCTATGCTCCGGAAGTATATTGGAGACCCGTCCCATGTTCTAGATTTCAATACGGTTCAGTTGGAGGGTGATTTGATTTATGATGTAGAGCCAGCAGCCATTTTGGATCGTCAGGTTTCGGAAGTTGAGGTCAAAAGATGTGGCTTCGGTGAAGGTACAATGGAGAGGTCGGCCCGTGGAGGAGGCTACCTGGGAGACCGAGCGGGAGATACGGAGCAGGTACCCTCACCTATTTGAGGCTTCAGGTATGTTCTTGACTCGCTCGAGGACGAGCGTTTGTTTAAGTTGGGGAGGATGTGACGACCCGACCCGTCGTCTCATGAGTTATTGCTCCGTTTCCCCCATTTTCTGCTTCTTTATGGTTCATTATCAGTGTCTTGTGTGATCGAGTTGGTTTGGAGTGATTATAGTAGGAAATGAGACACTTAGTCTCTTTTAAGAAGGCCTGAGTTGGAAAAGGCAACCGGATGTGGACTTATGAGTTAGAGGGCTTGGATGCGAATTCCGATGATTAGGTTAGCTTCGAGGGATGATTTCTGACTTAGGAGTGCGATCGGAAGTTGTTTTGGAGGTCCAGAGTAGAATTAGGCTTGAATTGGCGAAGTTAGTATTTTGGCGATTTCCGGTTGATGGGTGAGATTTTGATCCGAGGGTCGGAATGGAATTTCGAGAGTTGTTGTAGCTTCGTTATGTGATTTGGGATGTTTGTGTAAAATTTTAGGTCATTCGGGTTTTTGATCAAATGCGTGCTTCGGAAGTTTTAGAAGAACTTAGGCTTGAATTCGATGTAATTTGATGGTTTTGGTTTTGTTTGAGGTGTTTTGATGATTGGAGCAAGTTTGAATGATGTTTTAGGATTCGTTGGTGCTTTTGGTTGAGGTCCCGGGGGCCTCGGGGTGATTTCGGATGGCTAACGGGGAGTTTTGGACTTGGGAAAACTGCAAAAAATGCATCAGCTGTTGCAGGGTAGTTTTGGTCTTCGCGATCGTGGGAGGACCCTCGCGATCGCATAGAAGAAATTGAGGCAACATATTTTTTTTGTTCTACGCGATTGCGGATGATATATTGCGATCGCATAGGTTTGGGGTGGCATGTCTTCGCGATCGTAGGAGTGTGAGTGCGATCGCATAGAGTTGTAGGGGCAGTGCATTGCGATCGCATAGGGTAAAAACTTGGAGCTGGAATTTTGTGCTTCGCGATCGCGAGCCTTGGGCCGCGATCACATAGAGGAAAAATCTGGAGCTAGACAGAAGTTATAAAACATTTTTGCTCCGCGAACCTAAGTCATTTTCCACCATTTTTTAGCACCTTGAGAGCAATTTGGGATAAATTGAAGAGGGATTCGAAGAGGATTAATTGGAGGTGAGTTCTATGAACTAAGAACGTGATTATTATGTGAAATTAACCTTGGAATTCATGGAAACTTGGCTAAAATTTTGGAAGAACTAGGGCTTGGATTTTTGAATTTTAAATTGGGATTTGATGGGTCATTTGAGTTTGGATTTGAGAGTTCTTGGTATGTATGGACTTGTGGCGAGATAAGGAACCCGTTGATGTGAAGATTTCTGAGTTTCGAGAAGTGGGCCCGGGGCTCGGGTTTTGCTAATTTCGAGATTCTTGATATTTTTCGATTGTTTTCGATTGGGTATTGTTTCCTTAGCATATTGTGACGTATTCGTTGTGGTTTTGATCAGATTCGACGCGCGAAGAGGTTGATTTGAGAGGCAAGGGCATAGCGAGCTAGAGTTTGGCCGGCTTGAGGTGAGTAATGATTATAAATGATATCCTCAGGGTTTGAAACCCCGGATTTACACAACGTAGTGCTATGTTGAGGTGAGACACACGCTGTATGATGAGCGTGGGGTCCTTTACTACTAGGGACTATGACTTGGTCCATCCAGGTTGATGATTTTTACCGTATTTTGACTGAGATTTAATTATTATCGTTATGATCTGGGCTAGTTGCCATGTTTGGTGCCTTGTGCCGACCTGTAGAACCCTTAGGGGCATTTTTACTGATTATCCTCACCTTACTTGTTAAAAAAAATCATACCCTCAGTCATGTTTCTAATTGTTTAACACAATATGAACTGGTTGTTGAAATGCTAATCCTAAATGAAAGAAATATGGGGGCTGAGATCCCTATCTTATATTAGTATGCCCGAGAGGCTGTGATTATATTAACTGAGAGGGGTTGAGAACCCAATAGTGAGGATGTTTTATATGTTATGGATCGGGCTGCACGCCGCAGCAATATCTTTATATGGATCGGGCTGCACGCCGCAGCAAATGCATATTTACATATATATGGATCGGGCTGCGCGCCGCAGCAATATAGCGCTTAGGCTGTAGGAGCCCCTCCCGGAGTCTGCACACCCCCAATGAGCGCAGTCGACTATTTATGTGGATCGGGCTGTGCGCCACAGCGATGTACGGATCGGGCTGTGCGCCACAACGATGTACGGATCGGGCAGCGCGCCGCAGCGGTTATTTTGATTTCGGTTATTGTGAGAGATATATGGTTACTGTGTCGAGGAACGGATTTATACTTGTTAAATACCTGATAAGCTACCTTTTTTACCTGATTTAAAGAGATTTCACTTGATTTCTTCACTATTTGCTGCTTTAAGTTATTTCACTGCTTTAATATAGAACTGCTTAGTGTCTTTGCGTGTTTTCATACTGTCAGCCATTATTTATGATTATTACTCACTGGGTCGGAGTACTCACATTACTCCCTGCACCTTGCGTGCAGATCCAGGTGTTCCCGAGGCATAGTGAGAGCTTTCTTGCTTATCATCATCCACCGGAGTTGTCGAGGTAGCTGCATGGCATCCGCAGACCCGATTTCTCCTTCTATCTTTTACCTTTCAGCATATTCTAGACTATCTTTATGTTAGGCTGTTTAAAACTTGTAATAGAGGCTCTTGACTTATGACACCGGATCGGTGGGGCTATTGTAGAGATATTGTTATGATTTTCGCATATTTTATCTTCTGTTTCAGACTTCTATTTATGTTGGATTGGCATTTAAACCTTGTTAATTGGTAATGAACTCTATACGAGAGGGGTTGTGATTGATAATTGGTCGGGCTTGCCTAGCAATGTGTTGGGCGCCATCACTACCGGGGTTGGGGTCGTGAAAAGTTGGTATCAGAGCCTAGGTTACTAGGTCTCGCGAGTCATGAGCCGATTTAGTAGAGTCTTGTGGATCGGTACGGAGACGTCTGTATTTATCCTCGAGAGGCTGCAGAACCTTTAGGAAAACTTCATATTCTTGGAATTCTTGTCGTGCGACTTTGTTGAATCGAGAACTAAACTTCTATTATTCTATTCTCTCAGAGATGGTGAGGACACGAGCTAACGGACGGGGTGGATGACCACCAGTATCACCCACCAAGGCCACCAGAGGCCGTGGACGCAGTCGTGATCGTGGCAGAGGCAGAGTAGCGAGGGCAGCATCTGTTGATCCTCCAGCTGGCCCAGCTCCGGATCAGACTCCAGCAGCACCAGTTCAGGCACCAGCCGTGCGCATCGTGATTCCGGGTCTAGAGGAGACCTTGACACAGATTTTGACAGTTTGCACTGGCCTGGCTCAGGCAATTTCAGCCACCACAGCAGCAGCTACTTCGCAGGTCGGGAGAGGCAATCAGACCCCCGCTGCTCACACACCTGAGCAGGTAGTGCAGGGACTACAGACGCCAGAGGCACCTCCAGCTCAGCAGGTTGCACCAGTGCAGGAATTCAGGGTTCCAGCTGTGCCGGAGGATAAGCAGCGTCGTCTTGAGAGGTTTTGTAGACTACAGCCTCCGACATTCAGTGGTGCTGAGGGCGAGGATGCCCAGGGTTTTCTTGACAGGTGTCAGCGGATGCTCCATACAGCAGGGATTCTTGAGTCTAGTGGTGTGGCATTTACCACCTTTCAGTTTACTGGGGCTGCCTTCACTTGGTGGGAGGCGTATGAGAGGCGTAGGCCGGATGGTGTAGCGCCCCTTTCTTGGCAGTAGTTCTCCACTCTTTTCTTGGAGAAGTATGTACCGCAGTCCCGTAGAGAGGAGCTGCATAGGCAGTTTGAGTGGTTGACACAGGGAGATATGACCGTGACTCAGTACGAGATGAGGTTTTCGGAGTTGGCTCGTCATGCCACTTGGATGATTCCGTCGGACCGTGAGAGGATCAGGAGATTTGTGGATGGCCTTAACTACCATCTCCGTATTCTGATGACAAGAGAGAGAGTATTGGGTGCTACATTTGAGGAGGTGGTGGATATCGCTCGTGAGATTGAGTCAGTTCGCCGTCGAGAGCGAGTGGAGAGGGAGGCCAAAAGGCCTCGTGGATCGGGCAGTTACAGTGGTTCTCCTTCGAGGGGCCAGTTCCAGCATGGTAGAGGTCGTTCCTTCAGGCCTGCTCAGTCGGCCCGTCCAGAGTATCGTGGGGCATCTTCAGGTTGTGGTCATCATGGGTCTCAGCATGGCCAGCCTTCACTCAGCGCCCTTCCAGCTCAGAGTTCATCTCGTGCCCCATCAACTCAGGGTTCTTATGCGCCGAGTGCATCTGCTAGTCACTCAGGTGCGAGGGGTTCCCTTCAGTCCCCATCTCCAGCACCGGGCAGATGTTATGAGTGCGGAGAGTTTGGTCACATGAGGAGGCAGTGTCCTCGACTCCGTGACGTCAGCATCACCAGAGGGGTCAAGCCTCGACTTTTGCTCCAGTTACTTCACCACCCGCCCAGTCAGCTAGGGGTGGATATCAGGCAGCCAGGGGTCGCCCTAGAGGGGGAGGTCGATCAGGCGGGGGCCAGGCAGGTTTTTATGCTATACCAGGCAGGACAGATGCCATTGCTTCAGATGCTGTCATTACAGGTATTATTTTAGTTTGCCACAGAGATGCCTCCGTATTATTTGATCCTGGTTCTACCTATTCTTATGTGTCCTCATATTTTGCTCACTATTTGAGTGCGCCCCGGGATTTTCTTGCTTTACCTGTTCATGTGTCTACCCTGGTGGGCGACACTGTTGTTGTGGACCGTGTGTACCGGTCATGTGTTATGGTTATTGGGGTCTGGAGACCCGAGTTAATCTATTGCTATTGAGCATGGTGGACTTTGATATTATTTTAGGCATGGATTGGTTATCTCCGTGTCATGCTATTCTAGACTGTCATGCTAAGACAGTCACTTTGGCTATGCCGGGCGTACCGCGGATCGAGTGGCGTGGTGTGATTGATTATGTTCCGAGTAGGGTGATCTCTTTCTTGAAGGCCCAGCGTATGGTTAGGAAGGGTTGTCTCTCGTATCTTGCTTTTGTGAGGGATGTCGGAGCTGAGACTCCTAGTATTGATTCTGTTCCAGTTGTGAGGGACTTCCCCGATGTATTTCCTACAGACCTGCCGGGCATGCCGCCGGACAGGGACATTGATTTTGGTATTGACCTGGTGCCGGGCACTCAGCCCATCTCTATTCCGCCATATCGTATGGCACCAGCGGAGTTGAAAGAGTTGAAGGAGCAGCTTCAGGAACTCCTAGATAAGGGGTTCGTTCGGCCTAGTATGTCACCTTGGGGTGCGCCACTTCTGTTTGTAAAGAAGAAGGATGGCACAATGAGAATGTGCATCGATTATAGGCAATTGAAAAAGGTAACAATTAAGAACAAGTATCCCTTGCCCCGCATTGATGATTTGTTCGACCAGCTTCAGGGAGCGAGGGTGTTTTCCAAGATTGATCTCCGTTCGGGCTATCACCAGTTGAAGATCAGGGATTCAGATATTCATAAGACTGCTTTCAGGACTAGATATGGTCACTATGAGTTTCTTGTCATGTCTTTCGGGCTGACCAATGCCCCAGCAGCGTTCATGCATTTGATGAACAGTGTATTCCAACCTTATCTGGATTCGTTCGTTATTGTTTTCATTGATGATATTCTGGTGTACTCGCGTAGTCAGGAGGAGCACGCAGAGCATTTGCGAGTTGGTATTGCAGAGATTGAGGGAGGAGAAGCTTTATGCAAAGTTCTCCAAGTGTGAGTTTTGGCTCAGTTCAGTGGCTTTCTTGGGACACGTGGTGTCCAGCGAGGGTATTCAGGTTGATCCAAAGAAGATAGAGGCGGTTCAGAGTTGGCCTAGACCGTCCTCAGCCACAGAGATTTGTAGCTTTCTTGGGTTGGCAGGCTATTATCGCCGATTTGTTCAGGGATTTTCATCCATTGCATCGCCCTTGACCAAGTTGACTCAGAAGGGTGCTTCATTTGTATGGTCGGACGAGTATGAGGAGAGCTTTCAGAAGCTCAAGACAGCTTTGACCACAGCTCCAGTATTGGTTTTGCCATCAGCTTCAGGTTCCTATACTGTATATTGCGATGCCTCGAGAGTTGGGATTGGTTGTGTATTGATGCAGGAGGGTAGAGTTATTGCTTATGCTTCTCGTCAGTTGAAGCCCCACGAGAAGAACTACCATGTTCATGATTTGGAGTTGGCTGCCATAGTTCATGCATTAAAGATTTGGAGGCACTACTTGTATGGCGTATCTTGTGAGGTATTCACTGATCATCGCAGTCTTCAGCATTTGTTCAAGCAAAAGGATCTTAATTTGAGGCAGCGGAGGTGGCTAGAGTTACTTAAGGATTATGATATTACTATTCTGTATCATCCAGGAAAGGCCAATGTAGTGGCTGATGCTTTGAGCCGAAAGGCAGTGAGTATGGGGAGTTTGGCGTATATTCCCAGTTGGGGAGAGACCCCTTGCAGTTGATGTTCAGGCCTTGGCCAATCGGTTTGTGAGACTAGATATTTCGGAGCCTAGTCGGGTGTTGGCTTGTGTGGTTTCTCGGTCTTCCTTATATGATCGCATCAGAGAGCGCCAGTATGATGATCCGCATTTGCTTGTCCTTAAGGACAGGGTTCAGCATGATGATGCCAGAGATGTGACCATTGGTGATGATGGTGTGTTGAGGATGCAGGGTCGGATTGCGTGCATGTGGATGGGCTTAGGGAGTTGATACTGGACGAGGCCCATAGCTTGCGGTATTCCATTCATCCGGGTGCCGCGAAGATGTATCAGGATCTTAGACAGCACTATTGGTGGAGAAGAATGAAGAAAGATATTGTGGATTCGTAGCTCAGTGTCTCAATTGTCAGCAGGTGAATACGAGCATCAGAGACCGGGTGGCTTACATCAGCAGATGGATATTCCCGAGTGGAAGTGGGAGAGGATCACTATGGACTTTATTACCGGACTTCCACAGACTTTGAAGAAATTCGATGATATTTGGGTGATTGTAGATAGGCTGACCAAGTCCGCGCACTTCATTCCTGTTTGTACTACTTATTCTTCAGAGCGGCTGTCAGAGATTTATATTCGGGAGGTTATTTGGTTGCATGGTGTCCCAGTTTCCATTATATCAGATGGGGGCACTGAGTTTACTTCACAGTTTTGGCAGACTATTCAGCGAGAGTTGGGTACTCAGGTTCAGTTGAGCACATCCTTTCACCCTCAGACTGACGGGTAGTCCGAGCGCACCATTCAGATATTAGAGGATATGCTATGTGCCTATGTTATTGACTTCGGAGGGTCATGGGATCGGTTTCTACCGCTTGCAGAGTTTGCCTACAACAACAACTACTAGTCGAGCATCCAGATGGCTCTGTATGAGGATTTGTATGGGAGGCGGTGTAGATCTCCAGTTGGTTGGTTCGAGCCCCATGAGGCTAGGCTATTGGGGACAGATTTGGTCTAGGATGCATTAGAGAAGGTGAAGGTGATTCAGGAGAGACTCCATACAGTGCAGTCGAGATAGAAGAGTTATGCGGACAGGAAGGTTCGAGATGTATCCTACATGGTTGGTGAGAAGGTCCTGTTGAAGGTTTCACCCACAAAGGGTGTTATGAGGTTCGGAAAGAAGGGTAAATTGAGTCCGTGGTTCATTGGGCCTTTTGAGGTACTCCGGAGGATTGGGGAGGTGGCATATGAGCTTGCCTTGCCACCCAGCTTGTCGAGCGTGCATCCAATTTTTCATGTTTCTATGCTCCGGAAGTATGTTGGAGACCCATCCCATGTTCTAGATTTCAGTACGGTTCAGTTGGAGGGTGATTTGACTTATGATGTAGAGCCAGCAACCATTTTGGATCGTCAGGTTTGGAAGTTGAGGTCAAAGGATATTGCTTCGATGAAAGTGCAGTGGAGAGGTCGGCCCGTGGAGGAGGCTACCTGGGAGACCGAGCGGGAGCTGCGGAGCAGATACCCTCACCTATTTGAGGCTTCAGGTATGTTTCTTGAGTCGCTCGAGGACGAGCGTTTGTTTAAGTTGGAGAGGATGTGACGACCCGACCCGTCGTCTCATGAGTTACCGCTTCGTTTCCCCCACTTTCTCCTTCTTTATGATTCATTATCAGTGTCGTGTGTGATCGAGTTGGTTTGGAGTGATTATAGTAGGAAATGAGACACTTAGTCTCTTTTAAGAAGGCTTGAGTTGAAAAAGTCAACCGGATGTTGACTTATGCGTTGAGGGCTCGGATGTGATTTTCGATGATTCAGCTAGCTTCGGGGGATGATTTGTGACTTAGGAGTGTGATCGGAAGTGGTTTTGGAGGTCCGGTGAAGAATTAGGCTTGAATTGGCGAAGTTAGTATTTTAGTGATTTCCGGTTGATAGGTGAGATTTTGATCCGACGGTCGGAATGGAATTCTGAGAGTTGCTCTAGCTTCGTTATGTGAGTTGGGATGTGTGCGTAAAATTTCAGGTCATTCGGAGGTGATTTTGTTGGGTTTTTTTATCAAATACGTGTTTCGGAGGTTTTAGAAGAACTTAAGCTTGAATTCGATGTAATTTGATGGTTTTGGTGTTGTTTGAGGTGTTTTGATGATTGGAGCAAGTTTGAATGATGTTTTAAGATGCGTTAGTGCTTTTGGTTGAGGTCCCGGGGGCCTCGGGGTGATTTCGGATGGCTAACGGGGAGTTTTGGACTTGGGAAAAGTGCAGAAAATGCATCAGCTGTTGCAGGGTATTTTTGGTCTTCGCGATAGCAGGAGGACCCACGCGATCGCATAGAAGAAATTGAGGCAGCATATTTTTTTTGTTCTACGCGATCGCGGATGATGTATTGCGATCGCATAGGTTTGGGGTGGCATGTCTTCGCTATCGCCGGAGTGTGAGTGCGATCGCATAGAGTTGAAGGGGCAGTGCATTGCGATCGCAGGTGTGTGAACGCGATCGCATAGGGTAAAACTTTGAGCTGGAATTTTGTGCTTCGCAATCGCGAGCCTTGGGCCGCGATCGCATAGAGGAAAAATATGGAGCTGAACAGAAGTTATAAAACATTTTGCTCCGCGAACCTAAGTCATTTTCCACCATTTTTGAGCACCTTGAGAGCTATTTGGGAGAAATTGAAGAGGGATTCGAAGAGGATTAATTGGAGGTGAGTTCTATGAACTAAAAACGTGATTATTATGTGAAATTAACCTTGGAATTCATGGAAACTTGGCTAAAATTGGAAGAACTAGGGCTTGGATTTTTGAATTTTAAATTGGGATTTGATGGGTCATTTGAGCTCGGATTTGAGAGTTCTTGGTATGTATGTACTTGTGGCGAGATAAGGAACCCGTTGATGTGAAAATTTCTGAGTTTCGAGAAGTGGGCCCGGGGCTCGGGTTTTGCAAATTTCGAGATTCTTGATATTTTTCGATTATTTTTGATTGGGTATTGTTTCCCTAGCATATTGTGACGTATTTGTTGTGGTTTTGATCAGATTCGACGCGCGAGGAGGCCGATTTGAGAGGCAAGGTCATAGCGAGCTAGAGTTTGGCCGGCTTGAGGTGAGTAATGATTATAAATGATGTCCTGAGGGTTTGAAACCCCGGATTTGCACAATGTAGTGCTATGTTGAGGTGAGACACACCTGTATGATGAGCGTGGGGTCCTTTACTACCAGGGACTGTGACTTGGTCCATCCCGATTGGTGATTTTTACCGTATTTTGACTGAGATTTAATTATTATCATTATGATCTGGACTAGTTGCCATGTTTGGGGCCTTGTGCCGCCTCGTAGAC
>NC_031999.1:36090009-36091653 GCF_001879085.1 Nicotiana attenuata
AAAGATAATCTCTTCATGGATTTACGTTGACGACCTTATGGCATGAACTAACGTATGTGAATATGGGTTGTAACACCCTCCCCCCCCCTTAGGAAGATTCTTTCTCGAACGTAAGGGTTTATGGGGAGTCCAAATCATCGTGGATTCCAACGGAAATTCCCGGTCAATTTTCCCCTATAAAATGGTTACTAGCAAAACTTGCAAGCAGTTAAGCCCAACGTATGGCCTCACAAGGCTACAAAAAGCATTATGGACATGTACATTATCTGCATATCACCATTTTGTATTAAGGAAGAGTATTTTCAAGTTATTGCTTACCTCATAGAGCCGTTTCACCTTCCAATGTATCCTGTGTTCCACCAGCATCCTTGTTATCTTCATTCTGGAATAGGTAAGGGTATTTAGACCATATGTCCTCTTCCGCTTCCCATGTCATTTCTTCCATATTCTTGTTCCTCCACAATACTTTGACAGAAGCTACATCTTTTGTTCTCAGATTGCGGACTTGTCGATCTAATATAGCCACTGGCACTTCATCATATGATAGATCCTCTGTAACTTGTACATATCTGATAGGGACAACTCGAGAAGGGTCTCCAATACATTTCCTCAACATAGATACATGGAATACCGGATGGACAAATTCCAATTCGGATGGCAATTCTAACTCATAAGCAACCTGTCCAATTCGTCGAAGAATTTTGTACGGACCGATATACCGTGGAGCTTACCCTTCTTCCCAAAACGCATAACACCCTTCATCGGCGAGATCCTCAGGAAAACCCAAGCACCAACCTCAAACTCCAGATCACGACGTCGGACATCAGAATAAGACTTTTGCCTGCTTTGTGCCATCCTCAATCGTTCCTGTATCACCTTCACCTTCTCAATGGCTTGGTGAATCAAATCTGGCCCATATAATTCTGTTTCACCGACTTCGAACCATCCAACTGGTGATCTACATCTCCTCCCGTATAGTGCCTCGTATGGGGCCATTTTAATACTGGAATGGTAGCTATTATTGTAGGCAAATTCTATGAGTGGAAGATGGTCATCCCAATTTCCCTTAAAAACTAGAACACATGCTCGTAGCATATCTTCAAGTGTCTAAATGGTACGTTCATCCTGTCCGTCAGTCTGTGGATGAAATGCAGTGCTGAGATTCACTTGTGTGCCTAAACCCTTCTGAAAAGACCTCCAAAAGTTAGCCGTAAATTGAGCTCCTCGGTCTGATATAATAGATATTGGTACACCATGAAGCCTAACAATCTCCTTGATATACAACTTCGCATAACCTTCAGCCGTGTAAGTTGTCTTAACTGGCAGAAAATGGGCACATTTTGTAAGTCGATCAACTATCACCCAGATGGAGTCAAACTTATGATAAGAGCAAGGTAACCCAATAATGAAGTCCATATTAATCACCTCCCATTTCCAGGTCGGAATCTCTATATTCTGAAGCAATCCACCGGGTTTCTGATGTTCGATCTTTACTTGTTGACAATTAGGACACTGGGCTACAAATTCTGCAATAGACTTCTTCATGTTATCCCACCAATACTGCTCCTTAATGTCATGATACATCTTTGTCGAGCCGGGATGGATGGAATATCAGGATTGATGAATCTCATTCATAATCTTCTC
>NC_031999.1:36091667-36106667 GCF_001879085.1 Nicotiana attenuata
AGCTGCGCCTGCCTGTCTATCAGGACCTGCAGCACGACATGCAGCGTCCAGAAATAAAAGGACGTCAGTACGAATAAAGTACCGAGTATGTAAGGCAGGGAACCATAAGTACGAACAGTAATGTAAGCAGGGATAGAGAATAAACAACCTGTAACATCTGGGTACCTCTAAGGGCTACTGACATGAAATGCGTGATACATATGTATATATACATAAACTTTTAAAACATATGCCTCTGTGGGCATCATCATCATCATATCGTACCCGGCCGTAATAGGCTCGGTAAAAACGTACCCGGCCACGTGGAGCTCGGTAAAACCCAACTGATCAGTGGTTGCACAATAGGTGCCGTACCCGGCCGACTATAGCGCGGCTCGGTAGAGTAAAATAGATACATATATATAATGCATGCTCGACTCATGGACTCACGTTCTAAACCTTTCGGAGTGACGTAAGGTCGGTATCCTCTGTACACGTTATTAGGACTAACTCTTCACCATGAACCTTATAAGAATCAGGAAGTACCAATAACATTGATAACATAAGAATAAGAGAAGAAACATCAACATCAATCGTTCCATAAGAGGGGAAACAATGTAAGTACTGCTAGCTTCTAAGAGTAGAGTATCTTTAGAAGCTCATTCATTACATTATGTACAATCGGAGTCGTGCAAAAGAAGGAAAGGGATAGCCTCACATACCTTGTATATACTACCCCAATCTCAAGCTATGCAATTTTCACGACTCCTTAGTCTACAATAAGAGAAACGATACTATAGTTACCATTCAAGCGTCATAACTATTATGTATCGACCACAACCTATTTTACGATGAAACGGACAGCACCTCCCCTATATATATGACTTCACACAATTTCAAACAATCACCAAACAGCCTAAACAACATCAATAATAATCATATTGAGCCTCCCAAAATAGTCCACGCACAACCTAATCACTTCATACATACGACGGCCACCGTAGTCGTGTCAAACGACCCGGAAATGTTATGAAGAACTACCAGCCCACAACCCTACATATATATGGTGTTTCTCCACACCCTTCCTCCTCCAAAACTCCACAAAACAGTAGTAAAACACGCAGCCCAACAGCAACACAAAACAGTCCACAAAACAGTCCGCTACAAGTGAATAACTCGAACTCACGGCTTCCGATCACCGTCCCGTGAGTTCTTACATGATAACTCAGCCCTTATCTTGGTTCTTCAAACTCTAGGGTTTACCCCCAATTTGAACTTGAAAGAGAGGGAAAATCAATTAGGGTTTGTGGATAATTTTTGGGAGGAAGTTTGCAAGGGTTTAGGTCTGGTTATTTGTGAAATATAATGAGGGATATATTGCAGAAGATAAGCCTTTTAATGGGCTCTTTGTCTGACCCGAAATTGCCTCTTTTTGGGCTATCATTTAACCAAGTAGGTGACCCACCTACTTGTCACCTAGCAGCTTGTGCAGTCTCGCAAAAATGTCTATATCTCTCTACTCCAATGTCGTATTGATAAAAGGTTTAATGCGTTGGAAACTAGACTCATAGATCTTCAATTTGGTGGGTAGATCACCCCGTAATTCCAAGTATATTGGGAGAAAAGCTTAATAACATTTGACCTAAAGTTTAAGTAAAACTATGAACCTAAGTTGCAACAACTCTTGTCGACTTTTGTTTCATAACTCGTTTGACTTCAAGACTATGATACGGATATTTTATGATTCATATACCTTAAAATACGACCTCTTGAGAGTATTAAGCACCCCTAGGTTTACCCAAAAATACGGTTGACAACATCCTTGATTCGTTTAACTTCTAATACTTGTTAACCACCCTTATACACCTTTGTATCATTTAAGACCAATAGGATTAACCTCTTATCATCTTAAAGATAATCTCTTCATGGATTTACATCGACGACCTTATGGCATGAACTAACGTATGTAAATATGGGTTGTAACAACATGCCAAGTACAAACAACACAATTAAACAAGCTGAGGAAAACATAGGTAACATTGTTTGATTGCACCAGAATTACTAACCATATCCACACATTTGCCTTCTGCATTTGTCAATTACCCAGCACCATTTGGACAACAATCTCGGTACCACGAGAGGCCCCCGGAAGACTTGGGGCAAACTTGCCTTTGGTTTCAAGCCGATGTGGCATGATGCATTTCCCCAGTATTTCTTTATGTTCCGTCTGACCCAGTTTCACACAATTTGGGCTCGAAGAGATTTCAAAATCCCTCGACTGTCCTTACATCTTCAACATTATTTTATTGCTTCATTACTAAACTGACTTTTAAAACCAGGTTGAGAATTATGCGTGCATGTCATGTCACCAGAGCCAGCATGAAAAGAATTGCAAAAGGAGAAAGGAACCAGATAAAATGACTAGAAATGGCGGGAAACAGAGTATTGCATTAGACTGACGGTGAAAGGGTTTAAACAACGAAACAAGCAAACTAGACTAGAGTTACAACCCTTGAACAAACCTAAACAGCACTACACAAGCTACTACGACGAGACAAACAAGACAAAATGAAAGGATAGAAGGGTTTGAGTCACAAGACAATATCCGAATTACAACCCTGAAAATAACCCGGACAACTAAAATGACAACAAAATAAACCACCAAAACTCCAAGAGATGGAGCGTCTTCCCAATTACCAAGTACAGCGTCTTAGCCACTGAATTTCACACCAAGATTGCTGGAATTTTCACAAGACTTCATCACGTTGTTCTTAACAAATTGCTTTTGGGTTCCCTTTGCCTGCTCATTCTTAAGATCACCCTCTGATAGCGCTGAAAGCTTGGCAGCACGTGGGCCTCCGAGGCTCCCAGAAGAATTCTCATATTCCTTTTCAAAATAAATCATACCCACCATATGCGTCTCATTATGCACAGGTGATGGACTTTGGCTAGTGTCTGCTGCATCTGGACTTTGCACGACAATGTCGCCTGCATCAATAAGCTTTTGAATCGCATTCTTCAGATTCCAACACTTCTCTATGTCATGCCCCGGGGCATCTGAGCAATATGCGCACCTTTTGGAAAAATCAAACTTTTTTGGAAGAGGGTTTGGCATTTTTATCTGGATCGGCTTCAACATATCCAATTTCCTTAGCCTCTGGAACAGACTGACATATGACTCTCCCAATGGAGTGAAGGTTTTCTTCTTCAGCAACCTGAGCGTGTGTTCATTGTCGAGAACAGTGGATGTGATCGGAGGGCACTTTTGGGANACCATTTTGTATTAAGGAAGAGTATTCTCAAGTTATTGCTTATCATAGAGCCGTTTCACCTTCTAATGTATCCTGCGTTCCACCAGCATCCTTGTTATCTTCATTCTGGAATAGGTAAGGATATTTAGAACTCATCTCCTCTTCCGCTTCCCATGTCATTTCTTCCATATTCTTGTTCCTCCATAATACTTTGACAGAAGCTACATCTTTTGTTCTCAGCTTGCGGACTTGTCGATCTAATATAGCCACTGGCACTTCATCATATGATAGATCCTCTGTAACTTGTACATCTTTGATAGGGACAACTCGAGAAGGGTCTCCAATACATTTCCTCAACATAGATACATGGAATACCGGATGGACAAATTCCAATTCGGATGGCAATTCTAACTCATAAGCAACCTGTCCAATTCGTCGAAGAATTTTGTACGGACCGATATACCGTGGACTCAGCTTACCCTTTTTCCCAAAACGCATAACACCCTTCATCGGCGAGATCCTCAGGAAAACCCAATCACCAACCTCAAACTCCAGATCACGACGTCGGACATCAGAATAAGACTTTTGCCTGCTTTGTGCCGTCCTCAATCGCTCCTGTATCACTTTCACCTTCTCAATGGCTTGGTGAATCAAATCTGGCCCATATAATTTTGCTTCACTGACTTCGAACCATCCAACTGGTGATCTACATCTCCTCCCGTATAGTGCCTCGTATAGGGCCATTTTAATACTGGAATGGTAGCTATTATTGTAGGCAAATTCTATGAGTGGAAGATGGTCATCCCAATTTCCCTTAAAAACTAGAACACATGCTCGTAGCATATCTTCAAGTGTCTAAATGGTACGTTCATCCTGTCCATCAGTCTGTGGATGAAATGCAGTGCTGAGATTCACTTGTGTGCCTAAACCCTTCTGAAAAGACCTCCAAAAGTTAGCCGTAAATTGAGCTCCTCGGTCTGATATAATAGATATTTGTACACCATGAAGCCTCACAATCTCCTTGATATACAACTTCGCATAATCTTCAGTCGTGTAAGTTGTCTTAACTAGCAGAAAATGGGCACATTTTGTAAGTCGATCAACTATCACCCAGATGGAGGAGCGTTCGGACCCCTGGATCTCTCCCAACTATTATACCAGAGAACCGCTAAATCCCGTAGCCGATAAGAAGCCAACTCTACTGCCTCTGTATCACTAGTATGCATAACCCGCAGTGTACGATGAACCTGATCAATAAAAGTTTGCGGGTCCTCCTTCGGATCTGATCCGGTAAACACATGAGGGTCTAAATTAATAAAATCACGAACTCTCGTACTAACTGGTTTATCAGCAGCACCTGTATTCTACCTATGAGACTGAGCAGCTACCAAGCTAGTCAATAACTGCAAAGCACTCCGCATATCCTGGTCTGTAGTGCCAAACGGAGGAACTGGAGGTGTTGGGTTCCTCATAATATCCTCTGGAGGAGATGGAGTAGATGAGGTATGAGACGGCATCTCACTCTAAGCCTCACTTTGGCCCGCTCTGGCTTGGGGCACCTGACTGGTACCCTCTCCCGCAGCTGTATCAAGCCGTCTACTAATTGTTTGCTTCCTAGTCGAAGGCATCGCTGAAAGAAAACAAGGTAAATATTAAAGATGAACACTTACGACTCAACTCTACGCACGATCTAGATTCAGGAAGAAGGCAACAACCCTAGATGTCATGTAGCCTCCTGATTATAAATGTGGCGCGCTACACATCCATAATCAAGACTCTACTAGACACGGCTCATAGACAATCCTTAGGACAGACTTGCTCTGATACCAAGTTTGTCACGACCCAAACTGGAGGGCCATGACTAGCACCCGGCCATACTTACCGAGCACCAATATACATTTTATCTAACCTTCTTTATTATCTTTTAGGGCTGACGAGATCAATATAAATGGTAGACATGGGTCGTGGACAACCAACAATAAAATATGATGGCATGAACATACATAACATGGGATGACTAGACAATCAAGAAACTATGCATAAGGTACGAGCTACCACGCTACCATGAAAGACTATACAACAAAAACCAGCCGACAAGGCCTACCAAACTATACATGAGTCGACACCTGTCTATGAGCCTCTAAAGGAACATAAGTGTTGCAACATAGCCGGAACAGGGCCCCGACAAACCCATAATGTCTATAACAAAAATGCATATCAAGACCACGGCAAGTCCGAAGAAGGGATCTCGCCAATCACCGCTGAACTGGACAGCCTATTGTGGTGGGAAAGCTGCGCCTGCCTGTCTATCAGGACCTGCAACACGACATGTAGCGTCCACAAATAAAAGGACGTCAGTACGAATAAAGTACTGAGTATGTAAGGCAGGGAACCATAAGTACGAACGGTAATGTAAGCAGGGATAGAGAATATACAACCTGTAACATCTAGGTACCTCTGAGGGCTACTGACATAAAATGCATGATACATATGTATATGTGCATTAACTTTTATAACATACGCCTCTATGGGCATCATCATCATCATATCGTATCCGGCTGTAATAGGCTAGGTAAAAACGTACCCGGCCATCATATGGCTCGGTAAAATCGTACCCGGCCACGTGGAGCTCGGTAAAACCCAACTGATCAGTGGTTGCACAATAGGTGCCATACCCGGCCGGCGCGGCTCGGTAGAGTAAAATAGATACATATATATAATGCATGCTCGACTCATGGACTCACGTTCTAAACCTTTCGGAGTGACGTAAGGTCGGTATCCTGTGTACACGTTATTAGGAATAACTCTTCACCATGAACCTTATAAGAATCAGGAAGTACCAATAACATTGATAACATAAGAATAAGAGAAGAAACATCAACATCATTCGTTCCATGAGAGGGGAAACAATGTAAGTACTGCTAGCTTCTAAGAGTAGAGTATCTTTGGAAGCTCGTTCATTACATTATGTACAATCGGAGTCGTGCAAAAGAAGGAAAGGGATAGCCTCACATACCTTGTATATACTGCCCCAATCTCAAGCTATGCAATTTTCACAACTCCTTAGTCTACAATAAGAGAAACGATACTATAGTTATCATTCAAGCGTCATAACTATTATGTATCGACCACAACCTATTTTACGATGAAACGGACAGCACCTCCCCTATATATATGACTTCACACAATTCCAAACAATCACCAAACAGCCTAAACAACATCAATAATAATCATATTGAGCCTCCCAAAACAGTCCACGCACAACCTAATCACTTCATACATACGACGGCCACCGCAGTCGTGTCAAACGACCCGGAAATGTTATGAAGAACTACCAGCCCACAACCCTAAATCTATATGGTGTTTCTCCACACCCTTCCTCCTCCAAAACTCCACAAAACAGTAGTAAAACACGCAGCCCAACAGCAACACAAAACAGTCCACAAAACAGTCCGCTACAAGTGAATAACTCGAACTCACGGCTTCCGATCACCGTCCCGTGAGTTCTTACATGTATAGAACGAATTACCATGAATTCACAGCAGAATAAATGTATGAAAGATAGCAGTAAACTCACCTTACTTGTTGGATAACTCAGCCCTTATCTTGGTTCTTCAAACTCTAGGGTTTACCCCCAATTTGAACTTGAAAGAGAGGGAAAATCAATTAGGGTTTGTGGATAATTTTTGGGAGGAAGTTTGCAGGGGTTTAGGTCTGGTTATTTGTGAAATATAATGAGGGATATATTGCAAGAGATAATCCTTTTAATGGGCTCTTTGTCTGACCCGAAATTGCCTCTTTTTGGGCTATCATTTAACCAAGTAGGTGACCCACCTACTTGTCACCTAGCAGCTTGTGCAGTCTCGCAAAAATGTCTATATCTCTCTACTCCAATATAGTATTGATAAACAGTTTAATGCGTTGGAAACTAGACTCATAGATCTTCAATTTGGTGGGTAGATCACCCCGTAATTCCAAGTATATTGGGAGAAAAGCTTAATAACATTTGACCTAAAGTTTAAGTAAAACTATGAACCTAAGTTGCAACAACTCTTGTCGACTTTTGTTTCATAACTCGTTTGAATTCAAGACTATGATACGGATATTTTATGATTCATATACCTTAAAATACGACCTCTTGAGAGTATTAAGCACCCCTAGGTTTACCCAAAAATACGGCTGACAACATCCTTGATTCGTTTAACTTCTAATACTTGTTAACCACCCTTATACACCTTTGTATCATTTAAGACCAATAGGATTAACTTCTTATCATCTTAAAGATAATCTCTTCATGGATTTACGTCGACGACCTTATGGCATGAACTAACGTATGTGAATATGGGTTGTAACAAGCTTGTCCTTAAGGACAGGGTTCAGCATGATGATGCCAGAGATATGACCATTGGTGATGATGGTGTGTTGAGGATGCAGGGCCGGATTTGCGTGCCCAATGTGGGTGGGCTTCGGGAGTTAATATTGGATGAGGCCCATAGCTCGCGGTATTCCATTGTGCCGTGAAGATGTATCAGGATCTTAGACAGCACTATTGGTGGCGGAGGATGAAGAAAAATATTGTGGAGTTTGTAGCTCGGTGTCTCAATTGTCAGCAGGTGAAATATGAGCATCAGAGACTGGGTGGCTTGCATCAGCAGATGGTTATTCCCGAGTGGAAGTGGGAGAGGATCACTATGGATTTTGTTACGGTCTCCCACGGACTTTGAAGAAATTCGATGCTATTTGGGTGATTGTAGACAGGCTGACCAAGTCGCGCACTTCATTCCTGTTTGTACTACTTATTCTTTAGAGCGGCTGGCAGAGATTTATGTTCGGGAGGTTGTTCGGTTGCATGGTGTCCCAGTTTCCATTATATCAGATCAGGGCACTTAGTTTACTTTGCAGTTTTTGGCAGACTATTCAGCGAGAGTTGGGCACTCAGGTACAGTTGAGCACAGCCTTTCACCCTCAGACGGACGGATAGTCCGAGCGCACCATTCAGATATTAGAGGATATGCTACGCGCCTATGTTATTGACTTCGGAGGGTCATGGGATCGGTTTCTACCGCTTGCAGAGTTTGCCTACAACAACAGCTACCAGTTGGGCATTCAGATGGCTCTGTATGAGGCTTTATATGGGAGGCGATGTAGATCTCCAGTTGGTTGGTTCGAGCCCGATGAGGCTACGCTATTAGGGACAGATTTGGTCCAGGATGCATTAGAGAAGGTGAAGGTGATTCAGGAGAGACTCCGTACAGCGCAGTCGAGACAGAAGAGTTATGCGGACAGGAAGGTTCGAGATGTATCCTACATGGTTGGTGAGAAGGTCCTGCTGAAGGTTTCACCCATAAAGGGTGTTATGAGATTCGGAAAGAAAGGGAAATTGAGTCCGCGGTTCATTGGGCCTTTTGAGGTACTTAGGAGGATTGAAGAGGTGGCCTATGAGCTTGCCTTGCCACCCATCTTGTCGAGCGTGCATCCAGTTTTTCATGTTTCTATGCTCCGGAAGTATATTGGAGACCCGTCCCATGTTCTAGATTTCAGTACGGTTCAGTTGGAGGGTGATTTGGCTTATGATGTAGAGCCAACAGCCATTTTGGATCATCAGGTTCGGAAGTTGAGGTCAAAGGATGTTGCTTCGGTGAAGGTGCAGTGGAGAGGTCGGCCTGTGGAGGAGGCTACCTGGGAGACCGAGCGGGAGATGCGGAGCAGATACCCTCACCTATTTGAGGCATCAGGTATGTTTCTTGACTCGCTCGAGGACGAGCGTTTGTTTATGTTGGGGAGGATGTGACGACCCGACCCATCGTCTCATGAGTTACCGCTCCGTTTCCCCCATTTTCTGCTTCTTTATGATTCATTATCAGTGTCTTGTGTGATCGAGTTGGTTTGGAGTCATTATAGTAGGAAATGAGACACTTAGTCTCTTTTAAGAAGGCCTGAGTTGGAAAAGGGAACCGGATGTGGACTTATGAGTTAGAGGACTCAGATGCGAATTCCGATGATTCGGTTAGCTTTGGGGGATGATTTGTGACTTAGTAGTGCGATCGGAAGTGGTTTTGGAGGTCCAGAGTAGAATTAGGTTTGAATTGGCGAAGTTAGTATTTTGGCGATTTCCGGTTGATGGGTGAGATTTTGATCCGAGGGTCAGAATGGAATTCCGAGAGTTGTTGTAGCTTCGTTATGTGATTTGGGATGTGTGTGTAAAATTTCAGGTCATTCGGAGGTGATTTGGTTAGGTTTTTGATCAAATGCGTGTTTCGGAAGTTTTAGAAGAACTTAGGCTTGAATTCGATGTAATTTGATGGTTTTGGTGTTGTTTGAGGTGTTTTGATGATTGGAGCAAGTTTGAATGATGTTTTAGGATGTGTTGGTGCTTTTAGTTGAGGTCCCGGGGGCCTCGGGGTGATTTCGGATGGCTAACGGGGAGTTTTGGACTTGGGAAAATTGCAGAAAATGCATCAGCTGTTGCAGGGTATTTTTGGTCTTCGCGATCGCGGGAGGACCCTCGCGATCGCATAGAAGAAATTGAGGCAGCATATTTTTTTTGTTCTACGCGATCGCGGACGATATATTGCGATCGCATAGGCTTGGGGTGGCATGTCTTCGCGATCGCAGGAGTGTGAGTGTGATCGCATAGAGTTGAAGGGGCAGTGCATTGCGATCGCAGGTGTGTGAACGCGATCGCATAGGTAAAAAACTTGGAGCTGGAATTTTGTGCTTCGCGATCGCGAGCCTTGGGCCGCGATCGCATAGAGGCAAAATCTGGAGCTGGACAGAAGTTATAAAACATTTTTGCTCCGCGAACCTAAGTCATTTTCCACCATTTTTGAGCACCTTGAGAGCTATTTGGGAGAAATTGAAGAGGGATTCGAAGAGGATTAATTGGAGGTGAGTTCTATGAACTAAAAACGTGATTATTATGTGAAATTAACCTTGGAATTCATGGAAACTTGGCTAAAATTTGGAAGAACTAGGGCTTGGAATTTTGAATTTTAAATTGGGATTTGATGGGTCATTTGAGCTCGGATTTGAGAGTTCTTGGTATGTATGGACTCGTGGCGAGATAAGGAACCTGTTGATATGAAAATTTCTGAGTTTCGAGAAGTGGGCCCGGGGCTCGGGTTTTGCTGATTTCGAGATTCTTGATATTTTTCGATTGTTTTCGATTGGGTATTGTTTCCTTAGCATATTGTGATGTATTCGTTGTGGTTTTGATCAGATTCGACGCGCGAGGAGGCCGATTTGAGAGTCAAGGGCATAGCGAGCTAGAGTTTGGCCGGCTTGAGGTGAGTAATGATTATAAATGATGTCCTGAGGGTTTGAAATCCCGGATTTGCACAACGTAGTGCTATGTTGAGGTGAGACACACGCTGTATGATGAGCGTGGGGTCCTTTACTACTAGAGACTGTGACTTGGTCCATCCCGGTTGGTAATTTTTACCGTATTTTGACTGAGATTTAATTATTATCATTATGATCTGGGCTAGTTGCCATGTTTGGGGCCTTGTGCCGACCTGTAGAACCCTTAGGGGAATTTTTACTGATTATCCTCACTTTACTTGTTAAAAAAAATCATACCCTCAGTCATGTTTCTCACTGTTTAACACAATATGAACTGGTTTTTGAAATGCTAATCCTAAATGAAAGTAATATGTGGGCTGAGATCCCTATCTTATATTAGTATGCCCCAGAGGCTGTGATTATATTAACTGAGAGGGGTTGAGAACCCAATAGTGAGGATGTTTTATATGTTATGGATCGGGCTGCACGCCGCAGCAATATATTTATATGGATCGGGCAGCACGCCGCAGCAAATATACATTTATATATATATGGATCGGGCTGCGCGCCGCAGCAATATAGCGCTTGGGCTGTAGGAGCCCCTCCCGGAGTCTGCACACCCCCAGTGAGCGCAGTCGACTATTTATATGGATCGGGCTGTGCGCCACAGCGATGCACGGATCGGGCTGCGCGCCGCAGCAGTTATTTTGATTTCGGTTATTGTGAGAGATATATGGTTACTGTGTCGAGGAACGGATTTATACTTGTTAAATACCTGATAAGCTACATGTTTTTACCTGATTTAAAGAGATTTCACTTGATTTCTTCACTATTTGCTGCTTTAAGTTATTTTACTGCTTTAATATAGAATTGCTTAGTGCCTTTACGTGTTTTCATACTGTCAGCCATTATTTATGGTTATTACTCACCGGGTCGGAGTACTCACATTACTCCCTGCACCTTGCGTGCAGATCCAAGTGTTCCCGAGGCATAGTGAGAGCTTTCTTGCTGATAATCATCCATCGGAGTTATCGAGGTAGCTGCATGGCATCCGCAGACCCGATTTCTCCTTCTATCTTTTACCTTTCAGCATATTCTAGACTATCTTTATGTTAGGCTGTTTAAAACTTGTAATAGAGGCTCTTGACTTGTGACACCGGATCGGTGGGGCTATTGTAGAGATATTGTTATGAATTCCGCATATTTTATCTTCTGTTTCAGACTTTTATTTATGTTGGATTGGCATTTAATCCCTGTTAATTGGTAATGAACTCTATACGAGAGGGGTTGTGATTGATAATTGGTTGGGCTTGCCTAGCAATGTGTTGGGCGCCATCACGACCGTGGTTGGGGTCGTGAAAACCACGTTATAAGTTTGTGTCTCTTTTGGTATATTTCTCTTTTTATGTTGGATTTATCGTCGCTTAAGGTTTGCTTTGCTAGCTTCCGCATGACACCTGATTTTTCCGGTCCTAACAAATGGAGCTATATGAAGCTGTTCCTAATCTACATGGAAGATAGGTCTTTCAGAATCCAATAAGAAAGTTGTAATGAATTTTGTTTCACGCAAATCCTTGGCGCCTTGTTTGGATAATTGGGTGAAGGCAAGGTCTAACAATAAGCAAAAATGCAAAAATAGTTCTACTGAAGAGTTATTAAGAGGACCTTCTCTGACATTTGAGATAAAAAAAAATGAACAATTACTCTTTATTTTTATTTTTCACATGTTATTCCGTATTAGATGTTGGGTAGTTCGAATTTGTGTCGCGTAAAGCTCATTAAAACGGAAGCGATCTCCTATCAGGGCTCGCATCGAAAACTCTAATTTAAGATGAAGGGATCATATTCATTCCTACATTATTTTTCTTTTAGCATGTGATATGTGTATTTTGTGATATTACTCATTGACAAAGACGAGAAAGACTGATTTAGTGTTTTATTTAGTTGTCCTTGTGGATTAGTTTGATATGCTATTTTTATCCATCCGATATTCACTAACTCTTAGCTCACTAATATGAATGTTACTTGTTTGTAGTATGGCATATAGACCTTATTTTAGTAGAATGTTGATAATTCTTGAAAAGAAAAAGAGAAACGAAAGGGTAATTATGAGTAGAAATTGACCAACACCTAGATAATAAGAAGGAAAAAAAAGAAAGATAGGCAAGTGTGAAATTTCAATTAATTAGTAGTACTAATTGAATAATGGTTTGAATACTAACGCACTTTATTTGTCCTATTGCGTGTATATAGGCCATATATCCTATATACACTTAGGTCTCGTTGCTATTATGGTGTAACACTTCTAATTTTTAATTTATGTGATCGAGAATTTGAATAAGTTTAAAGATGTAGCACCATAGAGCAACGGGGAGAGCAAACGGTTAATAACTAACTTTACGCGACACAAATCTGAATAAATTTAAAAATTTTAATATAAATATCAAACATCGAACAGAAAACAAAAAAGATCCATTCAGTGCTAAAGGGCCTCTCTACTCCCTCGGGGTAGGGGTAAGATCTGCGTACACACTATCCTCCCCAGACGTTAAAATATCATGGTATAGCCAGTTTTCACACTGGTCAATGAAAAATAGCCAGCGTTTATCAAGTCAATGAAAAATAGCCACTATTTTGCTGCAACAGGGACCGGTCCAGTATAATATACGGGAGTTCTGGTGCATTTGTGTACGAACTCCAGCATATTATGCTGGACCGGTATACTTTGCTAACTCCTGTAAAATTTGCGGGAGACTGGAGCACCAGTGCTCCAAACTCCAGTATATTATACTGAACAATCATACTTGCTGGAACTCCCGTAAAATTTGCGGGAGTTCCAGCATAATTATGCTTGAACTCCCGTAAAATTTGCGGGAGTTCCAGCATAGTTATCCTGGAACTCCCGTAAAATTTACGGGAGTTCAAGCATACTTATGCTGGAACTCCCGTAAAATTTGCGGGCGTATTTTTTCGGATTTTGAATAGTGTTTTCGCTCAGATTTAAAGTGGCTAAATTTCGATGACTTTTGAAACTTGGCTATTTTTCAACGACCAGTGGTAAATCTGGCTATTTTTGAATTTCTCCCTCCCCAGACCCCACTAGTGAAATTTTATTCGATCGTTGTTGTTGTTGTCCGTGCTAAAGGCGCCATTGCTCCACTCCCACATGATGCTCCACCACGACCTACTCATGTGGATAAGATGGATGACACCTTTTCTTTTTGCAGTCTGAAACATAGTTCTTTAATTAAGAAAATTCATCGTATTAATTTATTATGATTAAGTAATAGATTAATATAATTTATTAATTAATTAGGTTTGTGATTTAAATATATATAAAAATATATGTCGTGTATTTATTAGCTTAGTGTAAATATCATATGTGAGTTTAGGGCGCACGCTAGGCTGTCTTTCATCCTTATATATTCCTTTCCGTCACTAAATATAAGTCTAACGTGATATGAAATACTGCGAAAAAACACTTTGAAAAGATTTGAGATGTTAATCCTCCGACTAGACGAACACGACTAGAAGATTTGAGATGCTATTCAATGCTCATATTCGCTTTAAGGTTTGGTTAATTCAAATTTGACGAGAAGTCTCACTTTGTGAGAGTAAAGTATTTTTTATTAAAGGCGATTTTATCTTTAAGACTCGAACCCATCTAATAAAAAAATAATTTTTTTTTACCACACTACTACAGTTCTTCGTAATAATAATCTTGAATGTTTTACCCATAAGTTACTCCTAAAATCAATCAGTAACTTCATCGTTCTCTTCCAACATTAACACGCAAACTTTGACAGAATTTAACCACTACAGATACACAATTAAAAAAAAAGTAAGTAATAAAGAATACCTCTACACTTGCTAGTCAATTATCCTTATGACTTTTAGATGTCATCTTAGTATATATGGACTCGGATTAGTATTTTGACAATCCCGGTAGATCCGAATCGTGATTTGAGACTTGGGCGTATGCTTGAAATCGAGTTCGGAAGTTCCTAATTTGATCCCAAGAACCCCCGAAATCCATAATACAAGCGTAAATCATATCGTCCAATAACTGAATAATGCGCTCGAACTGCCTGTCTGGGGATGTAATGCTATGAGTCGAGCTGGGACAAAATTTGGTGCTTACCTTTTTCTCTTATTGGGACTATAACAATAAGGTCTTATTTTAATTCTACCATATCCAGACACCAAAAGCAATTAAGGATGACATCATATCGCCCTTACCAATTACTCCCTCTGTTCCAGTTTATGTGAACCTATTTCCTTTTTGGTCCGTTCCAAAAAGAATGACCCCTTTCTAAATTTGGTAACAATTTAGCTTAAACTTACAATTCTACCCTTAATGAGAAGCTTTTATAGCCACACAAATACTCCGGGCCCCTTTTTGACTCATTTAGGACCACAAATTCCAAAAGTCTTCATTTTTTCTTAAACTCCGTGCCCAGTCAAACAGGCTCACATAAATTGGAACGGA
>NC_031999.1:36109167-36277896 GCF_001879085.1 Nicotiana attenuata
GAAAAATCCCTAATCTGGGTCACTGAAAGGACTGGACAGGTTCAGAAGACAAAAGCTGGGATTCCTAAGGCTTGGAAGAGCTAGAGGGTTGACTTTGGGATTGGAGAAGTTTCAGCATATTATGAAAAATTCCATCATTCTTCTCCTTTGCTTTGGTAACCTCAGTTCTGAGAGCATCCCTCTCAGATTCCACCTCGGCCACACGGGCCTTGAGCCTAGCTATCTCAGCATCCTTGGCTGCACATTCCCGAACCAAAGTCCTGACTTTGCTGTTGATAGGAGTCTTCTAGGATGAACCAGGTTCATTTGGTTTGGCATTGACCTAATAGTCACAAGCAATCAGAGTATTAATGCCAAAATGATCCTTGCTTGATGTCATTTCCCTTTTCTTCAGAGGCACATTGAACCTATCCAGAACCATGGTCAGAATAAAGCCATAGGGGGTAGCATGTGCTTTGGAGCCATTGATAACCCTATCCAACAGCTTGATGATTAAGACAGGCCAATTAATTTTCCTTCCACTGTCCAGGCACACCATAAGAACTAAATCCATGTAATTAGCAATGTGTCTTCTCTCCTGTCTGGGCAACAAACACTTATTGACAAATTCAAACAAGACCTTGTGCTCAGGCCTCATTTCACTTTTCTGCACAGCCCTGGCTTCATTCACATCTTCAGAATCACAAAACCTCCTGGTTATTGCAAGAGCATTAGGGAGGGAGTCCAGGCAAGGCCACCTTTGCCTTGTATAATCATCAAACCCTTCAGAGGGTATATCAAGAATTTCGCCCAGTTTTTCTGCATCAAAGGACACTTGAACTCCTTTGACCAGGCTGCTAACCTTGCCATCCTGAACCTCTGCATTTGCCATAAACTCAATTATTTCATTTCTAGCTAGCCTACGATCCATCTGAAGGACCATGTCCTTCCATCCCTGAGCATCTAAAGCATCCACCAATCTTATCATTCCTGGTTCCACCAGGACTTTCAGCAGTCTACCTTTCAGAATTTTTCTTTTGCCAAACATGGCAAACTTGTCTTGTTCACCAGACTCATCTTCTTCTTCTTCACTCCATTCCTCTTCTTCAGAAATTTTTGCTTGTTTGTTTTTCACTGCAGACCTTGTCCTCTTGGCTAGTGAAGGTTCAGCAGCCTCAGACACAGTGGACGACTTCTTGGAAGAAGTCTTGGGCTTTTTGGGCTTGGGGGTCTGAACCTTCACTTGTTGAACTGCCTCCTGATGGACCTGTTCCATCTCCTCAACCTCCACAGATGTACCCCTTTCTTGATGGACCAGTTCCATCTCTTCATCTTCAGCAGCCTCTGAGGACTCTGCAACCTTCCCTTTTCCTTTATCCATTCTTTTCTTCTTACTTTCAGCTAAAGCCCTTTGTAGATCAGCCTCACTCTGTTTCACCCTGCTTCTTGTGGCTCTTCGCTTTGGTAAGGAAATGGCAGTAATTGTTGGAGAGGCAACCTTTCTTTTCTTGGTATTCTTTGCAGTACTGGAAGTCTTAGGGGTTGGGGTCCTTCTTTTCTTGGGGTCGTAAGTAGCACCTACTTTCTTCAGAAGGTCTGCTAGGGTTTCCTTAATAGATGAACCGGGTTCATCTACATGTGAACTTAAATTGACCAACCCTTCAGCAGCCTCCCCTGATCCACTTCCCCCTGACTTCTTGCTACTTTCTTTTACAACGTCATCTTCAGCCCCGCAAATAGCTGGTCTAACCATCTCAGAGGTGGGTGAAGAATCAGCCACTTCTATCCCTTTTCCCCTCACATCACTCCTTACACCCTCTCTCCTTTTCTTTTTCACTTTTATTTTTACCTTCTCTCCTTCTTGACTCAAGCATTTCCACATTCATAACAGACCCAACCAGAACAAACCTATTATCCAAATTTTTAACCAAAACGGAGCGTACCTCAGAAGGGGAATTTTGAACCTTCTCAGAATCAGAAGACCTAGTTTCTTCTCCCATACTTGCAGATTTGAAGGAATCATCTGAGTTTTCAGAGTCTTGGGCTTGGCTAGCCTTTAATTGTGCATTCAGTTTCTTTGAAAGCGCACCAGAAGCCACAGTTTTGCGAGCAAGCATCTTTACTCGCCTTTTCTTAGGTTGGGGGGTAGTGCTGGGTTGAGGAGGTGTGGAGGACTCAGAAGGGGTACGTTGTGGAGGAGTTCCAGGATTGTCTTGGGGGTTTGAAATTATCACTGATTTCTGGGAGAGTAGAATTAGAATTTTAGAGAAGAAGAGGGTAAGTGAAAGAGGAATTTTTGACGGTTTAGAATTATGGAGTTGGCAGAGGGAATGATGTGTATTTAAAGAGAAATTCACATTTAATGGGTAACGGCAACTTTTAGCAGTGGTCAATTAGAGGTCTAATCAACCTGAAATTTCAGGTTTGAATGATTGTTTTATCTTCTCTAGATTTTAGGCAATTTTTCCGGTTTAGAGTTCTAGGCAGACAGAACCGGTTCAAAGTTAACGGATAGAATTTTCTAGGAATTGAACAATTGCAGGACTTCTGCTCATGATTTAAACATTTATATTTCTAACTGTGCAGAGTATAGAAAACATACCTTAGCTTTCAGATGAACCCCTACTGATGAACCAGGTTCTTCATTTAGAATGCTCTTGAACATGCCTCAAATTACCATAATAGAGAAATTTTGTAAGAGATCAGTGAGTCATATTAACATGTCACAGGAGTATACTAATTAAAGTATGAAGCTGAGTAAGAATTAATCTAGATATTTACACAAGTTCAGATTTCCTAGCCAATTTTTTTTTCATAATTTTTTTTTCATACTGCATTCTGAGCTGGACCTATTAGGTGATCTTAATCATCCCTAATTCCAACCTGTTCCTCTCAAAGTTTTCTCTACTCAGTGCTTTAGTGAAGATGTCAGCAATTTGTTTATCAGTAGCACAAAATTCTATGGAGATCAATCCTTTCTCATAGTTATCTCTTAAGAAGTGGTGTCTAATATCTATGTGCTTAGTCCTCTTATGATGAACAGGGTTCTTTGTCATACTTATAGCACTAGTGTTATCACAGAATATAGGAATGCAACCAACTTCAATACTAAAATCTATCGGCTGCTGTTTGATCCACAGCAATTGAGCACAACAAGAGGTAGCAACAACATATTTAGCCTCAGCAGTGGATAAGGCCACTGAATTTTGCTTTTTAATAGCCCATGATACCAGACATGAACCAAGAAAATGAGCCATACCTGAGGTGCTCTTCCTATCCACAAGGAAACTTGCATAATCAGCATCAGCATACCCTACTAGATTGAAATTACTACCTTTAGGGTACCAAAGACACAAATCAGTAGTGCCTTTCAAATATCTCAGTATCCTCTTGACAGCAATCAAGTGAGACTCTTTTGGATTAGGCTGGAAGCGAGCACAAAGCCCTATACTGAAAACTATGTCAGGTCTGCTGGCAGTAAGATACAAAAGTGTCACGACCCAAAAATCCCTCCGAAGGAGTCGTGATGGCACCTAGTCTCTAAACTAGGTAAGCCTAACATTAACTGAGATAACATTTATATTTGCTAACTTTAATCTGAATAACTCTTAACAATTTACAATTCCCAAAACCGGTGGTACAAGTCACAAGCCTTTCTAAGAGTAGTTATACAAAATAAATACATCACCGCTCCGAAATAAAAGGAACAAATGGGAATAAGTACAAACGAAGGTGACTCCGAGGCCTGCGAACGTTGTAGCAGGTTTACCTTGAGTCTCCACCGCAACGACCCGCACAACTACTATCGATCAAGTACCTGGATCTGTAACAAAAATGTACAGAAGTGTAGTATGAGCACACCACGGCGGTTCCCAGTAAGCATCAAGACTAACCTCGGTGGGGTAGTGACGATGAACAGTCCAGACACCTACTGGTCAAATAAATTGAATAGGATTTCATAATAAACTATCAATCTAAAAATGACATAGTAATATCAACAGCAGGGAAATAACAAACTACAATCAGTAGAAACAATAAAGAGAAACACGGGTGGAAACGAAGATAACCAAATAAATTAACACCAACATAGCTGGAACACAGACAAGTAAAGAAAAATATACTCAAACAAGGACGGCGATGCCAGCTCAATAAGTCATATCGTTTCTGATGCACAATTTCCAACCATCTCAAACTCGATGTCTCATATCATAACCTCAATTACCAAACTTTTAGCACACCCGACACCTCGTGCCCACATATTTCTATCTCACTATACACAACAACGCTCTCATGTTACTCGGTTCATAGGGTCTGTAACCAATACAATTAAGATGTTCAAGGAGTCTGATTTACATAACCTAAGTGGAGTACAGCTTCTAAACCAATTACGAACTCAGCAAGAAAAGATGAAGTTATTTTTAGAAATCATTTACATAAAGAAAGTACCATTTTCAACTAAAGTACAACATCGAATGAAATATTACCTTTCACAAGAAATTTAATAAATTATCTTAGTAGAAATTCCATTTTTAAGTAAAATACAACCTCAGACGGTTTAAGAAAATTTAATTGAGTAACTAAATGAATTGAAGATGAAACAATTATTGAAATTTGAAGTATTGAAAAATATGTATATAAATACGGCAAAGTATTGAAAACATGATGGGGTTCCTTCACAAAGGATCACAACGGTAAAGGAATCTGAACAGTTAAAACACTTGACTTGGTAACAACAAATAAACATAGCAAACAGAAAGTGCACGGCACCAAAATCCAATTACTAACAAGGATAAGGAGAACAAACACAGAATTTCACTTTCATTTCATATCTTGTTCCAGGCGTGCAACCCGATCCCATTTCACATATCTCGTTGCAGGCGTGCAACCCGATCCCATTTCATATATCTCGTTGCAGGCGTGCAACCCGCTCCTATTTCAGATATCTTGTTGCAGGCGTGCAACCCGCTCCCATTTACAAATCATCATCAATCATAAAAGAATCCCGGCAAGGGAACAAGAGTACAACAATAACATCCCGGCAAGGGAGACAATATCATAAACAATAACATCCCGGCAATGGAATAATAATATAACAACAATATCCCGGCAAGGGAAACAATACCATAAGCAATAACGTCCCGGCAAGAGAATCAACAAGTACATAATAAGGGTCACGGAAAAACCAAGAAGCACGATAACCTCAACAAAACAACAAGACATAATAAGCACGTGATAACTACACCGGTAACCACAACAATTGGACATGTAACATATTCGCACGAAGTCATAGAGGAACTCACAATCAAGAAGTATCAAAACAATAAGGAAGGCAATCACTACAATCAAGACAATTAAGGGTCAATATAACACGTGAGAATTAAAGGAAAGCTAAAAACATCATATGGAGCATATAGAGGCAATTTAAGCAACTAGGAAACCCAATCATAACAGGATACTTCCCACATAGGGACCTAAGAACCCTAGAGGCAAATTTTCCACAAATAAGTCCGAGCACACACTCGTCACCTTGCATGCATGGACTACAATTAGCATAGAAGACTCAATTCCTAAGGGGAAGTCCCCTACACAAGGTTAGGCAAGATACTTACCTCAAAGATGACAACTCGGTACTCTAAAATGGACTTCTCGGGCGAAAAGACCTCTGGACAGCTCAAATCCAACTATAACAACTCCAAAACACACATAAATCGAATAAGGAACTATTCCGAATAATAAAGTTTCAATCTTTACAAAAATATAAAAGTCGACCCCCGTTCCCGCACCTCAAAACCCGTCAAATTTTACAAAATCCGATCACCCATTCCAAAATGAGTTCAACCATACAAAATTTATCCAATTCCGATACCATTTGGTCCCTCAAATCATGATTTTTCATTTTGAAATTTTTCTTCAAAAACCAACTCTTTCCCCAACCCAAAACACAATTTAAATGATAAAAATAAAGACAAATTGATGGAATATATTTAATTCTAGTTGAAGAACACTTACCCAATCGAACTTCCCACCAAAAATCGCCAAAACCGAGCTCTAGAAGTCAAAATATGATGAAAATGGTGTAACCCACGATTTTGGAATATATTATGTCTGCCCAGGTATTTGTTCATTGCGATCGCGGGAGAAGTGATGCGATCGCGTAGAAGAAAATAGCTACTGGCCCAAAATGTTCTATGCGATCGCAGGCAAATCAATGCAATCGCATAGAAGGAATATGCTGCTATCCAAATTTGTGCAACGTTATCGCGGACAAAACAATGCAATCGCATAGAAGGAAAACGCTGCTGTCCAAATTTGTTGTATGCTATAGCGGACAAATCAATGCAATCACACAGAAGGAAAATGCTGCTGTCCAAATTTGTGCTATGCTATCGCAGACAAATCAATGCAATCGCATAGAAAGAAAATGCTGCTGTCCAAATTTGTGCTATGCGATCGCGAACGAATCAATGCGATCGCATAGAAGGAAAATGTGGCAGGTTAACATTGTACTACGCGATCGCGGCTACGCCTATGATATCGCATAGAAGGATATACCAGATAGCAGAACAACAGTTCAAACATAGGGAAAAATGACCCGTAGCCCATCGGAAACACACCCGAGGCTCCCAGGACCCCGTCTAATCACACAAACAGGTCATATAACCTAACACAGACTCGCTCGAGGCTTCAAATCACATAAAACAACACCGAAACAACAAATCAAACAAAAAATCAAACTTATGAATTTTCAAATCTTCAAATATCAAATCTCATGCCGAAACCTATCAATTCAACTCGGAATAACGCCAAATTTTGCAGACATGTCCAAAATGACACAATTGAGCTGCTCCAACTCTCAGAATCGCATTTCGACCCCGATATCACAAAATTCAACTATGGGTCAAACTTCTCCATTTTCCAAACTTCAACTTTTCCAACTTTCGCCGAAATGCCTCAATTTACCCTACGGACCTCCAAATCCGAATCCGGACGCGCGCCTAAGTCCAAAATCACCATACGAAGCTGTTGAGATCATCCACGACCCATTCCGTGGCCGTTTACCCAAAAGTCCAATTCCGGTCAAATTCTCACCGTTTAAACTTCCAAAGCTAGTTTCCTTCTTCCAATTTGACTCTGAATCATCCATTAACTGAATTCAACCATGCACGCAAGTCAATATACATTATGTGAAGCTGCTCACGACCTCAAACTGCTGAGGCGGGCGCAATCGCTCAAAATGACCAGTCGGGTCGTTACATCCTCCTCCACTTAAACATACGTTCATCCTCGAACGTGCCTGGAGTCGTTCCAAAACCACCGGACCACTGCATGAGCTCACCATACATACACCCGGGGGGTGATTCCCCGTAACCCAACTTAAGCAGAACGGTCAATGCAACTTAACTGAAGATCTCACCTCCTCCTTAGCCCATCACCTTAGAACAGAACCCAAACCTCAACATCTGAGTTTCATCATAGGATCGGAATCCCACATCATTACACTATATAAACTCGAACAAGCTGAATTGAGCCAAAATAAATTCCAATCCCAAATACAATCACATGTTGCTCCACATAACTCAATGCCCGAAGCAATAACCTCTGACCACCATAGCTGCTCCAATAACATCCTGGATGCCGGCAACACACCTCACATTAAATATAACCTTATTCAGAACCTCCACACCACTGTTCATGATAAAGAAACATGCGGGAACTCATAGCCGCCTATGAAGTCAACAAGTCAAGAAACCCTCTCGCCCGCCAGGGCCATTATCCAAATCTTAGCAAAAACACCCACATACTTTCAAACACTCCTCACCCCCAACACCATAGTACCACTCTCAGGTCTAAGAACCACATATCGACCAATACAAGCAGCCCAACTGATGAATCATCATGGAAACACACAAATTCTTACACTACACAGCTCGTACACTGAGCCAACAATAACTCAATTACGCAGCACAAATAAAGAAAAACAAGGTATAAGAATTTTCTAGCGAGAACCACATGTATAACAACAAAAGTATTGTGCTCATCAAATTGTCCCACAGAGGGAAACACAACATCAAATAATCACAAGGAAAGGGTATCCCACATAACATCCGCTGCGGCGCGCAGCCCGCTCCCAAATACTCATCAAGCCAAAATGCTCGAGTCCACTGATCACATAAATATTGATATCAGGCACAACAGAGTGCACAAGTGAAACTGTGGGAACAATGAATAGAAGTAATAAAACATGAGAGAAGCAAGCACATATAAGGTGCAACGAGCAAATCAACATCACGGGGACTATCTCGACCGCCTCGCCATAAGGCCTGAACAGAGTTACAACATGCGTGGGGTATAATCATACAACCTCATCGCCTAACACAGCATAAAAAAGTAGCACATAACATAGGCTAGGGGAACAAATAATATTCATTCTGCCCGGTAACATAACCATAATGACAATCTCACAGGAGCACACAAACTTGATCTGATACAAGATACATATTCTCATTGAGCTTTCAAACAGTCCCCAACCCAAATCCTGATTATTTCCAAATAGGTAAATATCCTTTCCAAAAATCCACAGAGACCTATCAATCATGCATGCTATTAATTACCTCACCCTCAACATTTCTTCACAACCCGCCAGTAGGAAATGGTCCACATATGAGGGCATCTAGCCCAAAACCTCAGGAATACCAAAACTTCCATACTCAAACTCCACTACGCAAATGAGATGGCTAATATAACACTTACACCCTATCATTCTGCTGAAGCACTCATATAGAGTTTTTGGCCGCGTAACAAAACATGAACCTCGAAAGCCTCAAAACCCAGTAATCACCATGCTACCACCCACACACTTCAAACCAAAACTCAAGGTCCTTTCCAAAATACACACTCTTCACATATGATAGCCAACAATGTCAACACCCTATAAATTTCTGATGCCTATTCAGGAGAAAGCCACAATACACCACATATTCCTTACGCCCATAGTAGACACCCACTCAAGCCGTAGTCAAACCATCGAGAACCCTCCGAGATCCGCCCGCACGCCATTAAGCCATCAGGACTAAACCTCCCCAACTGAACCGAGTCACACAAACCGTCCAATCCAAGATTGCTTCCACAAATACTAGTAGAGAATTCCTATTTAAAGGACCAATCACTTCATCGCTATGCTGACCCAACACCACAAAGCTGACCCATTTATTCGGATAGTCGATATGAAATAATCCCAATCAAAGTCCCAACATCGTCCCGTACAAGATCTCAGACCTTAGTCATATACAAATTCCGGGAACCTACCAACACCACACAAACATATACCTCAGGCCGAAACTGACGCAAGTCTGACTATGCAGTCTGAATGCCGTTGATGGACTCCTCCACTTGGCGCAAAGCCATAGAAAATAACGTCTGATGATCCGCAGAGCTGACCTTCACAGCTCGTACAACACAAATCACAAGGTACTCCAATACCGCCAACTATCCTCAATCAACACCCACCACGCTTCCGCTGCGCCTCCATATAAACAACTGAATAGTCTCTTAATACCTCTGTATCTCCAGTCTGGACAGCACGTTGAGAAAATGTCTGAGCATCCCTGACTCCCTCGTAGCCTGTCTGTAGCATCACGAAACACTGGTGCATAGCGGACAACGAGAACGTAATATTTCACACAAGTGGACGTAAAGGAATATAAGTTATATGCATCGAGCTGAATCAATGTCGCACGATAAGGAATGAAAGATGGGGAATTTCCTAACAGTTCTGTAGCCTCTCGAAGATAAGTACAGACGTCTCCGTACCGATCCGCAAGACTCTACTAAACCTGCTTGTGACTCGTAGCACCCATGAACCTAGAGCTCTGATACCAACTTGTCACGACCCAAAAATCCCTCCGAAGGAGTCGTGATTGCACCTAGTCTCTAAACTAGGTAAGCCTAACATTAACTGAGATAACACTTATATTTGCTAACTTTAATCTGAATAACTCTTAACAATTTACAATTCCCAAAACCGGTGGTACACGTCACAAGCCTTTCTAAGAGTAGTTATACAAAATAAATACATCACCGCTCCGAAACAAAAGGAACAAATGGGAATAAGTACAAATGAAGGTGACTCCGAGGCCTGCGAAAGCTGTAGCAGGTTTACCTTGAGTCTCCACCGCAACGACCCGCACAGCTACTATCGATCAAATACCTGGATCTATACACAAAAATATACAGAAGTGTAGTATGAGCACACCACGGCGGTGCCCAGTAAGTATCAAGACTAACCTCGGTGGGGTAGTGACGAGGAACAGTCCAGACACCTACTGGTCAAATAAATTGAACAGGATTTGATAATAAACTATCAATCTAAAAATAACATAGTAATATTAACAGCAGGGAAATAACAAACTACAATCAGTAGAAACAATAAAGAGAAACACGGGTGGAAACGAAGATAACCAGATAAATTAACACCAACATAGCTGGAACACTGACAAGTAAAGAAAAATGTACTCGAACAAGGAAGGCGATGCCAGATCAATAAGTCATATCATTTCTGATGCACAATTTCCAACCATCTCAAACTCGATGTCTCATATCATAACCTCAATTACCAAACTTTTAGCACACCCGGCACCTCGTGCCCACATATTTCTATCTCACTTTACACAACAACGCTCTCATGTTACTCGATTCATAGGGTCTGTAACCAATACAATTAAGATGTTCAAGGAGTCTGATTTACATAACCTAAGTGGAGTACAGCTTCTAAACCAATTACGAACTCAGCAAGAAAAGATGAAGTTATTTTTAGAAATCATTTAAATAAATAAAGTACCATTTTCAATTAAAGTACAACATCGAATGAAATATTACCTTTCACAAGAAATTTAATAAATTACCTTAGTAGAAATTCCATTTTTAAGTAAAATACAACCTCAGACGGTTTAAGGAAATTTAATTGAGTAACTAAATGAATTGAAGATGAAACAATTATTGAAATTTGAAGTATTGAAAAATATGTATATAAATACGGCAAAGTATTGAAAACATGATGGGGTTCCTTACCTCAAGGTTAGGCAAGATACTTACCTCAAAGACGACAACTCGGTACTCTAAAATGGACTTCTCGGGCGAAAAGACCTCTTGACAGCTCAAATCCAACTATAACAACTCCAAAACACACATAAATCGAATAAGGAACTATTCCGAATAATAAAGTTTCAATCTTTACAAAAATATAAAATTCGACCCAAAAGTCGACCCCCGGGCCCGCACCTCGGAACCCATCAAATTTTACAAAATCCAATCACCCATTCCAAAATGAGTTCAACCATACAAAATTTATCCAATTCCGATATCATTTGGTCCCTCAAATCATGATTTTTCATTTTGAAATTTTTCTTCAAAAACCAACTCTTTCCCCAACCCAAAACACAATTTAAATGATAAAAATAAAGACAAATTCATGGAATACATTTAATTCTAGTTGAAGAACACTTACCCAATCGAACTTCCCACCAAAAATCGCCAAAACCGAGCTCTAGAAGTCAAAATATGATGAAAATGGTGTAACCCTCGATTTTGGAATATATTATGTCTGCCCAGGTATTTGTTCATTGCGATCGCGGGAGAAGTGATGCGATCGCGTAGAAGAAAATAGCTACTAGCCCAAAATGTTCTATGCGATCGCAGGCAAATCAATGCAATCGCATAGAAGGAATATGCTGCTGTCCAAATTTGTGCAACTCTATCGCGGACAAATCAATGCAATCGCATAGAAAGAAAATGCTGTTGTCCAAATTTGTGCTATGCTATCGCGGACAAATCAATGCAATCACATAGAAGGAAAATATTGTTGTCCAAATTTGTGCTATGCTATCGCGGACAAATCAATGCAATCGCATAGAAGGAAAATGCTACTGTCCAAATTTGTGCTATGCGATCGCGAACGAATCAATGCGATCGCATAGAAGGAAAATGTGGCAGGTTAACATTGTACTACGCGATCGCGGCTACGCCTATGCGATCGCATAGAAGGAAATACCAGATAGCAGAACTGCAGTTCAAACATAGGGAAAAATGACCCGTAACCCGTAACGAAAAGTTAAAATAATTAGACAAAGAAATAAAAAAATCTCAAATTAGTAGTAGTACAATTAATCTGTAGTAGACTTTAGCAAATCCCCTGCAACGGCGCCAAAAATTTGACGAGTGTCTGGCGTGTGTATAAATTAAACTCGTAATTTGTCAAATTATAGTATAGAAAGATGTCGAACCCACAAAGATTGGTTCATCTATTCTACAGACGTTTCTTGTTTTAATTACTATTTGAGAAAATCAGAAAGAGTTGAGTTGTAAATTAACTAACTAAAAATGCATAAATAGAGCAGTAAATAATATTTTGTTGTTCACAAATATAATAAAAGGTGTTGGGATCTTGACTTCACCTAATATTTCTATTATATACTAGAATTATTATTCTTCAATTTCTATTTCTCAAAAATGTATAAATACCTCTCACGATTACAAATATATATTATTACTTAAGTTGAATAATTAATTGCACTCCTCTCGGTTATACAAATTAATCTTCAAACTAGTAATATTAAAGAACCAGAAATATATGATTGAACTAAAACACGCTCTTGTTAGTAAGTCCCTTTCGGTTACCCTACTTGTTATAACTGATTATTACACTATTCGCCTCTCTCGATTACAAATAAGTGTAAAATTAATTATAACATAAAGAGATAGATGTTACTGAATAAATATTAGCATTTATCAATACTACACTTAACTATATTATATCTTCCGCCTCTCTCGATTACATAATTAATAAACAGTTAATATGTACAAGCTAGATAGATGTTAATAAATTAAATAACGTCTAACTGTAAAAGCAGATAAAAGTTAAATAAATTCTAGCTCAAGCATGTGAATTTGTGGAATAATATCTACTATTATATAGAAATATTAAGATCCGTCTTTCTCCCAACACAAGAAAAGTTACTCCATACTGGAATTAGTACTAATAATGGAAATATTCTTGTCCATTAAATAAGAAAATAGAAAGAAATATTCAAGAAGAATAATTCCCCCTATTTAATTAAAAGCAGGAACTAGAGTAATTTCCTACACTGGAATTTATTTAGAAACAACAACCAAACCACTAATGTGATTTAAAAGAAACGATAACTTTATACTAGTGAAAGAAATAAAACAGAGAAGCTTATTAAGAATTTGGATTCAGACTTCTAGCTCTAAGCTTTCTCTCTACTCTGATACCCTTCTCTGATCGGGCAACATCTTCTTATATAAGAAAGTTTCATGATGACTTCTGGATTTGGTACTAGATTTCCATGGCAAATCTAGATTTTGCATTTGCAGATATGAGAATTCGTCATTCTAAGTTTAGATTTCGTCGATTTCATCATGACAAATCCAGATTTTGCATTTGCAGATATGAGAATTTGAATTCTCGATTTGGTGCTAGATTTCAATGGCAAATCAAAATTATGATTCATTGCAGAGATGAGAATTCTGTAATTCTAAGTTTAGATTTCATCATGGCAAATCGAGACTTGGTGCATTGTCACGGCAGTAATGAATCGTAGCTCGATTTCACACTTCTTTATTGTATTTTTCTTCATGCTGCGCACAACAATTCTTCTATAATTATTCCTGCAAAATAAAGTTAAGAATATAGAGGGAACATAATAATTTATATGTTTTTATCAGAGAAATTATGTGGTTAAGATCACGTAAAATGTACTTATCAAATTCTCCCATACTTAAACTTTTGCTCGTCCTCGAGCAAAGAAAAAAAAATGAACATAGTAACTAAACACTTTAAGTGAAATCATGAGAGGTTTTGACAGAGAAGAATTGACTAAGACCAATCCACGAGTTCAAACAACTTTCAGCTGTACTCATGTTCACCAATTGATAACTGAAATCATAATATTTTTTAATCCCAAGTGTGTCTCACTGAATGAAGAGAGATGCCATATATTACATAATATATAGATATAGGATCAAAGAAGGGCATAGATAAAAAATACGCTCACTCTCAACAAAGAAGTACCTCAAGCTACTAGAAATAACCATAAGCTTAACTATCATGTGGTTCTCTACTAATATAGGAGTCTCTGAGTTAAGATCATGTAGGACTTTTGCAAGGTTGTAAAGTAGGCTTTAGGGATGGGTAGGATACATATAGATAATAGTGACTCAAATTTCCTATGGGCACTACACATTTATTTTATCTCTTAAGTACAATTGCCTTTCATCTCATTTAAACAATAAACCTCTGTTTTGTTTTATCCCTTTAAATTTTTTTTTATTTTTTTCCAACTTTTCTTTGTTGCTTTTTTTTTTGTTTGAAATTCTGAAGCAACTATATTTTTTTTAGTTCCTATGACAACATCTCAAAATATCGACAACTTCAAACAATTATTCTTTCACCAATTATTTACAATTACACCTCACGCCAAGATTTTTACATTCAGATCAACTCTTAAAGTGCCCAAAAGGGAATTGGGTGAACAAAGAACAAGTCATAACAACAACAGGCTAAGGGTTAAAGCATGGCGACCAACAAAATAAGAGATAATTTTGTAGGCTCAACTGGGCTAACTAAGGATAAAAATCATTAAGGTAGGTCAATTTAGGTTATGGATCAACAAAGAAGGCCTACGTTCATTTCTTAACTCAAAGATCTAGCTAGAATTTTGCCTCAATCCACATTCAAGGCAAGTTCTAGATTTCCAGATAAGTAGGAGAACTAGACAATATAAGCTAACCGCACAATACACTTGGGCCAACGAAAACTATGATTTCAATTACCAATAAGTAAGTATGAGTTTAGAAAAGTGATCATAAAACTCGTGAATGGTACTTAATCGAATTCGTCTTTTCTAAATGTCAAGCTTTTCAAGTCAAATCAAGTTTAACCAACTTATTTACCAAAACAAGTTAAAACAACTAAAAGTCCTAAAAAATGTTCAGTTCAAAATATTACGACCATGGAAAAGAACTGAACAAGAAATCCATGGAAGTATATGTAATAATTGCCTTAAGAATAAGGCAACTAAATTTTTTTTCATTTTTTTTTAATTTTATAATTTTACTAAAAACACATTTTTTAGTTGTAAAATATACTCTCTTTTTTTTATTTAGCCGAAAAAAAACTTAAAAGAAACACATATATAACAAACATATTCCTCTACCCCCAAGCTTAAATAATGTCATGTCATCATGACAAATAAATTAAAAGTAAAAGGAGATAAAGGAGCGTCCCTGATTTTTTTCGATTCTGGCATCATTTCCTTTTTCTTGGCTTCTCAAGGTTTCTCTCATATAATAAAGACAAGATTATGGCAAAGAAAATGTTCTTTTTCATGGTAGGAAAAAACTTTCATTGTCTCAATCATGAGAGTGCTTCTTTGTTATGGAAAAATATATTAATACATACACACATATATATAATATAATACAAACATGCAATTACTATTATTATTATTTTTTTTACTTTTTGTTATATAAGAAAAAAAAACTAATTTTATTATATACATTTACTAAAAAGAAAATATTATATGTTACTACTAATAATTTAAAGATTAAAGAGAGGGGAAGAAAATAGTTCTGAGTTTAACGTCGCCAGCTCGATTTATTTTAAAAATTAGGCAAAAAGGATTGTTGAAGCCTGTTTGTCGAAGAATCTGCTGATATAAGGCTTCAAACGATGACCGTTTACTTTGAATTTATCTCCCCCGTCTGTATGTTGTACTTCAATGGCACCATAGGGGGTCACTCCTGTTACTATATATGGTCCTGTCCAGCGTGACTTAAACTTTCCTGGGAATAATCTCAATCGGCTATTGTACAACAGAACTTGATCTCCAACTTCAAAATCTTTACGGCGGATGAGCTTGTCATGCCATTTTTTTGTCTTTTCCTTGTACAATTTGGTATTTTCGTATGCTGTAAGTCTGAACTCTTCCAACTCATCAAGCTGCAATAGACGATTTTTACCTGCATCTGGCAAGTTTAGATTCAACAATTTTATAGCCCAGTATGCTTTATGTTCTAATTCCACAGGTAAATGACAAGCTTTTCCAAAAACTAGTCTATAAGGAGATGTGCCTGTGGGAGTTTTATAAGTAGTTCTATATGCCCATAAAGCATCATCCAATTTTAAAGACCAATCTTTTCGAGAAGAACCAACAGTTTTTTCTAAAATTCTTTTTAATTCTCTGTTGGAAACTTCTACTTGCCCGCTTGTTTGAGCATGATATGGGGTTCCTGTTTTATGAGTTACTCCATATTTTAGTAACAAACTAGCAAATTGTCTATTTATAAAATGAGTTCCTTGATCACTTATTATAACTCGTGGAGTTCCAAATCTAGAAAAAATACTTTTGTTGAGAAAAGCACAAACAGTATGAGCATCATTTTTTCTAGTAGCAATTGCTTCTACCCATTTTGAAACATAGTCAACAGCTACCAAAATATATTCATAGTCGTTTGAAGGAGGAAAAGGACCCATAAAATTAATGCCCCATACATTAAAGATTTCGCACACAAAAATAGAGTTAAGAGGCATTTCGTCCCTTTTTGAAATGTTACCGATTCTCTGGCATTTATCGCAAGTGGCGACATAATTCCTTGCATCTTTGAATAGAGTAGGCCAGTAAAAGCCATTCAAGTACTTTAGCTGCTGTCCTTCTTCCTCCATAGTGTCCTCTTACAGCCCCATCATGACAGTGACTTAAGATGTTGTTCATTTCTGTCTCCGGTACATATCTCCTAATTATGTCATCTACACAAAATTTAAACAAGTAAGGATCTTCCCAGTAATAATGTCTCACTTCTTTTTTAAGTTTTTTCTTTTGTTCATAAGAAAAATCTTTTGGAATCCATCCTCCAGCCAAATAGTTGTCAATATCAGCAAACCAAGGTGGTCGATTTATAACGGTTGTGACTGAAAACATATGTTCATCGGGAAATCCCTCTTTGATATCTTCTATCTCAGTAGGAGGATTTTCTAAATGAGACAAATGATCAGCTACCTGGTTCTCAGAACCTTTTCGATCTTTTATTTTAAGATCAAATTCTTGCAAAAGGAGTATCCATCTTAGCAATCTGGGTCTAGCATCTTTCTTTTCTAAGAGGTACTTTAAAGCTGCATGATCAGTATAAATTGTAACCTTTGATCCTATCAAATAGGAACGAAATTTGTCAAACGCAAATACTACTACAAGTAGTTCCTTCTCAGTTGTAGCATAATTCTTTTGAGCTTCATTGAGGGTTCTACTGGCGTAGTAAATAGGCCTGAAAATCTTGTCTCTCTTTTGTCCCAATATCGCTCCAACTGCTATATCACTTGCATCACACATTATTTCAAATGGTTCGCTCCAATCAGGAGAAACAACAATTGGAGCATTAGTCAAATGTTCCTTGAGAATCTCAAATGCTTTTCTGCAATCATCTGAAAATTCAAACTTCACATCTTTCATCAGTAGGTTAGTCAGAGGTTTTTGAAAATTTTTTGAAAAATCTTTTATAAACCTTCTATAAAAACCTGCATGCCCTAAGAAACTTCTAATGCCTTTAACAGTGGTAGGAGGGGGTAATCCTGCTATAAGATCAATTTTAGCCTTATCAACTTCTATCCCTTTAGCAGAAATTTTATGTCCTAAAACAATTCCCTCTGTTACCATGAAATGATATTTTTCCCAATTAAGAACTAGATTTGTCTCTTCACATCTTTTAAGCACCAAAGTTAAATGATAGAGACAATCTTCAAATGTCTTACCAAAAAGTGTGAAATCATCCATAAATATTTCAAGAAACTTTTCAGTCATATCTGAGAAAATTGCCGACATGCAACGCTGAAATGTAGCAGGAGCATTGCATAGTCCAAATGGCATTCTCGGTAAGCNTTCAGCATTTGTTCAAGCAAAAGGATCTTAATTTGAGGCAGCGTAGATGGCTAGAGTTGCTTAAGGATTATGATATTACTATTCTGTATCATCCGGGGAAGGCCAATGTAGTGGCCGATGCTTTGAGCCGAAAGGCAATGAGTATGGGGAGTTTGGCGTATATTCCAGTTGGGGAGAGACCCCTTCCAGTTGATGATCAGTCCTTGGCCAATCGGTTGGTGAGGCTAGATATTTCGGAGCCCAGTCGGGTGTTGGCTTGTGTGGTTTCTCGGTCTTCCTTGTATAATCGCATTAGAGAGCACCAATATGATGATCCGCATTTGCTTGTCCTTAAGGACAGAGTTCAGCATGATGATGCCAGAGATGTGACCATTGGTGATGATGGCGTGTTGAGGATGCAGGGTCGGATTTGCGTGCCCAATGTGGATGGGCTTCGGGAGTTGATATTGGAGGAGGCCCATAGCTCGTGGTATTCCAGGTGCCGCGAAGATGTATCAGGATCTTAGACAGCACTATTGGTGGCGGAAGATGAAGAAAGATATTGTAGAGTTTGTAGCTCGGTGTCTCAATTGTCAGCAGGTGAAATATGAGCATTAGAGACCGGGCGGCTTGCATCAGCAGATGGTTATTCCCAAGTGGAAGTGGGAGAGGATCATTATGGATTTTGTTACTGGACTCCCACGGACTTTGAAGAAGTTCGATGCTATTTGGGTGATTGTAGACATGCTGACCAAGTCCGCGCACTTCATTCCTGTTTGCACCACTTATTCTTCAGAGCGGTTGGCAGAGATTTATGTTCGGGAGATTGTTCGGTTGCATGGTGTCCCAGTTTCCATCATATCAGATCGGGGCACTCAGTTTACTTCTCAGTTTTGGCAGTCTGTTCAGTGGGAGTTGGGTACTCAGGTACAGTTGAGCATAGCCTTTCACCCTCAGACGGACGGGCAGTCCGAGCGCACCATTCAGATATTAGAGGATATGCTACGCGCCTGTGTTATTGACTTCGGAGGGTCATGGGATCGGTTTCTACCGCTTGCAGAGTTTGCTTACAACAACAGCTACCAGTCGAGTATTCAGATGGCCCCGTATGAGGCTTTGTATGGGAGGAGATGTAGATCTCCAGTTGGTTGGTTCGAGCCCGATGAGGCTAGGCTATTGGGGACAGATTTAGTCCAGGATGCTTTAGACAAAGTAAAGGTAATTCAGGAGAGACTCCATACAGCGCAGTCGAGGCAGAAGAGTTAGGCGGACAGGAAGGTTCGAGATGTATCCTACATGGTTGGTGATAAGGTCCTGTTAAAGGTTTCACCCACAAAGGGTGTTATGAGATTTGGAAAGAAGGGGAAATTGAGTCCGCGGTTCATTGGGCCTTTTGAGGTACTTCGGAGGATTGGGGGGTGGCTTATGAGCTTGCCCTGCCACCCAGCTTGTCGATCGTGCATCCAGTTTTTCAAGTTTCTATGCTTCGGAAGTATATTGGAGACCCGTCCCATGTTCTAGATTCCAGTACGGTTCAGTTGGAGGGTGATTTGGCTTATGATGTAGAGCTAGCAGCCATTTTGGAGCGTCAGGTTCGGAAGTTGAGGTCAAAGGCTGTTGCTTCAGTGAAGGTGCAGTGGAGGGGTCGGCCCGTGGAGGAGGCTACCTGGGAGACCGAGCGGGAGATGCGGAACAGATACCCTCACCTATTTGAGGCTTCAGGTATGTTTCTTGACTCGCTCGAGGACGAGCGTTTGTTTAAGTTGGGAAGGATGTGACGACATGACCCGTCGTCTCATGAGTTACCGCCCCGTTTCCCCCATTCCTGCTTCTTTGTGCTTCGTTATCCATGTTTTATGTGGTTGAGTTGATTGGGTTGAGTTCGGAGTGAATTGGTAAGAGATGAGACACTTAGTCTCTTTAAGGAAGGCTTACTTTGGAAAAGTCAACCGGATGTTGACTTATGCGTCAGAGGGCTCGGATGTGATTTCCGATGATTCGGTTAGCTTCGGGGGATGATTTGTGACTTAGGAGTGTGATCGGAAGTGGTTTTGGAGGCCCAGTGTAGAATTAGGCTTGAATTGGCAAAGTTAGTATTTTGGCGATTTCCGGTTGATAGGTGAGATTTTGATCCGAGGGTCGGAATAGAATTTCGAGAGTTGCTGTAGCTTCATTGTGTGATTTGGGATGTGTGTATAAAATTTCAGGTCATTCGGAGGTGATTTGGTTGGGTTTTTGATCAAATGCGTGTTTCGGAAGTTTTAGAAGAACTTAGGCTTGAATTCGATGTAATTTGATGGTTTTGGTGTTGTTTGAGGTGTTTTGATGGTTGGAGCAAGTTTGAATGATGTTTTAGAATGCGTTGGTGCTATTGGTTGAAGTCCAGGGGGCCTCGGGGTGATTTCGGATGGCTATCGGGAGGTTTTGAGACTTGGAGGAATTGCAGAATTTGCATCAGATGCTGCAGGGGTAATTTGGTCTTCGCGATCGCGAGCCTGAGGCCGCAATTGCATAGAAGAATTTTTGGCAGGCCTAATTTTTGTTCTTCGCGTTCGCGATAGTGGGTCCGCGAACGCGGAAGGTGAGTTTCGAATGCTTCGCGTTCGCAGGGAGTTATTCGCGTTCGCATAGGTCTGGGATTTTGAGCATCACGATCGCAGTGTGGATATCGCATTCGCGTAGGGTTAATTTGGAACCTCGGATTCTAGAGCTTCGCGATCGCGGGGCCTTTGTCGCGATCGCGATGAAGGATTGCTGGAGCTGGGCAGAAGGGTTTTAAATATTTTATTCCGCGAGCATAAGTTATTTTTCCTCCATTGTTGAACATTTTGAGAGCTCTTTGGGAGAAATTGAAGAGGGATTCGAAAAGGATTGATTGGAGGTAAGTTTTATGAACCAAAAACGTGATTATTATGTGAAATTAACCCTGAAATTCATGGAAATTTGGCTAAAATTGGAAGAACTAGGGCTTGGGATTTTGAGATTTTTAAATTGGGATGTGAAGGGTCATTTGAGCTCGGATTTGAGAGTTCTTGGTATGTATAGACTCGTGGCGAGATAAGGAACCCGTTGATGTGAAAATTTCTGAGTTTCGAGAAGTGCGCCCGGGGCTCGGGTTTTGCTAATATCGGGATTTTTGATATTTTTCGATTGTTTTCGATCGGGTTTTGTTCCTTTAGCATATTGTGACATATTCGTTGTGGTTTTGGTCAGATTCGACGCGCGAGGAGGCCGATTTGAGAGGCAAGGGCATAGCGAGTTAGAGTTTTGGCCGGCTTGAGGTGAGTAATGAATGTAAATGATGTCCTGAGGGTTTGAAACCCCGGATTTGCACATCGTAATGCTACATTGAGGTGAGACACGCGCTTGATGATGAGCGTGGGGTCGTTTACTATTGGGGATTTGGACTTGGTCTGTCCCGAGGGATGTTTTTACCGCGTAATTGATTGAAGCTTATTTGGTATCATTATTTTATTTGACTAATTGTCATATTTGGGCTTCATGCCAATTATTTCAACCCTTCGGGGATTGCTATCACTGTTTTCTCACTATTTTGACATATTACTTGAACTCAGTCCTATTGTTTAATACTGTTTTACAAACTCAACCACTTTTACTCCGATTTGAAACATAAATGAAATTTCTAATGATGTTTTGGGCTTAGAACTACCATTTTATTATGGCCCGGAGGGCTTATGTGATTTCTAGACTGAGTATGGATCGGGCTGCGCACCGCAGCAGTATTATACTGATATTGATACCAGGCCGAGGGCCTAGCTGATGCCACGAGATGGCTTGATATTGCGCTTGGGCCGTAAGGGGCCCCTCCCGGAGTCTGCACACCCCCAGTGAGCGTCGTCGACGATAAATAAATGGATCGGGCTGCACGCCGCAGCGGGTACTAGAGGGTACCGTACCATGTGTTGCATTTCTTTTATTTGGTTATCATTTATTTGCTTATCCGTTGTAGCTTTTCCATGTTTCTACTTCATTGGCTCATTGATTTCATACTATTTGGTTTAAACTGTTGTACTATAGATTACAATGTATTTATCCAGGATTTCTTATTCTCAGCCCTTATGTATGTTTATTACTCACTGGGTCGGAGTACTCACATTACTCCCTGCACCTTGCGTGCAGATCCAGGTGCATCTGAGGCTGTTGAGGATTTTCAGTTAGGCAGCGCATATCCGGGAGCATCGAGGTAGCTGCATTGGCGTCCGCAGTCCTGATCTCTCCCTTTATTCTTCTTGTTTCCTCCGCATTTTCTAGATTTGCTTTGCATTAGGTTGGTACTTATGTATTAGAGGCAGAGACTTGTGACACCGGATCTTTTGGGCTATTTAGTAGTATTGCTATTTGAATTTCAGCACATTTAACTCTTATTTCAGACTTCTGATATGCTGATATGGTAATTTAATTGTGTTAGCTAATAATGAACCGTATAATGAATTGGGCTAAGGTTGTTAATTCGTCGGGCTTGCCTAGTAGTGTGTTGGGCGCCATCACGACCGGGGTTGGGGTCGTGACACTGACCTAGCCAAACATCTCTCTAATGAATTAGTAATTAACTGATTATCTTTGTATTCATCTACAAGGTCATCTAGTAAGTCAATTTGAAAACAAGATGGTGATGACTCATCCCCTGGAAATTTCATCATTTTTTGCATGTCAAAAATCACTCTTTCCTCATCAACTCGCAAAATTAATTGTCCTTGATGGACATCAATTATTGCTCTTCCTGTTGCAAGAAATGGTCTGCCTAAAATCAATGGTACCTCAGTATTTTCTTCCATTTCAAGTACTATAAAATCTATAGGGAATATAAATTTATCAACTCTAACAAGGATATTTTCAATAATTCCTTTTGGTCTCTTAGTACTTTGATCAGCTAATTGAAGAGACACACTAGTATCTTTCATTTCACCAAGTTCTAATTTCCTGAAAATTGAAAAAGGCATTAGATTTATTGAAGCACCTGAATCACATAACGCCTTTTCAAAGTGAGTACCTCCCACGGTACAAGGAATTGTAAAACTTCCCGGATCACCAAGTTTCCGAGGGAGCTTATTTTGAAGTATAGCACTACATTTTTCTGTAAGCTTAACCACTGAAACTTCTTCCAATTTTCTTTTACTTGACAAAATTTCTTTGAGAAATTTAACATATGAAGGCATTTGCGTCAAAGCATCTGTGAAAAGTATGTTAATGTAAAGTTGCTTCAAAATATCTAGAAACTTTAAAAACTGTTTGTCAAGCTTTTCTCTTTTCATCTTTTGGGGAAAAGGGAGAGGTACACAGTGAGGATTTATTATCAATTCATTTTCTTGTACATTTTTCCGTTTATTCTTTTGTTCTTTTGGAAACTTAGATTCTATTTTATTCTCACCTTCATTTACCTTTTCCACTTCTTGTGGCTTTCCTTTTCTATCTGCATATGGATCATCAAGAGATTTACCTGAACGTAGAGAGATGGCTTTGAGGTGTTCTTTTGGATTTTTCTCAGTGTTGCTTGGTAGAGCACCTTGAATTTGTCCAGACATGAGGGTTGCTAACTGGCTTACCTGAATTTCCAAATTCTTGATAGCTGAATGTTGACTTTCAACCTTCTCGTCAGTAGCCTTAATGAATTTGTACATCAGGTCTTCAAGGCTTTGTTGATGAGCTCTTTGATGCTGCTCCTCATATTGTCGAAAATTTTGTTGCCCTCTATTTTGATTTTGAAAACTAGGTGGTCCCTGTACCTGCTGCTTTTGATTAAGAAATCTTTGAGGATTTTTGGCACCATTAGGATTACTCCATTGAAATCCTGGATGTTTTTGTGCCATGGGACTACCAAATGAGTAATTATTTCTGTAACCAATCATATTTACCTGTTCTTCATTTTGCGTTGAAGCTTGACATTCATGATTCGGATGATTACCTTGACAAACATCACAATTCTCAAGTTGGGATGATGAGTGAGCACCTACCGGAAAAGCCTCCACTTTTTGTGTTAAAGTCGCAATTTGTTGTGTCAATGAATTCAAAGCTTCAACTTGATTTACTCCTGCCGTCTTTCTGATAATCATTCTATCTGAGGGCCATTGAACAGCATTTTTCAAAATTTCATTAAGCAATTGCATTGCTTGTGTACTAGTTTTTCCCATTATTGATCCTCCTGATGCGGCATCAATTACATTTCTAGCAGAGGGTTTAAGACCGTGATAGAAAATATATAAAATGTCAGGGTCTTGGATACCATGATGTGGGCATTCTTAACATTACTGCTAATCTTTCCCATGCCTGGTATACAGATTCAGAATCTGTCTGCATAAAATTATTGATTTCTTGCTTCATTTTAAATGTTTTTGCAGGTGAAAAATATTTATTAAGAAATTTTTGGGTTATTTGGTCCCATGTTGTAATGGAACCTCTTGGTAGACTTCGCAACCATATTTTGGCTTCACCTTTTAATGAAAAAGGGAAAAGCCGCAACCTGATAGCATCTGTTGTGACTCCATTATACCTGCAGGTTTCAACTAATTCAAGAAAATCAATTAGATGGGTGTGAGGATCTTCACTTGCATCTCCAGTAAATTGACATGATTGCTGAATAGTTTGAATCAAGCCTGTGCGAATTTTAAAGTTGTTTGCTGCAATTGGTGGTCTCCTCACACTTGATTCTCCTTCAAAATGATCTGGTCTTGCATAATTACGGAGTATTCTATCACGTCGTGGTGTCACCTCATCGAACTGTTCTTCCACTTGATGTGGTGGGAGTTGGTTATTGAGTTCTTCGTTCTCCATTTCCTCTGATGTAAAGATTTAATATCGTGAGGTTTGTTCTTTTCGCAACAATCGTAAAGATTTTTCAATTTCAGGATCGTATTTGACTAGTTCTCTAGAAGAGGAACGGGTCATACACTTTCTGAAATCTCTGCAGAAAAGTTAAAATAATTAGACAAAAAAATAAAAAAATCTCAAATTAGTAGTAAAACAATTAATCTGTAGTAGACTTTAGCAAATCCCCTGCAACGGCGCCAAGAATTTGACGAGTGTCTGGCGTGTGTATAAATTAAACTCGTACTCTGTCAAATTATAGTATAGAAAGATGTCGAATCCACAGAGATTGGTTCAACTATTCTACAGACGTTTCTTGTTTTAATTACTATTTGAGAAAATCAGAAAGAGTTGAGTTGTAAATTAGCTAACTAAAAATGCATAAATAGAGCAGTAGAAAATATTTTGTTGTTCACAAATATAATAAATAGTGTTGGGATCTTGACTTCACTTAATATTTCTATTATATAGTAGAATTATTATTCTTCAATTTCTATTTCTCAAAAATGTATAAATGCCTCTCACGATTACAAATATATATATTATTACTTAAGTTGAATAATTAATTGCACTCCTCTCGGTTATACAAATTAATCTTCAAACTAGTAATATTAAAGAACCAGAAATATATGATTGAACTAAAACACGCTCTTGTTAGTAAGTCCCTTTCGGTTACCCTACTTGTTATAACTGATTATTACACTATTCGCCTCTCTCGATTACAAATAAGTGTAAAATTAATTATAACATAAAAGAGATAGATGTTACTGAATAAATATTAGCATTTATCAATACTACACTTAACTATATTATTTCTTCCGCCTCTCTCGATTACGGAATTAATAAACAGTTAATATGTAGTACAAGACAGATAGATATTAATAAATTAAATAACGTCTAACTGTAAAAGCAGATAAAAGTTAAATAAATTCTAGCTCAAACATGTGAATTTGTGGAATAATATCTACTATTATATAGAAATATTAAGATCCGTCTTTCTCCCAACACAAGAAAAGTTACTCCATACTGGAATTAGTACTAACAATGGAAATATTCTTGTCCATTAAATAAGAAAATAGAAAGAAATATTCAAGAAGAATAATTCCCCCTATTTAATTAAAAGCAGGAACTAGAGTAATTTCCTACACTGGAATTTATTTAGAAACAACAACTAAACCACTATTGTGATTTAAAAGAAACGATAACTTGATACTAGTGAAAGAAATAAAACAGAGAAGCTTATTAAGAATTTGAATTCAGACTTCTAGCTCTAAGCTTTCTCTCTACTCTGATACCCTTCTCTGATCGGGCAACATCTTCTTATATAAGAAAGTTTCATGATGACTTCTGGATTTGGTACTAGATTTCCACGGCAAATCTAGATTTTGCATTTGCAGATATGAGAATTCGTCATTCTAAGTTTAGATTTCGTCGATTTCATCATGACAAATCTAGATTTTGCATTTGCAGATATGAGAATTTGAATTCTCGATTTGATGCTAGATTTCAATGGCAAATCAAAATTTTGATTCATTGCAGAGATGAGAATTATGCAATTCTAAGTTTAGATTTCATCATGGCAAATCGAGACTTGGTGAATTGTCACGGCAGTAATGAATCGTAGCTCGATTTCACACTTCTTTGTTGTATTTTTCTTCATGCTGCGCACAACAATTCTTCTATAATTATTCCGGCAAAATAAAGTTAAGAATATGGAGGAAACATGATAATTTATATGTTTTTATGAGAGAAATTATGTGGTTAAGATCAGGTAAAATGCACTTATCATGCAACCCGATCCCATTTCATATATCTCGTTGCAGGCGTGCAACCCGATCCTATTTCACATATCTCGTTGCAGGTGTGCAACCCGATCCCATTTCATATATCTCGTTGCAAGCGTGCAACCCGATCCCATTTCACATATCTCGTTGCAGGCGTGCAACCCGATCCCATTTCATACATCTCGTTGCAGGCGTGCAACCCGCTCCCATTTCAGATATCTTGTTACAGGCGTGCAACCCGCTCCCATTTACAAATCATCATCAATCATAAAAGAATCCCGGCAAGGGAACAAGAGTATAACAACAACATCCCGGCAAGGGAGACAATATCACAAACAATAACATCTCGGCAAGGGAACAATAATATAACAACAATATCCCGGCAAGGGAAACAATATCATAAGCAATAACGTCCCGGCAAGGGAATCAACAAGTACATAATAAGGGTCACGGAAAAACCAAGAAGCACGATAACCTCAACAAAACAACAAGACATAATAAGCACGTAATAACTACACCAGTAACCACAACAATTGGACATGTAACATATTCGCACGAAGTCATAGAGGAACTCACAATCAAGAAGTATCAAAACAATAAGGAAGGCAATCACTTCAATCAAGACAATTAAGGGTCAATGTAACACGTGAGAATTAAAAGAAAGCTAACAACGTCATATGGAGCATATAGAGGCAATTTAAGCAACTAGGAAACCCAATCATAACAGGATACTTTCCACATAAGGACCTAAGAACCCTAGAGGCAAATTTTCCACAAATAAGTCCGACCACACACTCCTCACCTCGCATGCATGGACTACAATTAGCATAGAAGACTCAATTCCTAAGGGAAAGTCCCCCACACAAGGTTAGGCAAGATACTTACCTCAAAGACGACAACTCGGTACTCTAAAATGGACTTCTCGGGCGAAAAGACCTCTGGACAGCTCGAATCCAACTATAATAACTCCAAAACACAAAATTTATGTCATCAACATATATTTGTACCACTAGAAGGAATAATAAAGTTTCAATCTTTACAAAAATATAAAAATCGACCCAAAAGTTGACCCCCGGGCCTGCACCTCGGAACCCGTCAAATTTTACAAAATTCGATCACCCATTCCAAAATGAGTTCAACCATACAAAATTTATCCAATTCTAATACCATTTGGTCCCTCAAATCATGATTTTTCATTTTGAAATTTTTCTTCAAAAACCAACTATTTTCCCAACCCAAAACACAATTTAAATGATAAGGATCAAGACAAATTCGTGGAATATATTTAATTCTAGTTGAAGAACACTTACCCAATCGAATTTCGTGAAAACCCCACCAAAAATCGCCAAGAACCGAGCTCTAGAAGTCAAAATATGATAAAAATGGTGTAACCCTCGATTTTGGAATGTATTATGTCTGCCCAGGTGTTTGTTCATTGCGATCGCGGGAGAAGTGATGCGATCGCGTAGAAGAAAATAGCTACTGACCCAAAATGTTTTATGCGATCGCGGGCAAATCAGTGCAATCGCGTACAAGGAAAATGCTGCTGTCCAAATTTGTGCTATGCTATCGCGGACAAATCAATGCAATCGCATAGAAAGAAAATGCTGCTGTCCAAATTTGCGCTATGCTATCCCGGACAAATCAATGCAATCGCATAGAAGGAAAATGTTGTTGTCCAAATTTGTGCTATGCTATCGCGGACAAATCAATGCAATCGCATATAAGGAAAATGCTGCTGTCCAAATTTGTGCTATGCGATTGCGAACGGATAAATGCGATCGCATAGAAGGAAAATATGGCAGCTTAACATTGTACTACGCGATCGCGGCTACACCTATGCGATCACATAGAAGGAAATACCAGATAGCAGAACAGCAGTTCAAACATAGGGATAAATGACCCATAGCCCATCCAAAGCACACCCGAGGCTCCCGGAACCCCGTCTAATCACACAAACACATCATATAACCTAACACGAACTCTCTCGAGGTTTCAAATCACATAAAACAACACCGAAACAACGAATCAAACCAAAAATCAAACTTATGAATTTCCAAATCTTCAAATATCAAATCTCATGCCGAAACCTATCAATTCAACTCGGGATAACGCCAAATTTTGCAGACAAGTCCAAAATGACATAACGGAGCTGCTTCAACTCTCGGAATTGTATTCCGACCCCGATATCACAAAAGTCAACTATGGGTCAAACTTCTCCGTTTTCCCAACTTCAACTTTTCCAACTTTTGCCGAAATGCCTCAATTTACCCTGCGGACCTCCAAATCCAAATCCGAACGTGCGCCTAAGTCCAAAATCACCATACGAAGCTGTTGAGATCATCCACGACCCATTCCGGGGCCGTTTACCCAAAAGTCCAATTCCGGTCAAATTCTCACCGTTTAAACTTTCAAAGCTAGTTTCCTTCTTCCAATTTGACTCGGAATCATCCATTAACTGAATTCAACCATGCACGCAAGTCAATATACATAATGTGAAACTGCTCGCGACCTCAAACTGCCGAGCCGGGCGCAATCGTTAAAACCGACCAGTCGGGTCATTACAAAAAGAGAACCAATCATACCCCTATACAACTTCTGATCAACAGATGAACCAGGTTCATCTATGTCTAATTTAGTGACAGTTGCAATGGGGGTGTCTATTTCCTTTGATTCATCCATTTTAAACTTTTTGATCAGCTCCTTTGCATATTTTTGTTGATGGATCATGGTTCCATTTGGACTTTGTTTGATTTGTATGCCTAATAAAAAGTTAAGCTCACCCATCATACTCATTTCAAACTCACTCCCCATTAATTTGGCAAAATCCTTACTTAGTTTGTCAGTGGTGGCCCCAAAGATTATGTCATCAACATATATTTGTACCACTAGAAGATCCTTACCTTTTTTCCTCAAGAATAAAGTACTGTCAATTTTACCTCTTTTGTAGCCATGTTCAAGCAGGAACTTGGACAATCGTTCATACCATGCTCTGGGAGACTGCTTGAGTCCATAGAGAGCCTTGTCTAATTTGTACACGTGCTCAGGACATTCCTTGCTTTCAAACCCTGGAGGTTGTTTCACAAACACTTCTTCTTTTAGGTAGCCATTCAGGAAGGCACTTTTGACATCCATCTGATGAAGAGTGAATTCCATGTGTGCTGCAAAGGCTATGAGGAGTCTTATTGCCTCTAGCCTTGCAACTGGAGCAAAAGTCTCATCATAATCTATACCCTCCTCTTGGCTGTAACCTTGGACCACCAGTCTTGCCTTGTTTCTTGTAACTGTTCCATCTTCATCAAGTTTGTTTCTGAAGACCCATTTTGCGCCAATGACTGATCTGTCCTTGGGTCTTGGAACTAGGTGTCAAACTTGACTTCTCTCGAACTGATTGAGTTCATCTTGCATTGCATTTACCCAATCTGCATCCTGCAAAGCCTCAATAATATTTTTAGGTTCAATAAGAGATAGGAAAGCATCAAAAGCACACAGATTCTTTAATTGTGATCTAGTTTTGACTCGAGAGGTTAGATCAGTAAGTATGTTCTCAATAGGATGAGAACTTTAATACTTGTGAGATCTCACAACCAACTGATTTCTGCTAGATGCTTCTCCCATGTTCTGTTGCTGAGGAACAGGGTCATGAACAGGTTCCTTTAGGAGATTGGTTTCGGTTCCTATTTAATCATTTCCCCCTGTCAGGATGCCCTGGATGGAAGAACCTGTTCCATCACTTGTTCCTTCTTTTGGTGCCACTTTAACTTGTGCTGAGACTTCAGTTAAATCTTTTACTAGCCCAATAGCCTCATCTTCATGCTCCTGTCTCTCAGAAAGAATGTTAGTTTCATCAAACACTACATGAACACTTTCTTCTACACACAAAGTTCTTTTATTGAACACTTTATATGCTTTGCTATGTGAAGAATATCCCAAGAATACTCCCTCATCACTTCTGGGATCAAACTTACCTAGGGAGTCATTTCACCCAAACTCTCTCTCCCCCATTCATCTTCTCTCTTAAACCAAAAAATTCCCCTAAATTCCAAAACTTTCCAAATTCCAGAACTTTTCACTCATTTTCGGTTTGCAGTCTCCCTCCTACTCCCAAAACCCCAAGAAGCAAAACTTAACAGAGAAATAAACTAATTTTTGACAAAATTCTACTTATTTGAATTGGAAAAACTGTAGATTTGATAGAAAGGGGAAGCCAGAAGCTTTGGTTGGGGAATTCTTCTATGACCGTCAAATTCAGCCTATTATTTTTTTGTTTTCACCGCAACCTGTTACGCCTTTTTAATGCCAGAAAAAGAAACAAAAAAGAAAACTTCCAAGGCAAACGATTTGGCTGAGGCTTCGAAAGTCGCTGGAAATTTAAAGGCAAAGGGAAGTCATATTTCAACGAGAAAACGTTTTTTTTCAAACTTGTCCATGTAAATGAATACATTGGGGTGGTCCAGATTTGTGGTGGTTATGGAGGAAAAGAATGGTGACAATGGTGAAGGAAGAAGATGCTAACTATTTTTCTTTTTCTTTTTTAAGTTAAAAAATAATTAGAGCGGGTCAAATAATTGGGGCGAATATATTCTGCCCATAATTTTTGTTTGACCCAATAATCCACATGGCCCAGTAATACGTTGACACGTCATTAAAAGTGGGGCTCACATCTGTTGCCGTTAAATCGAGGGGTAATTTTGTTAATAGAAATAACGTCGTGTATTTTTTTGGACGGATAGATGGACGGAGGGTATTCATAAACCATTTATCAAACGATAGGGGCATTTTTGGCCCTTTTTCGTTATCCAAAACACTTAAGCAGGTGAGTTCATTTTCTGAAAGAGTAGACAAATCTACAATGTAAATACTGTTAGCTCTTTTTCCCTGCAAAACAATCCTGTCAGTGGTAAGGTTAATCACAAAGTATTTGGTGGAGGTAAATGCTACAAGGTTACCTCTGTCACACAGTTGTGACACACTGATTAGGCTATACTTCAAGCCATCTATCAAGTATACATTCTCAATGGAGTGAGAGTCTGTCTTACCTACCTTTCCAACCCCAATAATCTCACCTTTCTTCCTATTTCCAAAGGAGTCATTACCTCCTTTTAAGTCTTCAAGTGAAAGAAACTGGTTCTTACTTCCAGTCATATGTTTTGAGCAGCCACTATCCATGTACCATATTTGGCTACTTCCCTTCACTTGGACCTGCAAAAAGAAATCAGGGGTTAGTCTTAGGAACCCAAACTAGTTTGGGTCCCTTTCTATAGGCAAAGGGGTAAATCAAATTCCTTTTAGCCCACCCAGGCAGCCTATTTTTCTTTTGAACAAAGGCTTTGTTCTTTTGACTGGCCTTTTCTTTTGCATTACATTCTTTTTTGTAATGGCCAGTCTTGCCACAGTGTGTGCAAATTTTGTTTTCAGGAAGAGAAAGGTACTTGCTTTTAGGGTCCCACTTAGGTGCTTGAGTCCCATAGACAAGTCCTCTTTTGTTGCTACTGTGATGTTCTTGTAGCCAGGAAAGTGCATCAGAAGCCTTATTCCATTTGCAAGTTCTGACCAGTTCATGCTTTACCTTCCCTAGGTGTCACGACTCGGATTTTCCACCCCCGGGAGTGGTGATGGCGCCTACTAATGTGAGCTAGGCAAGCCAATTATGTGAACAACTTACTCTTTTACCCATCTTATATTCGTTAACAATAAAGAAGTAATATCATTTAAACAGCGGAATTTAACATAAGCGAAAGAAAAAGCAATAAGCTAGCTGAACATGAATCCAATACAATTGTTTGAGTCTCGACTACCCAGAACTGGTATCACAGTTTCACAGACGGTCTAAGAATACTACAAATAAAGGGTCTGAAAGAAATAAATACAACACTGTCTCTAGAAATGTATGAAAGAAAAAGGAATAGTAGATAGAAGGAGATGCCAAGGCCTGCAGACGCCTACAGGACTACCTCGGGTCGCCTGATGATCAAGAATCAGCAATCTCACTGCGGTCCGAAGTCCACAACACTGGGGTCTGCACAAAAGAGTGCAGAGTGTAGTATCAGCACAACCGACCCCATGTGCTGGTAAGTGCCTAGTCTAACCGCGGCGAAGTAGTGATGAGGCTAGGACCAGACTATCAAATAAACCTGTGCAGTTATATAATATACAGCGGAAAGTAAAGCAGGTGTAAGCAAGTAAGGATGGGAGGGGGAAACATGCTTCGGGGAATAACAGGTAAAAGTAGAATATCAAGAGAACTATAAAGGAATCAAAATCCAACCACTAGCAAGAATAAGGAAAACAAAGGCAGATTTCACTTTCTTTTCACATCTTGTTGCAGGCGTGCAACCCGATCCCACTTCCTGTATCTCGTGGCAGGCGTGCCACCCGCTCCCATTTCATGTATCCCGTGGCAGGCGTGCCACCCGCTCCCATTTCATGTATCTCGCGGTAGGCGTACCACCCGCTCCCATCTTATTTATCTCGTGGTAGGCATACCACCCGCTTCCATTTCACTTATCTTGTGGTAGGCGTGCCACCCGCTCCCATTTTATTATATCTTGTGGTAGGCGTACCACCCGCTCCCATTTCATTTATCTCGTGGTAGGCGTACCACCCGCTCCCATTTCATTATATCTTGTGGTAGGCGTACCACCCGCTCCCATTTCATTAAATCTTGTGGTAGGCGTACCACCCGCTCCCATTTACAAGCCAACACAAAATCACAAGGAATCCCGGCAAGGGAAGAAAAGCAATATAATAACTCCCCAATAAGGGAACAACAATATCAAGACAAACATCCTGGCAAGGGAGAATCAGCTATAACCAATCCTAACTCAACTCCTACTCAGCTATACCCAAACCTGTTCCAACATCTAACTACCTCAACTATAACCAAACTTGTTACAACACCTAACTACCTCGGCTATGCCCAAACTTGTACCAACATCTAACTATCTCAGCTATAACCATAATCCTTACCTAACACAAATAATCATTAACCTAAGTATCTGTAATATCAATTAAGAACACAATGCAAGGGAACCACAACTCAACAATAACCCAGCAAGGGAGCAACGGAATGATCTCTTCTCTTTCTCACTTTTACTTCACAATTCACTTCACAACTCGAGCCACTGCTCTAGAGGTTCAATTATCACTTATACTTTCACAATTCGTTATACAACTGGAGCCAACGCTCCTCAATGTTCATAGGTCACAATTCTTTTCACAACAAATAGAAATTTTCACCAAGGCATGAATAATACAACGAAATCATGGAAATCACAATATAAGACTCACGGTCATGCTCGACACCAACGTATAGATACTCGTCACCATGCCTATACGTCGTACTCAACAAGAAACAAATAGCAAATAGGACACAACTCCTAATCCCTCAAGCTAAGGTTAGACCAAACACTTACCTCGATGCCACGAACATAATTCACGATCCAATTATAGCTTTACCCCTTGATTCCACCACCAATTTGCTCGTATCTAGTCACAAGTTACTTAATTACATCAATAAACGCTAAATGAATCAATTTGAATGCATGAAAATGGATTTTCCAAAGTTTTACCCAAAAAGTCAAAATCGCCCCCGAGCCCACATGGTCAAAACCCGAGGTTCGAACCAAAACCCGATTACCCATTCCCCCACGAACTCAAATATATAATTTGTTTTGAAATAGGACCTCAAATTGAGGTCCAAATCCCCAATTTTTGAAAAACCTAGGTTCTACCCAAAACACCCAGTTTCCCCCATGAAATCTTTGATTTTAGGTTGAAATCATGTTAAAAGATGTCAATGATTGAAGGAAATGAGTAAAAACTAACTTACAATCGATTTGGAAGAAGACTTGTTCTTGGAAAATCGCCCAAAGGAGTTTGTGTTTGAAAAAGATCTGAAAAATGACTTAAAATCGGCTAAGTATAGAAAAAATGCAGGTCTCAGTTATGGGAAATGCGAACAGGGGTTCGCAATTGCGAATCCCGACCTCTGCAGATGTGGGAAATGCGAAACAGGGTTTGCATTTGCGAACCCTTTGAAAATCCCGGACTTCCGCAATTGCGATCACAACGTCGCATTTGCGACTGGCCCTCCTTCGCATTTGCGGACCAATGGGTCGCATTTGCGATCAGGCCTGCACAGTCCACTTCTCGCATTTGTGATGCATGGCTCGCATTTGCGAGCTCGCATTTGCGAGACTGGCTTCGCAAATGCGAAGCCAACAGATCAGAAATACCAGCTATTTTTTTCAAAGTTCAAAATGCACCCGTGGCCTATCCAAAACTCACCCGAGCCCTCGGGGCTCCAAACCAAATATACACACAACCTCGAAAACATCCTACAGACTTATTCGTGCGATCAAATCGCCAAAATAACATCATAAGCATCGGATTAAACCTCAAAATCCATGAATTCTTTCAAACTTCTTAAAACATCAAATTTTCCAATATAGGTCCGAATCACGTCAAACGACATCCGTTTTTCACCAAATTTCACAGAAACGTCTTAAATCATATATAAGACCTGTACCGGGCGGCGGAACCAAAATACGGGCCCGTTACCATCAGGTTCTAATCAAATTTCATTTCAAAACCTTATAAACAATTTCAGAAAACATTTTCTTTCAAAAATTCATTTCTCGGGCTTGGGACCTCGAAATTCGATTCCGGGCATATGCCCAAGTCCCATATTTTCCTACGGACCCTCCGGGACCATCAAATCACGGGTCTGGGTCCGTTTATCCAAAACATTGACCGAAGTCAAATTAATTCATTTCATAGTCAAACTTTACCATTTTTCACAGATTTTCACATTTAGGCTTTCCGGCTACACGCCCGGACTGTGCACGCAAATCGAGGTGATGCCAAAAGAGGTTTTTAAGGCCTCGAAACGCAAAATTCAATTTAAAAATAAGTGATGACCTTTTGGGTCATCACATTCTCCACCTCTAAAACAACCGTTCGTCCTCGAACGGATAGAAGAAGGAAGTACTTGAGTCGGGGAAAAGATGGGGATAACGGCTCCGCATATCGGACTCGGACTCCCAGGTCGATGCCTCAGGAGGCTGACCTCTCCACTGAACACGAATAGAAGGAAAACTCTTCGATCTCAACTGACGAACCTGCCGGTCTAGAAGGGCTACCGGCTCCTCCTCACAAGACAAGTCCTTGTACAACTGGACAGTGCTGAAATCTAACACGTGGGATGGATCACCGCGATACTTCCGAAGCATGGACACATGAAACACTAGATGCACGGCTGATAAGCTCGGCGGCAATGCAAGTCTATAAGCCACCTCTCCCACTCGGTCAAGAATCTCAAACGGGCCAATGAACCTAGGGCTAAGCTTGCCCTTCTTCCCAAATCTCATCACGCCCTTCATAGGCGACACTCGAAGCAATACTCGCTCACCGACCATGAAAGCCAAATCACGAACCTTGCGGTCAGCATAACTCTTTTGCCTGGACTGAGCTGTACGAAGCCTATCCTGAATGATCCTGACCTTGTCCAAGGCATCCTGAACCAGATCCGTACCCAATAACCGAACCTCTCCCGGCTCAAACCATCCAATCGGAGACCGACACCGCCTACCATATAAAGCCTCATAAGGAGCCATCTGAATACTCGACTGGTAGCTGTTGTTGTAGGCAAACTCTGCTAAAGGCAGAAACTGATCCCACGAGCCTCCAAAGTCAATGACACAAGCTCGGAGCATATCCTCCAAAATCTGAATGGTCCGCTCGGACTGCCCATCTGTCTGAGGATGAAACGTTGTGCTCAACTCAAATCGTGTGCCCAATCTTGCTGAACTGCCCTCCAGAAATGGGAGGTAAACTACGTACCTCGGTCCGAAATGATAGACACGGGCACACCATGAAGGCGAACAATCTCTCGGATATAGATCTCAGCTAACCTCTCAGAAGAGTAGGAGACTGCCACAGGAATGAAATGCGCTGACTTGGTCAGCCTATCAACAATGACCCATACTGCGTCGAACTTCCTCCGAGTCCGTGGGAGTCCAACAACAAAGTCCGTAGTGATCTACTCCCACTTCCACTCAGGAATCTCAATCTTCTGAAATGAACCACGGGGCCTCTGATGCTCGTACTTAACCTGCTGACAATTCAAACACCGAGCCACATATGCAACGATATCCTTCTTCATTCTCCACCACTAATAATGTTGCCGCAAATCCTGATACATCTTCATGGCGCCATGATGAATGGAGTACCGGGAGCTATGGGCCTCCTCTAATATCAACTCTCGAAGCCCATCCACATTAGGCACACAAACTCGACCATGCAATCTCAAAACTCCATCATCACCTAAGGTAACCTGCTTGCACCTCCGTGCTGTACCGTGACTCTGAGGACACACAAATGGGGATCATCATACTACCGATCACGGATACGCTATAATAAAGAAGAACGAGCGACCGTGCAAGCTGACACACGACTGGGCTCAGAAACATCCAACCTCACGAACTGATTGGCCAAAGCCTGAACATCCAAAGCAAGCGGCCTCTCACCGACCGGAATATAAGCAAGACTGCCCATACTGGCTGACTTTCTACTCAAAGCATCGGCCACCACATTGGCCTTCCCCGGATGATATAAGATGGTGATATCATAGTCCTTCAACAACTCCAACCACCTTCTCTGCCTCAAATTGAACTCCTTTTGCTTGAACAAATACTGCAGACTCTTGTGATCCGTGAACACTTCACATGACACGCCATACAGATAATGCCTCCAAATCTTCAACGCGTGAACAATGGCTGCCAACTCCAAATCATGAACCGGATAGTTCTTCTCATGAATCTTCAACTGCCGCGAAGCATAGGCAATGACCTTGTATCCTGCATCAACACTGCACCAAGTCCAATACGAGATGCATCACAATAAACTGTATAAGGCCCGGAACCTGTGGGCAAAACCAACACCGGTGCCGTAGTCAGAGCTGTCTTGAGCTTTTGAAAGCTCACCTCACACTCGTCCGACCACCTGAACTGGGCAACCTTCTGGGTCAACCTGGTCATCGGGGCTGCGATAGATGAAAACCCCTCCACGAACCGACGATAGTAGTCTGCCAATCCCAAGAAACTCTGAATCTCTGTAGCTGATGCTGGTCTAGGCCAGTTCTTAACTGCCTCAATCTTCTTCGGATCAACTAGAATACCCTCTGCTGACAAAACATGACCCAGGAATGCAACTGAACTCAACCAGAACTCACACTTCAAAAACTTGGCATACAACTGACTACCCCTCAAAGTCTGAAGAAACACTCTAAGATGCTGCTCGTGCTCCTCCCGGCTGCGGGAATATATCAAAATATCATCAATGAAGACTATCACGAACGAATCCAAATAAGGCCTGAACACTCGGTTCATCAAATCCATAAAAGCTGCTGGGGCATTTGTCAACCCGAATGACATAACCAAGAACTCAAAATGTCCGTACCGAGTGCGGAAAGCTGTCTTAGGGACATCGGATGCCCAAATCCTCAACTGATGGTAGCCAGATCTCAAATCAATCTTTGAAAATACCTTGGCACCCTGAAGCTGATCAAACGAATCATCAGTCCTCGGCAATGGATACTTATTCTTGATTGTAACCTTGTTCAACTTCCGGTAATCAATGCACATTCTCATTGATCCATCCTTCTTCTTAACAAACAACACCGGCGCACCCCAAGGCGAAACACTGGGTCTAATGAAACCCTTCTCAAGCAAGTCTTGCAACTGCTCCTTCAACTCTTTCAACTCAGGCGGGGCCATACGATACGGCGGGACAGAAATGGGCTGAGTGCCTGGAGCCAAATCAATGCAAAAGTCAATATCCCTGTCGGGTGGCATACCCGGCAGGTCAGAACGGAAAACCTCAGGAAACTCACGAACAACAGGCACAGAATTTATGGAAGGAACCTCAGCACTAGAATCACGAACATATGCCAAATAGGCCAAACACCCTTTCTCGACCATACGTCGAGCCTTCACATAAGAGATAACACTACGGGTAGAATGACCAGGAGTCCCTCTCCACTCTAAACGAGGCAAACCCGGTAAAGCTAAGGTTACAGTCTTGGCGTGACAATCCAAGATAGCGTGGTAAGGTGATAACCCGTCCATCAGTAACATAACACCGAAATCATCCATGTCCAGAAGAAGCAAATTTACACGAGTCTCAAAACCTCCAATAACCACTATACATGAACAATGGACGCGATCCACCACAATAGAATCACCCAACGGCGTAGACACATAAACAGGGGCACTCAAAGAATCACTAGGCATGACCAGATATGGCGCAAAATAAAATCGAAGCTTCTCTACCACAAACCAGAACAATACCTGCACCTCCACCTCTAATACCTTTACCTCCACCTCTAGCATTTTTACCTCCACCTCTAATACCTCTACCTCCACCTCTAGCTAACTGAGCGGGTTGGACGAGTCCCTCAATGAACCTCCTCACTCTCTCTCACGGTGGGAAGTATGATAAGAGCATGACGAGCCAAGTCGATGAATCTGATCTCGTACTGAGTAACAGTCATAGAACCCTGCTGAAGACGCTCAAACTACCTCTGATAGGCCTCTCTCTGTGTGATAGGGAGAAACTTCTCCAGAAATAGCTGCGTGAACTGCTCCCAAGTCAAGGCTGGTAACCTAACTGGTATAGCCAATCAATAATCTCTCCAATAGGTCTTGGCGGATCCAGACAAGCGAAAGGTAGCAAAATCGACCCCATTGGTCTCCACGATCCCCATGTTCCTGAGAACCTCATGACAGCTGTCTAGATAATCCTAGGGATCCTCAGTAGATGCACCGCTGAATGTAGTAGTGAAGAGCTTGGTGAAACTTATCCAACCTCCACAAAGCCTCCGAAAACGTAGCTAATATATCACCAGTCTGTGCTGCTGCTCGGCTGAAGAAGCGGTACATGACCTCGCCATTCGCGAAAGGACAAGAGTAGAGGTTTTAATTTAGCATTGAGAGAACAAAATCGCACGACAGGGAAGAATAGAAGTGAAACTTTTCCTAACTCTGTAGCCTCTGGGGATAAATACAGACGTCTCCGTACAGATCCCTCAGACTCTACTAAGCTTGTCTGTGAACTGTGAGACCCATGTAACATAGAGCTCTGATACCAACTTGTCACGACCCGGATTTCCCACCCTCGGGAGTCGTGATAGCGCCTACTAATGTGAGCTAGGCAAGCCAATTATGTGAACAACTTACCCTTTTACCCATCATATATTCATTAACAATTGCGAAGTAATATCATTTACACAGCGGAATTTAACATAAGTGGAAGAAAAAGCAATAAGCTAGCCGAACATGAATCCAATACAACTGTTTGAGTCTCGACTACCCAGAACTAGTGTAACAGTTTCACAGACGGTCTAAGAATACTACAAATAAAGGGTCTGAAATAAATAGATACAACACTGTCTCTAGAAATGTATGAAAGAAATAGGAATAGTAGATAGAAGGAGACGCCATGGCCTGCGGACGCCTGCAGGACTACCTCGGGTCGCCTGATGATCAAGAATCAGCAATCTCACTGCGGTCCGAAGTCCACAACACTGGGGTCTGCACAAAAGAGTGCAGAGTGTAGTATCAGCACAACCGACCCCATGTGCTGGTAAGTGCCTAGTCTAACCTCGGCGAAGTAGTGACGAGGCTAGGACAAGACTATCAATTAAGCCAGTGCAGTTATATAATATACAACGGAAAGTAAAGCATGTATAAGCAAGTAAGGATGGGAGGGGGAAACATGCTTCGGGGAATAACAGGTAAAAACAGAATATCAAGAGAACTATAAAGGAATCAAAATCCATCACTAGCAAGAATAAGGAAAACAAAGGCAGATTTCACTTTCATTTCACATCTTGTTGCAGGCGTGCAACCCGATCCCACTTCCTGTATCTCGTGGCAGGCGTGCCACCCGCTCCCATTTCATGTATCTCGTGGCAGGCGTGCCACCCCTCCCATTTCATGTATCTCGTTGTAGGAGTACCACCCGCTACCATCTCATTTATCTCGTGGTAGGCGTACCACCCGCTCCCATTTCATTTATCTCGTGGTAGGCGTACCACCCGCTCCCATTTCATTATATCTTGTGGTAGGCGTACCACCCGCTCCCATTTCATTTATCTCGTGGTACGCGTACCACCCGCTCCCATTTCATTATATCTTATGGTAGGCGTACCACCCGCTCCCATTTTATTATATCTTATGGTAGGCGTACCACCCGCTCCCATTTCATTAAATCTTGTGGTAGGCGTACCACCCGCTCCCATTTACAAGCCAACACAAAATCACAAGGAATCCTGGCAAGGGAACAAAAGCAATATAATAACTCCCCAATAAGGGAACAACAATATCAAGACAAACATCCCGGCAAAGGAGAATCAGCTATAACCAATCCTAACTCAACTCCTACTCAGCTATACCCAAACCTAATCCAACATCTAACTACCTCAACTATAACCAAACTTGTTACAACACCTAACTACCTCGGCTATACCCAAACTTGTTCCAACATCTAACTATCTCAGCTATAACCATAATCCTTACATAACACAAAGAATCATTAACCTAAGTATCCGTAATATCAATTAAGAACACAATGCAAGGGAACCACAACTCAACAATAACCCGGCAAGGGAGCAACAAAATGATCTCATCCCTTTCTTACTTTTACTTCACAATTCACTTCACAACTCGAGCCACTGCTCTAGAGGTTCAATTATCACTTATACTTTCACAATTCGTTATACAACTGGAGCCAACGCTCCTCAATGTTTATAGGTCACAATTCTTTTCACAACTTTACAAAACAAATAAAATTTTCACCAAGGCATGAATAATACAACGAAATCATGGAAATCACAATATAAGACTCACGGTCATGCTCGACACCAACATATAGATACTCGTCACCATGCCTATACGTCGTACTTAGCAAGAAACAAATAGCAAATAGGACACAACTCCTAATCCCTCAAGCTAAGGTTAGACCAAACACTTACCTCGATGCCACGAACACAATTCACGATCCAATTATAGCTTTACCCCTTGATTCCACCACCAATTCGCTCGTATCTAGTCACAAGTTACTTAATTACATCAATAAACGCTAAATGAATCAATTTGAATGCATGAAAATAGATTTTTCAAAGTTTTACCCAAAAAGTCAAAATCGCCCCCGGGCCCACATGGTCAAAACCCGAGGTTCGAATCAAAACCCGATTACCCATTCCCCCACGAACTCAAATATATAATTTTTTTGAAATCGGACCTCAAATTGAGGTCCAAATCCCCAATTTTTGAAAAACCTAGGTTCTACCCAAAACACCCAGTTTCCCCCATGAAAATCTTTGATTTTAGGTTGAAATCATGTTAAAAGATGTTAATGATTGAAGGAAATGAGTAAAAACTAACTTACAATCGATTTGGAAGAAGACTTGTTCTTGGAAAATCGCCCAAAGGAGTTTGTGTTTGAAAAAGATGTGAAAATGACTTAAAATCGGCTAAGTATAGAAAAAATGCAGGTCTCAGTTATGGGAAATGCGAACAGGGGTTCGCAATTGCGAACCCCGACCTCTGCAGATGTGGGAAATGCGAAACAGGGTTTGCATTTGCGAACCCTTTGAAAATCCCGAACTTTCGCAATTGCGATCAGAACGTCGCATTTGCGACTGGCCCCCCTTCGCATTTGCGGACCAATGGGTCGCATTTGCGATCAGGCCTGCACAGTCCACTTCTCGCATTTGTGATGCATGGCTCGCATTTGTGAGCTCGCATTTGCGAGACTGGCTTCGTAAATGCGAAGCCAGCAGATCAGAAATACCAGCTATTTTTTTCAAAGTTCAAAATGCACCCGTGGCCTATCCAAAACTCACCCGAGCCCTCGGGGCTCCAAACCAAATATACACACAACCTCAAAAACATCCTACAGACTTATTCGTGCGATCAAATTGCCAAAATAACATCATAAACATCGGATTAAACCTCAAAATCCATGAATTCTTTCAAACTTCTTAAAACATCAAATTTTCCAATATAGGTCCGAATCACGTCAAACGACATCCGTTTTTCACCAAATTTCACAGAAACGTCTTAAATCATATATAAGACCTGTACCGGGCGGCGGAATCAAAATACGGGCCCGATACCATCAGGTTCTAATCAATTTCATTTCAAAACCTTATAAACAATTTCAGAAAACAATTTTTTTCAAAAATTCATTTCTCGGGCTTGGGACCTCGGAATTTGATTCCAGGCATACGCACAAGTCCCATATTTTCCTACGGACCCTCCGGGACCGTCAAATCACGGGTCCGGGTCCGTTTACCCAAAACGTTGACCGAAGTCAAATTAATTCATTTCATAGTCAAAATTTACCATTTTTCACAGATTTTCACATTTAGGCTTTTTGGCTACACGCCCGGACTGCGCACGCAAATCGAGGTGATGCCAAAAGAGGTTTTTAAGGCCTCGAAACGCAGAATTCAATTTAAAAACAAGTGATGACCTTTTGGGTCATCACACTAGGTCTTCCTTTAAGATTCTTATCTACTCATCCTTTCTGTACAACTCATCCTTCATTTTTTCTAAGTTTTCTTCTAAGGTGAGATGTGTGTGATCAGCTGTCTTCTTACCTGTTCCTAATTTCAGTTTTAAATTCTCAGACCTAAGCTCTAGGACACTGGTGTCAAGTTCAAGAACCTGGTTCTTCAACTCAGCATTTTTACAATCACTCTCATTTGCCCTAGATTCTAGATTTTTACACTTGGCTTTTAAGATCACACACTCCCTAGACAGATCTTCTTTCTCATTGTTAATTATCTCAGACTCATCAATGAAATCTAACAATAGTTCAGACAACCTTTGTTTAGACAGAAATTTAATTTTATCTTTGAGATGAAGGACATTTACCTCTTGTTCATCATCTGATTCTCTGATGGCCATAAGTGCTTGTTCATCTCCAGCTTCATCTTCTGACTCCTCATCTGATGTTTCTCCCCAAGCAGTAACCATAGCCTTTGTTGATCCTTTGTTCCTTTTGGGTTGAACCTGTTCCTTTCTTCCTGTTCCTTCGTTCAGTCCTTTCCTTCTTCCATTCAATTTCCCACTGAGGACAGTTCTTGATCATGTGATCAGTCTTGCCATATTTATAACAACCCTCATTAGTTTGTTTCTCAGGAGCCCTTAGTTTGTTGAAGGTTGTACCTCTTGAAGAACCCTTTCCTCTCATTAGGTACTTTTTGAAATCCCGTGTAATCATGGCCATTTCATCATCTTCCAGATCTGCACCTTCGGCTATTCTGAGAGCCAGACTCCTCTCCTTCTTTGGTGCATCCATTTTCATGGTTTGCCTTCTCAGTTCATAGGCAGTAAGGTTTCCAATAAGTTCATCCAACTTGAGAGTAGCAATGTTCTTTGATTCCTGAATTGCAGTGATTTTGCTTTCCCAAGTTACTGGTAAGACCCTTGTCAATATCTTCTCAACCTTGTCTTCTTCAAGGATAATTCTCCCAAGAGATTTAAGTTCATTTGTTAGTGTTGTAAACCTTGTGTACATCTCCTGAATAGTTTCTCCTTCCTTCATAGTAAAGTTCTCATATTGAGAATATAGCAGTGTTCCTCTTGATCTCTTTACTTGAGGAGTTCCTTCATGAGCCACTTGTAAAGTGTCCCATATCTCCTTAGCAGTGGTACAACTTTGAATCCTGCTGTACTCATCTGGACCTAGTCCACACACAAGCCATTTCTTGGCCTTGGCATTTTTCTCCCACTTCTTCAGGTCTTCAGCAGTGCAATCAGCTCTTGTCTTTGGCACATCAACTCCTTCAGCATTCTTCTTCGTGGTTGCCAGGGGACCATCAGTGACTATGTCCCAGAGTTCATAGTCTTCTCCAATGATATGATCTCTCATCCTGTTTTTCCACCAAGAATAATACTGACCATTAAAGAGTGGAGGCCTAGCAGTGGATTGCCCTTCCCAGTTTCCAGGTGGTGCACTCATCTTGATCTTTTCCTAAGGTGTTAACCTCTTCAAGGATAACCTGCTCTGATACTAATTGATGTTTTAAGCGTCAACACCACACAAGAGGGGTGGGGGAGGTGATTTGTGTGGTACTCAATTTTCGCAATAGAAGAACCTGGTTCTTCTAGGTGTTCCAACTACTGCTGTTTGCGGAATAATAAATACATAAAATAAAGAACACAGAGATTTTTACGTAGAAAACACCTGGCTCAAAAGGTGAAAAAACCACGACCTACTACTCAGTAGGATTTTCCCAAACTTCCACTAAAATCACTGAGCCAAAACAGCATTTACAAAAACTCTTTGTAAACCTAAGGATTAACTCTAATCCCGTTGTGGCACACAGCCTCAACTGTTGCGACAACTTCAAGTTAACTCTAACTTGAACACTCTAGGTACCTAATACAATTGCTTCTATGAAAGCTGAAAGGTACAATGTAATCACCTACTACAATTGAACTAGAATAAAAGATAGACACTAGGAACTGGTTCTTCTATCTCGTTCAAGTAGCTTCAGGATTGCACATTTGAATCACACATAAATTGCTTGCAAAATCGCCTTGCTCTTTTGCTCTCAATTTAAGTTTAACTTCTGCTTGTGTGCATTACCTGTAAAAGAAAACAACAGTGACATTTAATAGGTTAGTGATCAGAGTTTGACTGGGATTAAATTGCTGCTCTTCTATCGTAGAAGAGTTCATGATGATCTCAAACTCTAACACTATCTTTATCCTAGATTGTGTTCTCTTTATGTAAGGAGTCTTTCTCTCCTTATCCAATATGCAACCTTTTCGATCAGATCAGGAGATATTGTTGCTCGATCAATTAGACTTATCTCCTTCACGTGCATCTCACATGTGCATATAGATCATGACTTTACTTCACAAGATGGACCTGGTCCATGTCTGAATTCTTTTGTCAATTTTCAAAACTTTACTTGTTCTTGGGCCAACAATAAATATAAAAGGAGGTTTACTCCTTTGTTTATTTTTTCTCTTTCCTTAATTGCTCTTTTTTGTTTATTAGTAGTTCCTATTGACTTTTTCTTTCTTTATTAGTTTATTTTGAAATTTCGTTTCTCTTTTTTTTTTTTTAAATATTAAGCATAAAATATAAAAATCTTTTTCTTTCAAAAATCTAATACTGTTGCATTTTCTCAACTCCTCCATGATTTATCAATAGGCGATATTTTTTTCCCAGGAACACATTTCCGATAAATTTATTTGCAGAAACAAAAAAAAAATAGAAATCCTTGAATAAGTTGTTGTTTTAATCAAGGATGAAAGTTTATTTTATTATCAGATTGCTCTAAAGTAGGATAATTGTATATAATATTGAGTGAGTTAATTTTCATAAAAAAATAGTAAATTGAAAAATGTCCGTAAACTTGCTTCGGTTTTAATGTTTAGAGTGTTTAATTGTATAAGTTTTTGCCTTGAGTATCCCAATATAAATTGATAACGAGTCTTTTTTTCTTATACAAAATGCATAATCCAGTTGAATTTTATGATTCTTTTCCAAGTTATCATAATAATTACATAATATTTTTGCTCGATCGATTTGTTTATATTAACTTCACAGACGAATAAGCCGAACCAAAATCCAAATAGACCAAACCGATTAAATTTATACCCTATTTAGACAATATAAATTGTAGCATGTGTACTTTCAAAAATTTATGGCACCCAAAGCCTCCAAATCCTGGATCTGCCTCTGCATAGGTGATGCAATGTAGTTTCAGCATGTTTAATAAAACTCAATTTTTTTCATGCAAAGCATATATGTGTGTAACATGTCACTAAAATTCTAATAAATATTGAACAAATAATTGAAAAAATACAACAAATGCCACAGACTTTGGATGAACGCAAATTGAAGGGACAAGAGCTCATGGCATTTGCTTTGGCCAAGATTATACAGAGCATCAAATTCAGCAACTGCTGAATGTTCCAATCTCACCTGTACGTTTCTTGTGAAATGTGCTTCTTTCACAGGTCCATTTCCCCTCATTAATTTCTCTCTTGTCTTCATCCTTCACCACAAGGTCCACAATGTAGTCATGTTAAGTGGGTCAGTGGCGGAATCAAAATTTGCAATAAGTGGGTCGAAATATAAAGAAATAAATTCACGAAGAAGCCAAGGGGTGGCAATATGTAACATATATGCATATTTAAAAAATATTTACCTAATCACACGGTATAATTTTTTGACGAAGGGGTATCGGTTGACACCCCTGGAGTACATGTGACTCCGGCACTGGTAGTGGGTACTTACTCTTTTCTTATTCTAATTAAAATTTGTTTTATAAAAACCCTCAAGCGTCATTCATCCCCGGGAATAATGAGAAAAAAGTATTTCGCTAACTAAAATTATAGGGGTTGTATTAGTGAGGTCCAACTTAACTTTTAATGCACTGCCTAAGTTCGACTATTACTCCAACATTTACTCAAATTTTTATTCAAACAGTGATGATCTAGCCACTTTTAAATCCTGAGTCAGCCTCTAACAATATCCTTCACCAAGCATGACACCGAGAGTATATGTGTTATACAGTAGTCAATCATTAATCATTCTGCTATTGCGTGATATTTCATACTATATTGATTGACAAAAATGACACCGAGAGTATATAAGTGTTATACAATTATGAGGTTATGTTAAAGAGACACTACCATCAGCACTTGAGTCCAAATGAGAATCGGGTTGCCCCTCGCTGTTGTGTTCTTTAAGCTATGGATTAAAAAACCGAATATAATTGGATGGAAAATATGTTACACGTCCCATTTGAAAGTATAAGAGGTGGGTGAATTGTAGCCTTATTAAATTTCTAATCGACTACTCTTCAGACCTAGTCGACTTATGCGGAGACAGCCTGCATAGAACTGTTAGTCCTTTCGATTTAAACTAGTGTTAATCACAATAAAAAGTAAAGGAACAAAATATAATATGAGAGCGATAAATTAAATGACACCAGAAATTTCATACTGGTTCAGAACCAATGTGGTATCCTAACCCATTCCTCTTGGGTTGCAAGAGTGTTGTCTTTTAGAGCTCTTTGTAAATTGAATTGAGTACAGCCTTTGTGGTTTTCAGCGATCACCACCAACGTTGACAAGGTTGGTTTTCACTCGCTCACCAACAACGAACAGGAGTTGGTTTTTACTCGCTCACCAACAACGACCATTTGATTTTCACTCGCTCACCAAAGAAACGAACAATGACACAATCTCTCGGACACACTGCCTCTCCAATATATTTCTGTCCCTCTTCTCTCTTTTGTGTACACAGTAAATCTACTAAAGTGAATTACAATGCTTGTTAAGAGTAGAATAAAGAACTTGTAGTTGGATAGACAGTTGTATAGAAGGTTGCGTAGTTCTTCTTCTCGGTTGCTCTTCAATTTATATTGTTGCCTCCAATATGACCGTTGCTGACATTGCTCTATAAGGAAGATTTTGGATATCTTCTATCAATCCAAATTTTCCTTTTGAATTGGATAACTTGAATTTCCAAGCATGATGCCAATATCAATTCTTTCCTTGAATGGATCCATGATTAAAAATTCTCTGCAGCATATAATCTGTATGAATATCTACGTGAGAATAGTCACGATGATTCAATCAAGATCCCTATGATTTGCTTTTCCATGATTGTAGTAATTACTCATTCTTGATTGATTCCAACAACTCAATTCCTTGGCCTCATGTTTCCACACGTCTAACTTCTCTTTCATCGGAGAATATGGATGATTCTTTCCATTTGTGGTAATAATTGAATTTCCATAAGAATAGTACTTTCCGTTGTATTTGTAGTAAGTATTTTGTTGCCCAAATCTTTTTGAACCTAGACCATTTATTCGTGTCTTCCAAAATATTTCAGTGAGCTTGATGTATAATCTCTTTCCTTAAGTGATTCCTTGACCAGTGTAAAAGATATGCTCCTTAAAATAAACCATGTTATTTTCTTCCAATAAAATATTTCCTCTTTGATATATCTCAATATATCTTTGGCTCCTTTCTTGATCTTGAAAAATAATCTCTTTCCATGATATAGAATATACTATACTATACCCATAATATATTTTCTTTCCATAAAAAATATACTCTTCCTTGGCCTTGTAGTATCTCTTCCATATAGTATCTTCCTTCCACAAAATAATAGATCTTCTCCATGATTTTAGCAACTTTCTTTTCAAGATGTTGAAAAACTTTCTATCCATAATTTCCATAGATTCTTCTTCTGATGTTGTAGTAAGCCAGTCAATATTTAAAATTTCACTTTCAAATATTATTCCTTCTATGACGCTTGGAGATTAAATCTCTGAAAATAAATTCCTTGATAAATTCTTCATATGATATTCTCTTTCCCATATTTGTTTGAACCTTTACCAGCATCTTCTTTCTTGAATAAACCTGTGCAAAAAATAAGACTACCACAAGTAAATGTTCTTTGATTAATAATTATATTGATTTGTTATCATCAAAATTAATATGTGAAACCTTGAACCTAACACCATTAATGTTGATTTTGCCTTTTGAAGCTATTATAGAGTGTGCAATTAGGATAAGGCCTATTCAACTGGCGGATGGAAAATTTTACAAACTCAGTTCAACCGAGTTATATTTTTTATATTGATCATGTATATATCTGAAAATTATTAAAATGTCAATAAGTATTATATTCTGAATTTATGATAGCAAAATTGCAATAGGCTAGGTCATAAAACTTAAGGGTTCAAACCATCAAATTTGAATCGTAAATGTGCGAATCCAAATTAAGCAGGACAATACATTTAAAATATCGAATATAATTTAAAAAACAAAATATGCAAGACATCATTTCTTTTTGCAGTCTGAAACAAATTCTCGATCCTGAATCGAAAATTTTCGCATGGAGGTTAATGGTTAGCTGATCTAGTGGCATCCTACTAAAGTTTTCTTTACTTTTTAGCCATTCTTTTTTAATTTAAAAGTAATGAAGTAAAATGTTATATTTTACAAATAAAATGTCTTTTATAGTGACTATATGTCAGATTTTGCGCTCTTTATTAAGTTTTGATATTTGTTGGACATATCAAAATATGTGATCTTTCATTTTTGTATGACCAAGACATTATCCTCTAGTTTCTTTTTTTTTTAAGGGAATGCAGAATGGGCCATAAGCCCATACAAAATTGGGCCAAATATCTGGTCCACCTCGATACTACATTTGGGCTTGTCTACAACATTATCCAGTAGCTGTAAATGTGTGGTTTAGACTAAACCGTTTAGTGCAGCCAATGCCAAAACCAAAAGAGAAAATCTCACTTTATACCCATCAATTCCAAACTATTTACCCTTTAATGTTCAGGCCCAAACTATTTACTATTCCTACCCATGCGCCCAAAACTATTTACCCGGTTATTAACTTTGTATAAACTCTTCCACAAGAAAGAATCTGAAATATAGTGAAACGAAAAAAAACCAAGAAATAGCAAAGAAAAAGGTAGCAATGGATGCGGAAGAAGGAACACAACAACCCCAGCTAGTTCTTGCACACAAACTCTTCCTTTTGACACACCCAGATGTCATTGACTTGGATAAAGTTCGCCTACCGTGAAGAAGACTTGGACAAACTCTTCCATTTCCCTTATATCCTTCTTCAAAAAGAAATTAGATCTGATTATTTGAGAAGTTGACCTCTGGCTAGTTTCAATTCTGCTCCACTTTTTTTTTTATTGTTCTTTCCCTAGCTCTTGCTCTTGCCTTGGCCCTTGAATTTAAAATTTTTATTTTGAAGATTTCTTGTTTGATTCAAAGTGGGTGTTGTTAGATATTGCTTATAGTACCTTCTGGAAGTTCATACTGAAATTTGATAGCATTTGGAGATGATTTGAGGTGATTGAGATCGAAATTTTCAGTTAAAGATCGAAGAAGAACACAGCTACAGTATACCGCTATGGTATACAATATGCTGTAGGAGTATATAGCTATACTGCAACAGTATACTATTATAGTTTACAATATACTGCAACGGTATATTGTAGTAATCGAAGAAGAACACAGTTATCTAACAATATACCGCTACAATATACAATATACTATAGGAGTATATAATTATACTGCAACAGTATACTATTATATATACAATATATTGTTATAGTATTTGTAATAATATGCAATATACTGTAACACTATGATGTAATAGTATACAATATACTATAATAGTATACTTATTACATGTAAATTCACTTGCCTTTTCCCTTTTAATTTGCTTTAAGCTTTTACCCAGCGTGAGGGAAAAATTGAAAATGCAAAAAAAAAAAAAAAAAATTATAGTATGATATATAACATAAAGGTATACTCTTACAATTAGATCCTTTTAGAATTTTTTGAAATTTTTATTGACAACTGATATTATTTCAATTTAATAACTGAATTAAAATTTTTTTAACTCTTTGCATACAATTGTATACCCTGTTGGTATAGCTATATACTATACTGGTATCATATGTTAGTTAATATTTTTCGGTTGTATTAGCTACATTTAATTGGTACACAGTTTGATTTTTCTTTAGTAATAGTATAAAAAAAAGAATAATAAAAAATAATGAAAACAGTAAATGAAATTAGATTATGAAGAGAAAAAGAATATAAAAAAAAGAAGTTAAATGAAATTAGAAAAGGAAAAAAGAAAAAAAAAATAAGAAGAAACCGAGAAAAAAGAAAAGGAGAAAAGAAAAAAAAGAAAAAAAGAAAGAAAAGAAGCATAGAAATAAAAAAGAATTGGAAAATAAAGAAAAAATTCCCCCCAAAACTACAATGGGTAGGAAATGCAATTAGTTTATGGGTAAAAAAATAAATGGGTAGACAAGGGTAAATAATTTTATTTTTGTGGGTAACTGTGTCAAACCCCCAAACCAAAAAGCACGACTCGTTTATAAACATCAGCAGAGGCCTTCCTTTGTCCTTTGGCATACTTCAACTGTTCTCTTACAGACAATGTCAGATTCTATTGTAAGATTCAAACGGGAAAAGATGGGTTGGGTCAAGATGGACTAAAATTTAGGTCATAACCCAACCCGTCCAACACTTACCAAACTTTAATCAATAGGTGTTATTTTCTTATGAATTGTAAATTATTAAATAAAACTTTTTATCTTTTGTATGATCATATATAATATATCAAATAAAAAAGAATTCTTTCTAACATATTTTGGCAAAGTTACTCATAGATCAGTTTGGGCTAAAAATCAGTCCAATTTTAGATGGATTAAGATGGGTTGAGCAAAATGAGCCGAGCCAACAAATGGGCGGGTCAATAACTAGCCAAATCCTGGATGGGTTGGTCATGCCATTTGGTCTTGGGCCAAATTTGACAGCCCTAATTGTCGACATTCACTCTTTTTAGCGTTTTAAGTTTAATACTACGCGGACAATGGGTACTTCCCCGACTTTTTATCAAGTATCTGCTAATTTAACACGTTGAATTCAACGGTATTCGAGATTGTTGTTTCTCACCTTTCTTACCTTGTTTTTTGGCTTGAAATTTTTGGATTCATAAATCCTCCATATCTAAAGATGACTAAAAACTCGTATGATGTTTATGACTTATGCGAATCGTCGGTTTTGGTTTTCAGGTTATTCGGAATTGATTTGGAAGAATGGTTCTCAACTAGGAAGCTTTAAATTAGAAGAGATGACCAAGTCCGGCTTTTTAGTGTTTAACCTCGGATTGGAGTTTTGATGGTTCCGTTAGCTCCGTTGGGTGATTTTGGACTTAGGAGCGTATCCAGATTGTGATTGGAGATCCGTAGTAGAATTAGGCTTGAAATGACGAATGTTGGAATTTGGGAAAGTTTGACTGGGAATGGACTTTTTGATATCGGTATTGGATACCGATTTGGGAAGTGGGAGCAGGTCCGTAATGTCAAATTTGACTTGTGTGCAAAATTTGAGGTCAATCGGACCTGATTTGATAGGGTTTGGCATCGGTTATGGAAGTTTGAAGTTTCGAAGTTCATTGATTTTGAATTGAGGTGTGATTCGTCATTTTGATGTTGTTATGTATGTTTTGAGGCCTCGAGTAGGTCCGCTCTATGTTATGGGACTTGTTGGTATATTAGAACGGGGTCCTGAGTGGCTCGGATGAGTTTCTGAGCATTTTGGAAATTTTGGCTAAGGCTAGTAGCAGAGGTTCTGGTGTAACCGGGCATGCAGAGCCATGGGCGCAGGTGCGGAGCCGCAAAAGTGGAAGGGTCATCACAGATGCGAGGTGAGAGCTGGGTGAGGAAGACCGTAGAAGCGGATTTTTGTAACGCACCTGCGTGTGCGCAGATGCGAGATTTAATCGCGGGAGCGGGCTTTGGCGCAAATGCGAGTCCTTGTGTCGCACCTGCGATGTCGCAGGAGCGGATGTTTTTACGCAGGTGCGAGGTCCATTTCTACCGTGCTTCTCCGCAGAAGCGGAAAGTTAGTCGCAGAAGCGACGCCGCAGAAGTGGTCGAGTGAGGCGCAGATGCGATAATGCCTGGGCAGAAGTATAAAGTACTCTATTTCAAGGGTTTCGGCCATTTTTATATTTTTGGAGCTATGGAGCTCAGATCGAGGCGATTCTTAAAGTAATTTTCACCATATGAATTGGGTTAAGTGTTCTCTACTCGGTTTTGGTTATATTTCATGAGTCTATCTTCGATTTTAGCTTTTGGTTAATGAATTTTAAAGAGAAAATTGGGGATTTTGGCTTAAAGTTTCATAATATGAATTTTTGAGTTTTGAACATCGATTTTGAGTCGGAATTTAGTGAAACTAGTATGGTTGGACCCGTAATTAAATGAGTTATCGGATTTTGTAAGTTTTGTCGGGTTCCGTAGCGCGGGCGCCGGTGTGGCTTTTTGCTGATTCTGGGTTTTGATTAAGGATTCGACCTTTATCATTTGGGTTTGTTTCCTTTGGTATTATTTGATGTATTTGACTTGCTTTTGGCTAGTTTTGAGCCGTTCGGAGGTCAGTACGCGCGAGATGGCATTTTTGGAGCATCTTTTAGCTTGCCCGGTATTGGAATTGGCTTGTTCAAGGTAAGTAACACTTCTAAACTTAGTGCTGAGGGGTATGAAACCCCGAATTACGTGATATGTGATAGGTAGTGAGGTGACGCACATGTTAGGTGACGGGCGTGTAGGCGTGCACCATTTCAATTGTGACTCCGCTATTTCTGTGGTACTGTGTAGTTACCTGACCTTATCTGTAACTATGAAATCTCTATGTACTAGAGCTATTGAGTTGTGATCCATGTTAGAATCCATATCTAGGCTACATGCTCTGGGACCCACTGAGGTCGTTTCTTCTGTTGAGCTATCTGCTTTCATTGTATTACATACTCAGTCATACGCATTCATATGCATATCATATCTCAGTCTCAGTTACCATTTATTGATACATCACATCATTATTTTTGGGCTGATTTTCATGACATTGAGAGCCCGAGAGAATGGAGAGATTGATGACTGTGTGAGACCGTGGGCCTGATGGTAAGGATGTTTACGGGATCGGGTTGTACGCCGCAATATATTTTATTAATTTATGATGGGAGCGGGTTGCACGCCGCAACATGTTTTATTGGTTTATGTCATGATTGGCTTGTTATAGCGCTTGGGTTGAAGGAGCCCTTCCGGAGTCTGTACACAGCCCCAGTGAGCACAGACACCTACTGAGTGCGAGTGCCGAGTACCGAGTGGTGAGTGAGTGGGAGGACTGAGTGGCTGTGAGGACTGAGTGACTGAGAGGACTGAGTGAATTGATACTCTGAAAGTATGCATATGGTTTTATCACTGAGTTGCATCGCATTTGATATGGACACTTGACACATAGGCATAGAGATGTATTTTTCCTCATGCTGTACGGTATAACGTCATTCATGACTTCTCACACATATCAAATATAAGCATATAGATGTATTTTCCTCATGCCATTTAAAAATGAAGCATTTACCGTAAAAAGTTTTTGGGCAAATTACAGTTTTCAACTTACTCATATTTTTGGCAATTTCGAAAAAAGTGCTGGGTTTTCACTATTATGCTTGAAAAGCGGAACTATTTTAGAAAACTATGAATAAGCTGAGCTTCTTATCTCAGAGTTGCTTCTTTTATTACTTGCTTTATGTTGTTATATACTGTTGTTGGCTATTGGTGTTGGACCCGACCTTTATTCCAGCTCGTCACTACTTTCAACCTAAGGTTAAGTTTGTTATTTATTGAGTACATGTGGTCGGTTGTACTCATTCTACACTTCTACACCTTGCGTGCAGATGTTGGCTGCTGATGTTGCTGTGTTTGATGGAAGATGGATTCGAAGATATATCTGCGTTCCGGTTGTAGCTGCCTCTTGTTCATGGTAGCCTTAGATTCATAAAACTCTGTTTATGTACTTTTCGAACAGATGATGTATTTACATCATACCAGCTTTGTAAATTCTATTCTTAGAAGCTCATGACTTGTACTACCAGTCCTTGGGAAATGTATAGGATTCAGATAATTTCTTTTACTTAATTGTCTTATTAATTATTATTGGAATTGGGTAGTTGCTAATTGGCTTACCTGGCAGTTGGGTTAGGTGCCATCACGACTAGTTGAATTTTGGGCCGTGACAGGGTTATGGTTTAAAATTTGACCAATGTTGCCACGTGTAATTTAAGTAAACCTTTTTTTATTTGACATTGACCATTAGTCGTAGGGGCATAAGTGAGCCAGAAAGATAACGGTAGGGGCAATTTTAACCCAATAGGTGGACGGAGGATATAATTGTACCAAATCGAATAGTCTGATGATAATTTTGGCCCTTTTCCGTAGAATAAATATATAAATGTAAATTCGTTGTGTAGCAATATGAAATACAGACCATATAAACATAGGTGATGCAATGTAATTTCAACATGTTTAATAAAACTCAATACTTTTCATGCCAAGCATATATGTGTGTAACATATCACTAAAATTTTAATAAATATTGAACACATAATTGCAAAAATACAACAAATACCACAGACTTTGGATGAACGCAAATTGAAGAGACAAGAGCTCATGGCTTGCTTTGGCCAAGAATATACAGAGCATCAAATTCAGCAACTACTGAATATGTTCCCAAATCACCTGTACGTTTCTTGTCAAATCCTTGTCTGTGCTTCTTTCACGGATCCATTTCCCTCATTAATTTCTCTCTTGTCTTCATCCTTCCCCACAAGGTCCACAATGTAGTCAATTAGTCATGTTTTGTGGTCAGTGAGCAGCGGTGAAGTCAGGATTTTCATTAAGGGGAGTTAAAATATAAAGAAATAAATTCACGAAGAAGTCAAGGGATGTCAATGTATAGTATATATGCATATTTAAAAAATATTTACTTAGCTATACAATATAATTTTTCGATAAAGGGATGTCAACGAGTACATGTGGCTCCGCCACTGGTAGTGGGTACTTACTCTTTTCTTATTCTAATTAAAATTTGTTTTATAAAAACCCTCAAGCTAAGCGTCATTCATCCCCGGGAATAATGAGAAAAAAGTATTTCGCTAACTAAAATTATTGGTGTTGTATTAATGAGAAAAACTGCTTGGAGTCAAGAACCTATAGTACTATTCTCTATCTCGATCTAACATCCAGAGACGGACCTACCCTTTGGGCAAGGGATCATCGGTCTCCGGTAATTTCGGGAAATATATATGTGTGTATCTTAAATAACAGGTATATTTTTTTATTGGCACCTTAAGATTCAAATCTTTGGCAGCTGCATTGGTCGATTTGTGGGGCACAACTTAATTTTTAATGCACTACCTAAGTTCGACTACTACTCCAGCATTTACTCAAATTTTTATTCAAACAGTGATGATCTAATCACTTTTAAATCCTGAATCCGCCTTTACCAATAACCTTCACCGAGCATGACACCTAGAGTATATGTGTTATACAGTAGTCAATCATTAATCATTACTGGTTACCACTAATTAGCTGAAGGAGACTACAGTAGTCAATCATTAATCATTCTGCTATTGCGTGATATTTCATGATATATTGATTAACAAAAATGAAACCGAGAGTATATAAGTGTTATACAATTATGAGGTTATGTTAAAGAGACCCTACCATCAGCACTTGAGCCCAAATGGGACATCGGGCTGTCCCTCGCTGTTGTGTTCTTTTAAGCTATGGATTAAAAAACCAAATATAATTGAATGGAAAATTCCATTGATGTTGATTTTGCCTTTTGAAGCTATTATAGAATGTGCAATTAGGATAAGGCCTATTCAAATGGCGGATAAGCTTTACAAAATCAGTTCAACCGAGTTATCGAACCTAGTACTTTTTTTATACTGATCATGTATATATCTGAAAATTATTAAAATGTCAATAAATATTATATTCTGAATTTATGATATTAAAATTGCAATAGGCTAGGTCATAAAACTTAAGGGTTCAAACTAGGGGTGTACAAACCGAACCGAAAAACCGCACCAACGAAAAGTCAAATCAAACCGATTAAAAAACCCGACTCGGTTTGGTTTGATTTGGTTTGGTATTGAATAAAAAAATTCGAACCAACCCGACATATAAATATATAATTTTTATATATATTATTTAAGATTTTATATAAAATTTTCTTTAAAAAATGTCTAGAAATATTTGGGATTCTCTTGCGGGATATAAATTTTAATGGAATATGAAGTGCTCCATATTTATTGACCTTAAATAATGGGTTGTATGATCAGTTTCTTATCAAGTGTTACTAAAATACGTGTATCTCTTTGTTCTTACATATTCATATCATATGTTAAGATGTATTAAATTCTTATATCTTTTTCGAATGTGAAGTGGTTATTAATATTTAGGTATCATATTGATTTTTATGTTTAATTACTAAATTCGGATAACCTGAAAGTGTATATCGACGAAAAATTATTGTCAGACAACTAAAAAAATAATTATTATGTGTTAACTAATAGAATTCTCGCATAAGAATATTTTAATTGATAATATGTTTGTCAACTTTTTATATTTTTACTAAATAGATGTATACGTATCAAATATTTAACAAAGTAAGTAACAAAAAACCCGAAAAACCCGACAAAACCGAACCAATCCAAACCGATATAGTTGGTTTGGTTTGGATTTGATAAAAACCGAACCAATCCGGTCCATGTACACCCCTAGTTCAAACCATCAAATTTGAATCGTAAATGTGCGAATCCAAATTAAGCAGGACAATATATTTAAAAAAAATAACGAATATAATTTAAAAAACCAAAAGATGTATGACTGACACCATTTCTTTTGGCAGTCTGAAACACAGTTCCATCAGCTAGCCACGTCCTATTGATATTATTTGCCAGTTTGGTTTCACATGGAGGTTAAATGGTTAATGGTTTGCTGATCTAGTGGCATCCTATTATAAAGTTTTCTTTACTTTTTTAGCCATTTGGGCCACCTCGATACAACATTTGGGCTTGTCTACAACATTATCCAGTAGCTGTAAATGTGTGGTTTAGACTAAACCGTTTACAGCTTGTTTGGATGGTTGTTCCCCGTTGTATCGTATTGTATTGTTATTTCAAAATAATATTTGTTTTGATTGTTTCATTAAAATTAGTTGTATTGTATTGTTAAATTCATTGTTCCGAAACAATAAAAAGTCCCCATTTTTTAAACAACCGATTTGGTGTGGTGGGATTGTTTCCTATTTTTCTTTCCAATTATGCCCTAACTTATTACTCCACAATTCTATTTTACCCTTTACCTTTTTTTCTATTTTAACTTCAAATCTCCTACCTATAACCTACTTTGTTTTTTTCCAGATCTTCTGCCGCCAACGTTAAAGGTGTTTTGCCGCCTTCTGTTTTATTTTTTCTCCTAATTTGCTTTTAACTCAATTCTAATTATTCGTACTCCTTTGTTTTGCTTTCTTCTGTCTCGCCTCTTTGTTCTGCTTTCTTAAGGTGTTTATCCTTCTTCTGTTTTGTTTTTTTTAACTATTTTTATGCATAATTTTTTATAAATTTAATATTTAAACAGTTGAGGGTATTTTAGTAAACTTATCATCTACAATACAGTACGATACAGTCAAACCAAATAATAAAATATTATTTAACAATAACAAACAATGCAGTCTATCCAAATATTGTATTCATAAAACGATACGATACAATACGTTACAATCCAATATAATACAATACGTTATAAAACGGTGGGGAACAATAATCCAAACAGAGTGTTAGTGCAACCAATGCCAAAACCAAAAAACTTGTCTCTTTTGTAAACATCAGCAGAGGCCTTCCTTTGTCCTTTGGCATACTTCAACTGTTCTCTTAAAGACAATGTCTGATTCTATTGTAAGATTCAAACGGGCTAAGATGAGCTGGATTAAAATGGGCTAAAATTTAGATCATAATCCAATCCATCCAACACTTATCAAGCTTTAATCAATATGTGTTATGATCACGCCCAACTATGCCTTATAAAAAGGACAATGCGGACGTTGCAAATATAACCCGAGTATTACGCCCAGGGTCGAATCCACAGAGAGTTAACCTATCAATCACTATCTTTAGACCCACTAAACTCTTCAGAACCAGTTTCCCAGATGTTTGAATTACAGTTGAAGGTTGCTTTACTAACTACGATTGCAAGTAAATTAAACAGCTGTAAATTAAAATGCTAAGATTGTAACCAATGATGAGAAGAAGCTAAGGCAATGATTTCCCCTATTGAAGGAATCTCTTCTGTTTATGCTCATACAAATTTACCAACACATCTCTATCAATCATGAACGCTCATCTTACCGTAAAATCTCTCCCGAGTAATCACAGTAATATACTAATTGCACTCTCCCGAGATACACTAGCTTATTTTATTTCGCACACTTCACTTTAAATTACACCCAAGGCTTCGTATCCCTAATTCCGCCTTTAAACCCGCAATTATAGATTCCTCTTATACTTTGGGAGTGGTGTTGTTCAACAATAACCTAAATATGCACTCTTTTTCAAGTTATGCACACTAAATAGGCACAGCTAATTGAGGATCCTGTCAATTAACTACAACAAGCACAAGTTGAACAAATAGAGATTGAAACTAGCAATTAGTATTCACATAAACAAGATGTTCATCCCCCAATAGGTTCCATCAAAGCCTTAGACAAAGAATTTAGCTACTCATGGATATGGAAAAATAAACTAAGATAGAATTCATCATAAATAGATTCAATTTCATCACAATTAGCAAAAACAAAGAGAAGCAACAAAGAACTTGATGATCCAAATCCCTCCTTGCCTCTTGCCTCTCTATTCCTTGCTTTAGCCTATGAAAAACCTTGATTATTTGACCTTGGGCGAGCTTGACTTTATATAGCTTAAGTAGGTTTCTTTCCAGATTTCCAATTTTACCCCCAACTAGCTCTTTTCCGGACCGGCACCGCGCAACTTCGCGAGGTTTTCGCGCGCCCTTTCTGTCTCAGCTTGTAACACGCGCGAACTCTGCGCGACTTCGCGCGCCTGGGGCTTGATTTCTTCCAATTTTTCGTCTTGTTCTTGCACGTACTCAACTCCGAGGGATCATTTTTTTGCCCATATATCATTCCAATAACCTCTTGAAAGCATCATATAAGCTCCTCACCCTGCAATGTACACAAATCACAATTAGAGCCTATTTTTTATCAAATAACCATATTATGTCATTGAAATGTAATTAAACGGAAGCATAAACAATAGCTAAATCGCCTAGATTTCGCCTATTATCAACACCCCACACTTAATTCATTGCTAGTCCTCGAGCAATCAAATTATACCCTCTATAGAATCCTTCACTCAACCATTTTCCTTAACGCATTACACCTAGAACAATGTGCATACATTCCACCTAGCAGTGAACAATCCTAGCCTCAAAGCCGACTCTCAAGTGCCATGCAATATTCACACTTCCTCAAAGTACTCTACACAGATGTCAAGACTTGCTTTTCCGTCACGAATCATATGCCCTCACAATCACATCAACAAAAACTGAATTCAATCCACACATTTGAGTCATACACTCACATATATCAATGAAAGCACTCACTCTCACNTAAACATAGACTAATCGCCTTAGACTTTCGCCTATTATCTATGTTATTTTCTTATGAATTGTATAATTACTAAATTAATTTTTTTTCTTTAGTATGATCATATATAACATATCAAATAAAAAAAAATTCTTTCTAAAATATTTTGGCAAAGTTACTAATGAATCAATTTGGGCTAAAAATCAGCCCAAACTTAAATGGATTAAGATGGGTTGGGTCAAGATGAGCCGAACTAACAAATGGAAGGGTCAATAACTAGCCAAACCTTGGATGGTTTGGTTTGGTCATTTGGTCTTGGGCCAAATTTGACAGCCCTAATTGTCGACATTCACTCTTTTTAGCATTTTAAGTTTAATACTACGCGGACAGTAGGTACTTCCCCGACTTTTTCATCATGTACCTGCTAATTTAACACGTTGAATTCCGCAGCATTCGAGGTTGTTGCTCCTCACCTTTCTTACTTTGTTTTTGGGCTAGAAATTTTTGGATTCATAAATCCCCCATATCTAAATATGACCAAAAACTCGAGATGGAATTAGGCCCAAATATAATGTTGTGATTATGCTTTTCTTGAGTTGAGGGTCTATCGGATACAATCTCTCTACTTTCACAAAGTAGAGCTAAAGCTGCGTACACACTACTCTCCAGACCCCACTTATAGTACCACACCGAATTTGTTATTGTTATTGTTATTGTATATTGGAGTTTCAATTGACCCGAATAGAAATTAACCTCTCAATATATGAAAGTGACTTGAAGTCAAGTCTAGCAAGATCTCTTTACCTGAATTTAATGTTACTAAAAAATTTCTTTCTCCAATTAAGGAATATGGAGATATCATGGGTCCCTTTTGAAAAATGCTTTTCCTACAGTTGAAAAAATCTAAGAAAATGAAGAATAGAAAACAAATTCAAACAGGAATTTATGAACAATCTCTTTCAAAAATCAAGATGATGTTAGGTGTTTGAAATGTGAAAATGACAACTTGTACGTGTAGAGCTTCACCTTACTATTATTACTTAATCACCAAGAATCCCAACAACCTGACAAAAATAACATTTTAATAATAAAAAAATTTAAACAAAGAAAGAGACTTAATGATGAAAATAAAATATTAAATAGGGACCATCTATAAGTTCAGTAGTCAAACCTACAATTTTCTTTTTTGTTTCTTACTCGATATTCTAATACCTGTTTTAAAATCTTGACTAAATCAAATTCGATTAAAGGGGGAAGAAGACAATACCTGTTTTGTTTCTTAATTTGTGGAAGACACTTCATTTAATCTTGAGGGGCGTTTGGTTGGAAAACAAGTTATCCCATGATTAATTGTCCTGATTTTCTTACCATATTTGATTTTCCTATCTCTTGAAGGAAAGGACAACAAATTTACCTGTATGACAGGTGGATCATTAGAAAAGTGACAGCTGAAAAAGGGTACTTAAAAAGATGTGAGTCTTAATAGGTACCAGCAAAACGTTTGAGAGACGAGAAGAAACGGTTGCTCGAGTCTCTTTAGTAATTTGAAGAGACACCGATGGAATGAACCAAGACAGGAAAAAGGACATATTCATTGGTCTTCAATTAATGAGCATGAATGATTACAAACGTTACAGAATCTTCACGAAACAGCTACGATTACCAATTATAACGTTCTATTAATGTCATTAATGCTCATAATGACCTGGTCGTAAAGGGGAAAAAAGACGTTGTACTTAAGAGATGCCTATATAAGGAATAGAAATATCATTTGTATCTGACACGTTCTGATTATTACTGGAATACAATTATTTACTTTTTGCTTTATATTGACTACTTTGCTATTTCATACTCTAATTTTCCTTTCTCATTGCAAGAATATTCCTTTTCTTGATTATCAGTAACTTGAGTACATCTAAAAATAGGCTTTGACCGAAATTTCTATTTTCTGGTTAAACATTACCATAATTGGGTTTTTCTATTCTTAGAAGGAAACATAAATCTCCAACATTTGGCTAGTCCCTTTTCTTGTAGGAAAATGTTTGGATTTCTATAAATTGAGGATCCTTCCTTCACATCAGTAGCATCCACAATGTAGCCATAGGGGGCTTGAGAGTCTTGTTTAGGGGGAGAACTTTACGGGACAAATGTTAGTGTGTCACTTGTGTTACCTCTTCGTGAGATTGTTCTCTCAATATTTTGTACTCTCTTTTATGTAGTGGATTGCTCTTCTCCGCCGTGAATGTAGGTCAATTGACCGAACCGCATTAAATGTTTGTGTCTCTTTTGGCAGATTTCTCTTTGTTGTGTAGTTTATCATTGTTCAAGGATTGTTTTGCTAGTTTCCGCATGATACCTAATTATTTCGGTCCTAACACCGACATCTTACATTCACGTCTCCATTTAACTACCGCTCGAGGATGTAATTATAAATAGGTTAGTCTAAGTGGATCGTTGGCTCCACCTGGTATCTCTTTCTACGACATCAATTGAATAAATCAAAACACAATATACTACTACTACTTGGAAAAGATATATTGAAATTCGTGCCAACAAATCTTATCCAACTTCCAAAGACTTTTTACAAAAAAAAAAAAGACAATAATCTTTATTGGTTTTTTTTAGGGGAGGGGGTAGGGGGGAGGGGCGAGGTTAGGGTATGTTTGAAGCTTCCTGAGATCCAGGTGATTTTGTTTTCTCGAGTTTTGACCAAATTGATTAATTAACAAATAACTAACCACATATAGACAAAAGTATTAAACACTTTGTTGAATTGTTATTAAAAAAAGTGCTTTTCCATCTCCGAAAGTTATGCAAAAAAAAAAAAAAAAAGTTCCAAAGTGGTTAGACTAATTTGTCGATTTAGATTTCTTTAATCAAACAAACTTCAAAAAGAAAAATAATTAGAAAGTGCTTTAACTACTGCGCTTTTAGTGTGAATTAAAGGTTCAGACTTGATGACAAAATATCTTGTTAGACTCTGTCACGTATATTGAGTGTAAACATTTTCTTAATCCAAATTTGTTTTCTTGTGTGGGGATTATATTCAATTTATTAAAAAAATCTCCTAGGCAAAAAAAAAAAAGAAGAAGGAAATAAGAGACACTTTTCACCCAACATGCCAAAAACATCAGGCTGTCAAGCAAAGCGAGTAACAGTTAATTCTATTTTAATCCAAGATAGTGCCGCGAAAAAACTTTTACTTTTCTATTTCTTTATTTTACTTACATTTCCTTGGAATCGTATGTTACAAAACTTTATCTTTTTATAATTGTGGCGCCAATTTACTTTCCCCTCAACAATTTCACTAAACATTTATTACGTTTCAAGTTTCCATTTGTACAAATAGCGGTGTTTATGGTTCGGTTTTGGATCGGTTTTTCCCTAAAAAGAAATCAAACCAAAGTAAGTCTATTTTTCAAATATTAGAACCAAACCAAACCATTTAAGTCGGTTTTTTCTCGATTCGGTTTATGTCAGTTTTTGTCGGTTTTCCAGTTTTTTCGGTTATTTGTCGATTTTTTCTTAAATATAAGACATACACTACCAAACACATATTCCGGCGATCACATTTTCAACGTAACACTATCAAATGAATTGCCCTTTGAGAAATCTATTATTTACCAAGATATATTCATGATAATTGAATCAAATAGTGATGAATAATTTAAAGACTCAATTAAAAATATATTATTTTTAACACGAAACGGATTCTTACACGTAACAAAAGAAAGCTACCAATCAAACTAGAATGTAAAGGTAAAGAACTATACTAAAACTGCAAACTATTAATATTTACCATTAAATTTTTGAAACTTTGTATAAAATATACATATATATAGGTGTAATAATAAATTTGAAATAGCTACTCCTATAGTCGGTTTGGTTCGGTTTTTTTCTGATTTAAAACCAAAACCAAACCAAATTTGATCGGTTTTTAAAATTCAAAACCAAAACCAAACTAAACCAAAAAGTATTGGTCGGTTTGGTCTGATTTTCGGTGTGGTTCGATTTTTCGGGTATTTATGAACACCCCTAAGTACAAATATCACATAATCTATATCTATCTCTACTATATTAAAAGCACGAAGGTCCTTGGCGAAATATCATTCGTCTTTTTTACCTTAAAAATTAAATTTCACACAGGACAAAATAGTCATTTAATTATTATCCTATATTTATGAGTAATCATTTAATTAAGACTTCAAAACCAACTAAATTTGTGTATTAAATCTTTCCTTTTATTGTAAAATATATAACAAAAAACAAAACATATTATTTTGTAAAGTTCTTTTACAACGTAATAGTTTGAACTCCTTTTTAGTTTAGGACTCTTTTCTTTTTTATTGTTAAACTATAACCAATTACAGCTAAAACTATTTAGTGCGCGCAACATGTTTTCTAATTATTTTAGGTTTCGTTTAGAACAACTATTAAAGTCTAAGGAATTTAAGTTAAGATCTAACCTTAAGATATTTAGGTTAGGAGTTCTTCTGAAAAGTAAAAGTATATTGTAAGGTGCCCTTTTATTTTTAAGACATGGAACCACCATATTTATTCTTTACGTTCCTCCTATTCTCAAATTTTCATGAAAACTTTCTTTTAGTTTCTTTGTTGATTAAGTACAATTATCAACTACTTACGTGATTTTCATTTAGAAGAAGAAGTTTGTCGATACTTATATAAAGAAGCCACTTATTCCTTATTTTTCATAAAAAAATTCTTCATACTTAGCATTTGTAGAAAAGGAGAAAGAGAGAAAGAAAGCATTGTAGTGCTATTGAATTTCTTAAATGTCACGACCCGAATTTCCCACCTTCGGGACTGTGATGGCGCCTAACATTGCGCTCGCTAGGCAAGCCAACGTTACAGAATATTATAATTAGAATTTAACAAAACTAAATCAGCGGATATAAAAGCGAAAGTACATGATTTAACTAATTACTCTTATACTATTAACGAAAGCAGAAATTGATACTACCCAGAAATTGGTATCACAACTCACGAACAGTCTACGAATACTACAAGTAATGGTTTGAAAGAAAATACATCTGTCTCGGAGAAAGTAAAACAGAAATAAAGTAAAGAAAGGAGGGGACGTCAAGGTCTGCGGACGCCTGCAGGATTACCTTGAGTCTCCTAAATGCAGTAATAGCATTCAACCTCTCGATCAGCCACTAGCTCCGAAATCTGCACAGAAAGTGTAGAGTGCAGTATCAGTACAACCGACCCCATGTACTGGTAAATGTCGAGCCTAACTTCGACAAAGTAGTGACGAGGCTACGGCGGGGCATAACAACATATATAACCTGCAACAGTTTATACTAAAACAGAAAGGAAATACAGAATGAAATATAACAGTAACTTGCATTAAATAAATACGGGACCTAATTGTTCTACCAATACTCAGCTATAACCAATCCTTAAGGGAGTTTCAACACCACAATAATGAACCTCAGTAGAAATGAATACATAAACAACAATTGATGCGGCGCGCATCCCGATCCCACCATATAATCAATAACAATATAAATATTCACCCTTATTACTTCTTGTTCCGGCGTGCAACCCGATCCCACCAGTCCACCCTTATTACTCCTCTATACATATTATTCCTCCTATTGCGGCGTGCAACCCGATCCCACCTGTCCACCCTTATTACTCCTTGTTGCAGCGTGCAATCCGATCCCACCAAACAATTACAATTCACCCTTATTCCTCCTGTTTCGCCGTGCAATCCGATCCCAATATATATATATCAACACCAATCACAAGATAAAGACAAGTGTTTTACAAGTTAACTCAAATCCTTCACAACACTTATACCTCAAACCAACACAATAGAATATCACTACAATTATGAAACTTCACCAGTTAAAACTACACAGCGAGACCAACCAAAGTGTACCATGAAGCACCAATAAACCAACATAAGCCAACAATGTGATATTACGGAATTATGGAACAATTAACAACACCAATAGAGAAACAACATTTAACAAGAAGCAATTAGTCATGGAAGCATCAATAAGCAAGTAGCAATCAAGACAGGAAAGCAATATATAGGAAAACGGGGAATGGAAACAGGCTAAACAGGCAATTTGGCGACGCATAGGTGCTCATCACCACACCTATATGCCACACACATGGTATTTCACATAGCAAGCAAGTCGAGGATCCCTAATACCTCAAGTCAAGGTTAGACCAAACACTTACCTCAAGCCAACGGGTAATTCAAAGCTCAAATACCGCTTTACCTCTCGATTCCTCCACCAATCCACTCGTATCTAGCCATATTTAACTTAATAACATCAATAAACGCTAAAGAAACCAATTACAATGCATAATTATAGATTTCCCAACATTTATTCCAAAAAGTCAAAAATCCCCTGGGCCCGCTTGGTCAAAACCCAAAATTCGGAGCAAAACTCAATTACCCATTCACCCCCGAGCCCAGATGTACAATTGGTTTTGGAATCAACCTCAATTTGAGGTCCAAATCCCCAAATTTCAAAATTCCTAAGTTCTATCCAAAAAAACCCAATTCCACCAGGAAAAACTCTAGATTCTAAGATGAAATCTTGTAAAAAGATGAAATAGATTGAAAGAAATGTGTTAGGAATCATTTACCTATGATTTTGGGGAAGAACTACTCTTTGGAAAATCGCCTCTTGGAGTTTAGGTTTTGAAAATTTGGAAAATGAATCAAAAATCCCGTCTAAGTCCCTTTTTGCACAGTTGCAGATGTCGCATTTGCGACCTGAGCTTCGCAATTGCGAAGCTCGCAAATGCAAGACTGGCGTTGCAAATGCGAACCTGCCGCATTCCTGCTACTGTTGCAAATGCGAACCTTTGGTCTCAATTGCGATGATCCCCCTTCCCTGACTACTTCGCATTTGCGAAGGTTGGTTCGCATTTGCGAACTCTGCTGGCCCAGCCCGCTGATCGCATTTGCGATGAAAGGCTCGCAAAAGCGGACCCTGTAGGGCTCGCAATTGCGATGCCTGATCTCACAATTGTGAGATCAGGGGCCTGCAACAGCCGAAGCATACCAGCAATATTTTCCTAATTCCAAAATTATTCCTTAGCCTATCCAAACTCACCTGAGCCCTCGGGGCTCCAAACCAAACATGCACACAAGTCTTAAAACATCATACGAACTTGATCATGCGATCGAATCACCAAAATAACACCTAGAACTATGTATTCAATACCAAAACACATGAAATTTTCAAGATAGTTTCAAACTTCCTATTTTCTCAACCAAAGGTCCGAATCACGTCAAATCACTTCCGTTTTTTACCAAATTGCACAGATAAGGTTTAAATAGTATAACGGACCTGTACCGGATCTAGAACCAAGATACGGGCCCGACCAACATTATTTGATCTTTCAAATCATTTACATTATTGCATTTTCAGTCTTATCAAGTTCTTTCAAAAATTTATTTCTCGGGCTAGGGACCTCGGAATTCGATTCTGGGCGTACGCCCATGTCAAATATTTTACTACAGACCCTCCGAGACCGTCGGAACACGGGTCCGGGTCCGTTTACCCAAAATGTTGACCGAAGTCAACTAAAATCATCTTTTTAAGCCAAAAATCATCTTATCTTAAGTTTTTCACATAAGGGCTTTCTGGATACGCGCCCGGACAGCGCGTGCAAATCGAGGAGGGTTAAAATGAGGTTTTCAAGGCCTCGGAACAAGCAAATGAGGATCATCATACTGCCGTTCATCCTCGAACGGACATAGAAAAGTACCTGAGTCGGTCAAAAGACGGGGATATCTGCTCCACATATCGGACTCGGACTCCCAGGTAGCTGCCTCAACAGGCTGACCTCTCCACTGCACACGAACCGAAGGGTAACTCTTCAATCTCAACTGTCGAACCTGCCGGTCTAGAATAGCTACCGGCTCCTCCTCGTAGGTTAGATCCTTGTCCAACTGGACAGTGCTGAAGTCTAACACGTGGGATGTATCACCGTGATACTTCCGAAGCATGGACACATGAAACACTGGATGCACAACTGATAAACCCGATGGCAACGCAAGTCTGTAAGCCACCTCTCCCACTCGATCAAGGATCTCAAAAGGCCCGATAAACCTAGGGCTTAGCTTGCCCTTCTTCCCAAACCTCATCACGCCCTTCATGGGTGGCACTCGAAGCAGCACTCGCTCTCCGATCATGAATGCCACATCACGAACGTTATGGTAAGCATAAATCTTTTGCATGGACTGAGCTGTACGAAGTCTATCTTGAATGATCTTAACCTTATCCAAGGCATCCTGTACTAAATCTGTACCCAATAACTGAGCCTCCCCCATCTAACACCACCCAACTGACAATGGACACCGTCTACCATATAAAGCCTCATAGAGAGCCATCTGGATGCTCGACTGATAGCTGTTGTTGTAGGCAAACTCCGCTAACGGCAAGAACTGATCCCAAGAACCTCCAAAGTCAATAACACAGGCGTGGAGCATATCCTCCAAAATCTGAATAGTACGCTCGGACTGTCCATCCGTCTGAGGATGAAATTTTATGCTCAACTCGACCCGCGTACCCAACTCACGCTGCACTACCCTCAAGAAATGCAAGGTAAACTGCGTACCCCGGTCAGAAATAATAGACACGGGCACACCATGAAGACGAACAATCTCCCGGATATAGATCTCAGCTAACCGCTCTGAAGAATAGGAAACTGCCACAGGAATAAAATGCGCTGACTTCGTCAGCCGATCCACAATAACACATACTACATCGAACTTTCTCTGAGTCTGTGGGAGTCCAACAACGAAATCCATAGTGATACGCTCCCACTTCCACTCAGGAATCTCAATCTTCTGAAGCAAACCACCAGGTCTCTGATGCTCATACTTTACCTGCTGACAATTCAAACACCGCGCTATATATGCAACAATATCTTTCTTCATCCTCCTCCACCAATAATGTTGCCGCAAATCCCGATACATCTTGGCGGCGCCCGGATTAATAGAATACCGGGATTTATGGGCCTCCTCTAGAATCAACTCACGAAGTCCATCAACATTAGGCACGCAAACTTGACCCTGCATCCTCAAAACTCCATCATCTCCAACTGTAACCTGCTTGGCATCTCCGTGCTGCACTGTGTCTATAAGGACAAGCAAATGAGGATCATCATACTGCCGATCTCTGATACGCTCATATAATAAAGACCGAGCGACTGTACAAGCTAGAACACGGCCGGGCTCAAAAATATCCAACCTCACGAACTAATTGGCCAAAGCCTGAACATCCAAAGGAAGTGGTCTCTCACCGACTAGAATATATGCAAGGCTACCCATACTTGCCGACTTCCTACTCAAAGCATCGTCTACCACATTGGCCTTCCCGGGATGATACAAGATGGTGATATCATAATCTTTCAATAGCTCCAACCACATTCTCTGCCTCAAATTGAGCTCCTTCTGCTTGAACAAATACTGCAAACTCTTATGATCCGTGAACACCTCACACGACACGCCATATAGATAATGCCTCCAGATCTTCAGCGCGTGAACAATGGCTGCTAGCTCCAAGTCATGAACTGGATAATTCTTCTCGTGAATCTTCAACTGCCGCAAAGCATATGCAATAACCTTGCCATTCTGCTTCAACACCGCACCAAATCCAATACAAGATGCGTCACAATATACTGTATATGGCCCTGAACCTGTGGGCAACACCAATACCGGCACCGTAGTCAAAGCTGTCTTGAGCTTCTGAAAGCTCGCCTCACACTCGTCCGACCACTTGAACGGGGCACCCTTCTGGGTCAACCTGGTCATCGGGGCTGCTATGGATGAAAAGCCCTCCACAAACCGACACTAATAACCCGCCAAACCCAAGAAACTCCGGATCTCTGTAGCTGATGTGGGTCTAGGCCAGTCCTTGATTGCCTCTATCTTCTTAGGATCCACCTGAATACCCTCTGCTGATACAACGTGACCCAAGAAAGCAACTGAACTCACCAAAACTCACATTTCGAAAACTTAGCATATAATTGGCTGTCTCTCAGAGTCTAAAGAACAATATGAAGATGTTGCTCGTGCTTTTCTCTGCTGCAGGAGTAGATCAAGATATCATCAATGAAAACAATCATAAAGGAATCTAGATAGGGCTTGAACACCCGGTTCATCAAATCCATAAATGTTATGGGGGCATTTGTCAACCCAAATGACATCACTAGAAACTCATAATGCTCGTACCGAGTGCGAAAAGTTGTCTTAGGGACATCGGATGCCCTAATCCTCAACTGATGGTAGCCAGATCTCAAATCAATCTTCGAAAACACCTTGGCACCCTGAAGCTGATCAAATAAGTCATCAATCCTCGGCAATGGATACTTGTTCTTGATGGTGACTTTGTTCAACTGCCGATAATATATCCACATCCTCATCGATTCGTCTTTCTTCTTAACAAACAACACCGGTGCACCTCAGGGCTAGACACTAGGTCTAATAAAGCCCTTATCAAGCAAATCTTGCAACTGTTCCTTCAATTCTTTCAACTCTGGCGGGGTCATGCGATACGCCAGAATAGAAATGGGCTGAGTGCCCGTAGCCAAATCAGTGCAAAAGTCAATATCCCTGTCGGGTGACATCCCCGGCAGGTTTGCAGGAAATACCTCTGGAAACTCCCGAACAACTGGCACAGAATCCATAGAAGTAACCTCAGCACTAGAATCACGAACATAAGCCAAATAAGCCAAACACCCCTTCTCGATCATAAGCCGAGCCTTCATATAAGAGATAACCCTGCTGGTAGAATGACCAGGATTCCCTCTCCACTCTAATCCAGACAACCCCGGAAAAGCTAAGTTCACGGTCTTAGCATGACAATCCAATATAGCATGATAAGGTGACAATCAATCCATACCCAAAATTATATCGAAATCCGCCATATTGAGGAGTAGGAGATCTGCACTAGTCTCAAGACCCCCAATAACAACCACACACGAGCGATAGACACGATCTACAACGATAGAATCCTCCACTAGCATGGACACATACACGTGAGCACTCAAAGAATCACGAGGAACAACCAAATATGGAGAAAAATAAGATGACACATAGGAGTATGTAGACCCTGGATCAAATAGAACTGAAGCATCTCTACTGCAAACTGAAACTGTACCTGTGATCGGAGGACTCAGCCTCAGGTCTGGCTGGGACAACATAACATCGAGGCTGGGCCCCACCACCTTGAACCATATCCCTAGGACAACCTCCTACTGGATGGCCTCCACCTCTAGCGGCATGGTCTCCACCTCTAACGGCATGACCTCCACCTCTAGCGGGCTGACCCCTACCTCTGGCTCCCTGACCCCTACCTCTAACAAGCTGGTCATGCGGTGCCGGAATTATGGCACGAGAACTCTGCTGTTGCGACTGAACACCCACTAATCTCTACAGGTCCTCCGACATGCCCATACTCACCACACTCAAAACATCTATCTGAATACTACGGCTGAGGAAACTGAGAATGACCCTGATGGGCCGACTGACCGCGATAATAACTCTGAAGAGGAGGTGCTCTGATGGGAGCTGGCGGTGCACTATAAGCTGGCTACCCTGAAGGAGGTACATAAGGACCACGACCCCCTGAAGCTCCATGGGATGCCTGAAGTGCTGAATGAAATGGCCTGGGACTATGGTCTCTACCAAAAGTACCTCGACCTCCAGATGAGGTCCCACTGAATCCACCGGAGTGACAAGGCCTCTTGTCAGACCCCTGACCACTCCCCTGAGCTAAAACCATCTCAACTCGTCTGGCCATATTGGCTGCATCCTAAAAAGAAATCTCACTCCTTGTTTCCTTAGCCATTTGCAATCTGATAGGCTGATCAAGTCCCTCAATAAACCTCATCACTCTCTCTTTCTCTCTCTAAATGGGAAGTATAAGAAGAGAATAACGGGCCAAGTCCACAAATCTGGTCTCGTACTGAGTGACGGTCATAGAACCCTGCTGAAGGCGCTCAAACTGCCTCCGATAGTCCTCTCTCTAAGTGATAGGAAGATACTTCTCCAAGAATAGTTGCGAGAACTGGTCCTAAGTGAGAGCTGGTGATTCTGCTGGTCTGGCCAAACAATAATCACTCCACCATTTCTTGGCGGAACCTGACAGACGAAAGGCAGCAAAGTCGACCCCACTGGTCTCCACTATCCCCATGTTCCGTAGAACCTCATGGAAACTGTCCAAATAGTCCCGAGGATCCTCTGAGGATGTACCGCTATAAGTAGTAGTGAAAAGTTTGGTGAACCTGTCCAATCTCCACAAGGCGTCAAAAGACATAGCTGATCCATCACCGATCTGTGCTACAACACCCGGCGGGGCTACCCCAATGGGCTGAGCTGCTGGAATCTGAAACTGGGGAGCCATCTGCTCCGGAGTGTGAGTATCGGGAGTCTATGCTCCTCCCCCAACCCGAGAGACGGCTGGTGCTACAGGAAGTATGCCGGCCTGAGTAACACTCTCCATAAGGCCCACTAGACGAACCAAAGCATCCTGAAGTACCGGGGTAGCTATGAACCCCTATGGAACCTGAGCTGGCCCCGCTGGAACGGTCTGGGCCGGAACCTTATCATCAAACTCTACCTGAGGCTCCGCCGATGGTGTTGCTGCTCGAGTTCTGAGCTGAGCCCTGCCCCTGCCTCGGCCTCTAGCAGGGCCTCGGCCTCGTCCTCTACTCCTCGTAGGAGCTGCCACTGGGGCTCGGGCTGTTGATCAGCTGATGAAGCGGTACGTGTTCTCGCCATCAGCGAAAGGACAGAGTAGAGAGTTCAATTAGCATTGAGAGATCAAACCGAACGACAGAGATGAATAGAAGTGAAATTGTTCCTAGTTCTGTAGCCTCTGGGGATAAGCTTAGACGTCTCCGTACCGATCCCTCAGACTCTACCAAGTTTGTCCGTGAATTGTGAGACCTAGGCAACCTAGTGCTCTGATACCAACTTGCCACGACCCAAATTTTCCACCTTCGGGACCGTGATGGCACCTAACATTGCACTTGCTAGGCGAGCCAACGTTACAGAATATTTCACCTTTTTCCTTTATGCTTTTATAATTAGAATTTAACAAAACTAAATCAGCGGATATAACTGTGAAAGTACATGATTTAATTAATTACTCTTATACTATTAACGAAAGCAGAAATTGATACTACCCAGAAACTGGTGTCACAACTCACGAACAGTCTACGAATACTACAAGTAATGGTTTGAAAGAAAATACATCTGTCTCAGAGAAAGTAAAACAGAAATGAAGTAAAGATAGGTGGGGACGCCAGGGCCTGCGAACGCCTGCAGGACTATCTTGGGTCTCCTGAATGCAGTAATAGCAACCAACCTCTCGATCAGCCACTAGCTCGGAAATCTGTACAGAAAGTATAGAGTGCAGTATCAGTACAACCGACCCCATGTACTGGTAAGTGTCGAGCTTAACTTCGACAAAGTAGTGACGAGGCTACGGCGGGGCATAACAATATATATAACCTGCAACAGTTTATACGAAAACAGAAAGGAAATAAATATAACAGTAACTTGCATTAAATAAATACGAGACCCAGTTGTTCTACCAATACTCAGCTATAACCAATCCTTAAGGGAGTTTCAACACCACAATAATGAACCTTAGTAGAAATGAATACATAAACAATAATTGATGCGGCGCGCATCCCGATCCCACCATATAATCAATAACAGTATAAATATTCACCCTTATTACTCCTTGTTCCTGCGTGCAACCCGATACCACCAGTCCACCCTTATTACTCCTCTATACATCACCCTTATTCCTCCTATTGCGGCGTGCAACCCGATCCCACCTGTCCACCCTTATTACTCCTTGTTGCGGCATGCAACCCGATCCCACCAAACAATCACAATTCACCCTTATTCCTCCTGTTGCGCCATGCAACCCGATCCCTATATATATATATATATATATATATATATATATATATATATATATATATATATCACCACCAATCACAAGATAAAGACAAGTGTTTCACAAGTTAACTCAAATCCTTCACAACACTTATACCTCAAACCAACACAATGGAATATCACTACAATTATAAAACTTCACCAGTTAAAACTACATAGCGAGACCAACCAAAGTGTACCATGAATCACCAATAAACCAACATAAGCCAACAATGTGATATTATGGAACTATGGAACAATTAACAACACCAATAGAGAAACAACATTTAACAAGAAGCAATTAATCATGGAAGCATCAATAAGCAAGTAGCAATCAAGACAGGAAAAATAATATATAGGGAAACGGGGAATGGAAACAGGCTAAACAGGCAATTTGGCGATTCGTAGGTGCTCGTCACCACACCTATACACCACACACATGGTATTTCACATAGCAAGCAAGTCGAGGATCCCTAATACCTCAAGTCAAGGTTAGACCAAACACTTACCTCAAACCAACGAGTAATTCAAAGCTCAAATACCAATTTACCTCTCGATTCCTCCACCAATCCACTCGTATCTAGCGATATTTAACTTAATAACATCAATAAACGCTAAAGAAACCAATTACAATGCATAATTATAGATTTCCCAACATTTATCCCAAAAAGTCAAAAATCGACCCTGGGCCCGCTTGGTCAAAACCCAAAATTCGGAGCAAAACCCAATTACCCATTCACCCCCGAGCCCGGATGTACAATTGGTTTTGGAATCCAACCTCAATTTGAGGTCCAAATCCCCAAATTTTGAAATTCATAAGTTCTACCCAAAAACACCCAATCCCACCATGAAAAACCCTAGATTCTAAGATGAAATCTTGTAAAAAGATGATATAGATTGAAAGAAATGAGTTAGGAATCATTTACCTATGATTTGGGAAAGAACTACTCTTTGGAAAATTGCCTCTTGGAGTTTAGGTTTTGAAAATTTGGGAAATGAATCAAAAATCCCGTCTAAGTCCCTTTTTGCACAGTTGCAGATGCCGTATTTGTGACCTGAGCTTCGCAATTGCGAAGCTCGCAAATGCGAGACTGGCGTCGCAAATGCGAACCTGCCGCATTCCTGCTACTGTCGCAAATGCGAACCTTTGGTCGCAATTGCGATGATCCCCCTTCCCTGACTACTTTGCATTTGCGAAGGTTGGTTCGCATTTGCGAACTCTGCTGGCCCAGCCTCCTGATCCCATCTGCGATGAAAAGCTCGCAAAAGCGGACCCTGCAGGGCTCGCAATTGCGATGCCTGATCTCGCAATTGCGAGATCAGGGGCCTGCAACAGCTGAATCATACCAGCAACATTTTCCCAAGTCCAAAATCATTCCGTAGCCTATCCAAAACTCACCCGAGCCCTCGGGGCTCCAAACCAAACATGCACACAAGTCTTAAAACATCTTACGAACTTGCTCATGCGATCAAATCGCCAAAATAACACCTAGAACTATGAATTCAACACCAAAACATATGAAATTTTCAAGATAGTTTCAAACTTCCTATTTTCATCAAAGGTCCAAATCACGTCAAATCACTTCCGTTTTTCACCAAATTTCACAGATAAGGTTTAAATATTATAATACACCTGTACCGGGCTCAGGAACCAAGATACTTGCCCGATACCAACAAGATCAAATCATTTACATTATTGCATTTTCAGTCTTATCAATTTTCTTCAAAAATTCATTTCTCGGGCTACGAACCTCGAAATTCGATTCTGGACATACGCCCAGGTCCCATATTTTACTAAGGACCCTACGGGATCGTCGGAATACGGGTTCGGGTCCGTTTACCCAAAATTTTGATCGAAGTCAACTAAAATCATCTTTTTAAGCCAAAAATCATGTTTTCTTAAGCTTTTCACATAAGGGCTTTCCGGATACGCGTCCAGAATGCGCGCGCAAATCGAGGACGGATAAAATGAGGTTTTAAAGGTCTCAAAATATGGAGTCAGATTCTAAAACAAAAGATGACCCTTTGGGTCATCACATTAAATTTCTCAAAAGATATTACCAGTTCTCTATTATTTTTTTCTCTTTTTGTTGGTCTTTATGTTATTAATACCAACTACTAAAAGGATGTGCTTGAAAGGCTCGATATAATCATTAGGTTGAAATAAATTAATTAAAATTATCTTATATTAAATGTATTAATATTTTGATTTTAGCTTATACAGAACTTTAAATTCAATTAAGTTTGTCCTCTTACAATTTTGGTAAATTAGCGAGGGCTATATGTACGGGTGTTCAAACTGATTATCACATTCTTATGAGTCACGAAGGAAGAAGCTACAAATTGATCACAATTGGTTAAATATATGTGTTGTTTGATTGGATTTAGTTTGATTGGATTTATGTTTTCCATCAATATTTTATTTTAGAATTTTATCCTATTAGTGTTTGCACCATATGTCTAAAAATATTTTTATGATATGATTTTTTCGTTGTTGATCTAGCTAAATATGATCAACATTAATTATTTTCAAGCATTGACACTTTTTCTTAAAAAATTATTTTTAACTCAAACACATTATTTAATAATATTGATTAACTTTTAACTTGTATATTCATGTTATAAGTACACGCGCAAAGCGCGTACCTTTAGACTAGTAATTTTTAATAAATTGAAGTTTTCTTTCTCTCTCTTCGAACGACTCTTTCTCTCTTTCTTCGATCTCCTTTCCTCACCGTCGAGCAGCTTCACCCAACAGCGAGAATGCCGGTGACTATACGCAGGTAAGCCGCCCTCTCTCCCTCCTCTCTCTCCTCCCTCTTTCTTCTCACTACCTCCCCATGTTTCTTCTCTATCCCCCTCTTATCCCCTTCATTTTTCTTTGCTTTCCTCCTGCCCCAGTCCCAACAGGCGACCTATTTCTTCTCTCCTCTGTCATCTCTCTTCCCTTTTTGCTCTCTTCCCCGCCCTTTTTTTTTGTTTTTCCTGTCTTTAGAAACCCTAACGAGGCAGCCTCTGCCGGCGACAGCCCCGGCCGACGACTCGAGTGCCCCTCTCTTTTTTTGTTTTATTTGAGTCGCCCCCTCTCCCGTACCCATTTTCCCTTTCTTTGTATTTGATTTTTCATTTTTTCGACCCTCTACACTACCGCGATCTGCCCGTTGTTTAGTTGGGCAGCCCGGGCTGCCGTATAATTAAATACCAGTGCAACAGTGACGGGTTGACAGCCCCCTCCTTTGTTGGTTTCGTGGTTGGTGTGTTGTAATTTTTTAGGTTGTTAGCCGCAGAAGTTGGCAAAGAGCGTGAGGTGTATGAGCGAGCAGCACGGAGCAACCCTGGTTGGTTTTTGCAAAGGCCGGTGGGAGTTGGAAGGAAGTACGTCAGTGTCTGTGACCTCGGGTGTGCACCAAGTCGAATTTTCAGTTTTTACTCTCAGGAGTTGGTACCTCCCGCCTTCCTGTTCTCTTATTTGTGTTAGTTAACTTGTTCCCATTTTAGTTCGCATTAGTTTAAGCATATTAGTAGAGTGCCTGTAGTTACAACTTGTCCTCTTCTAGGTTGGTCTGTTGCTTGCTTTGTATTAGTGAGTTTCCTTAGTCTGTCATAGGTATAATGGTTGTGGTCTGGGATGGTAGAGTAAGGTCATACCCTCAGGGTGGGTAGGGAGGGAGATGGTGGGGTAGGGGGTCGGGAGGCAAGGGAGCCTATAGGTTGAGAATTGGGTCATGAAATATAGGAACATTGACGGGTAAGTCTTTAGAGTTGGCGAAGATTCTCCAAAAGAGGAAGGTCAATATAGCATGTGTCCAGGAGACTAGGTGGGTGGGGAACCTTGACTAAGGATAAAGCCCAGGAGTTGGAGGGGAGGTTATCGGCTCTGAGAGCCTGGAGGAGTTGTGGGGACGCGAGCGCTATGTGGACGACGATGGCGAACTGTATAAGGGAGGCGGCGAGAGAGGTGTTAGGAGTCTCGAAGGGTTATTGTGGCAAGAACAAAGGCGACTGATAGTGGAATGAAATGGTCCAAGGTGAAGTGAAAGCGAAGAAGGTGGCATACCTGAAGTTAGTAGGGAGCACAGGCGAGGAGGAGTGGAGAGCGAATAGAGAGAGGTATACGGTGTCATACCCCTTTTTTCCGGAGATAAGGAGTTTTTAAAGTGATATTGTTCGAAATGGGATTATTTATTTAATTAGAGATGCCACTTGGAATAATTATTATGGTGTCCCAAGTCACCAGTTTATTTTAAAATCCCAAATCGAGGAACTTGACTCTAATTATGGTCCGCGAACACAGAAGATCGGGTAAGGAATTCTGTTAACCCGGGAGAAGGTGTGAGGGACACCCTAGTTCCGTGGTTTTAGCACGGCCGCTTAACAAATTACACTCAACTTGAATGTCTAGTTATTACATATTTTAAACCTATTGTACATTTTACCTTTTACCGCTTTTATTATTAAACAATTATGAAACTTATTTAAACAAGTCGCGGTGTCGCACACTTGTTATTTTTGTACACATCGTAAATCACGCCACACTCGTGATTTACGACATGTTTATTATTATTATTTGAAGTTAAGGACCAAGTCACGCGAGTGTGCACTTGAATTTGGGATTAAGTGGAACAGTTATGCCACGGGAATCATATCCATAACTATGACGATTATTCATTATGACGTGCTTAAATCTACTAACGTGTTTATGGGCCACAGTTTGAGTTATTGTAAGGTTATGATTTATGGATATGAAATTATTGTGAAAGAAATGTATGATTTCAGCTATTATGAATTTATTTTAAAGGATACTTAATATTAAAGTCAATGTTACAACTCAACCATTTAAACCTATATCTTTACTAATGTGACTAAGTAAAAGGATGAGACATGAAAAATATTCTAAACTCCAAACTCTTTTAATTTCTGGCCAAACAGATTAGTTCTCCACTTTAAAGAAACAAACGGCCCAAAATCCTTGCTAAATTCAAATCTCTTAACATTAAGGAAATTATTGGTTTAAATCCAACCACTTATTCTAACGAAATCAACTAGCAAAGAAGATCTACTATAGCCAAAGTGTTATTTGTGGCTTGAATTATTTTTCTTGTATTTTTAGAAAACACATAATCCCTATAGGTTTAGGAAAATCCATTGTCCTAATAGATTTGGGAAAGGAAAACCTATAGTCTTTGTCAAATTGGAAAACTTTTCTCTTATAGGTTTGGGACTTTTTGGGATCTTTATATAGGGGTTGTAGTTGGGGATCCTAGAGATTGTACTGTGCTTTTCTTTTCATTCATAGTGGAAAACTCTCTCTGCTTTTGCTCCGAGGATTAGGCTTAGCCGAACCTCGTTAAATCCTTGTGTTAATTTTTCTTCTCTATTTGCTTTGTGTGTGATTGTGTGCTAGTTAACCCACGATATTTCGCAAAAATTGGTATCAGAGCAAGGTTCGGGTTTCTACATATAATCTAGGGTTAAGATGTCTTCATCATCTTCAACAAAGTACGAAGTAGAGAAATTTGATGGGGGTTCTAGTTTCAGTCTATGGAAGATTAGGATGAAATCGTCCTTAGTGTTACAAGGGTTATGGAAGACAATTGATGAGGATTTTCCTGAAGAGATGAAAGAGACATAGAAGGCAGACCTGAAGGAGAGGGCTTTGAGTGCAATCTTCATGAGCGTTACAGATAGCGTTCTTCGGGAAATTGCTGAAGAAACTTTTGCAGCAACGGTATGGAAGAAGCTGGAAGATCTGTATTCTAAGAAATGCTAACAAACCGCCTCTACCTGAAAAAGAGGTTATACAATCTCCGTATGAATGAAGGTACACGTGTTAAAACTCACATTGATAAGTTTAATTCAATTATAATGGACCTGAAGAATGTGGATATCAAAATTGAGAGTGAGGATCAGGACTTGATTGTACTATGTTCTTTACCACCGACTTATGATACTTTTGCCGATACGCTGCTATATGGGAAAATAGTATTTCACTGGAAGACGTTAGTAATGCACTAAAATCTAAAGAGTTGAAAAAGAGCTTTCAGATAGCAGAATTGAGGGCAAGGGTCTTGTGATTAGAGGAAGAACACAACAAAAGGAATTTAACAGGAAAAAGTCAACCGCCAGATCAAAGTCGAGAGCAAGGAAGAAACATTGTTATGAGTGCAGTGAGCAAGGTCACTACACCAGAGATTGTCCTAAGCTAAAGAAGAAAAGAGGGAAGCACAAAATAAATAATTTGGCAAACATTGTTGACACTGGCAATAATTCGGATGATAGTGACTATGTAGGGGAAGTATGTGCTGTGAGTTCTAGTCATGGGCAGAATTCTTGGGTTCTTGATTCTGGTGCTACTTTCCACATGTGTCCACATAAGAATTGGTTTGCAATTTACAAGCAAATTAGTGGGACTGTCTACAATGATAATTCATTACTAGTAGAGGGGGTTGGTAATATCAAATTGAGAATGTTCACCGGAATTATTAGAAACATTGAGTGTTGACATGTTCCTCAGATAAAGAGAAATTTGATTTCTCTTTCGACTTTGGAGGATCAAGGATATAAATCTCACTCCGAGAATGGAATACTTAAAGTGTGTAAAGGCTCCATGGTACTCATGAAGGGTAAACTGCATTCTAAATTGTATCATCTTTAGGCCAGTGTAGTTGAAGGGGAAGCTGCTATAGCTTCTGGGAAAAGTGATCTGAATCAGTCTCAGTTGTGGCACTTGTGACTTGGCCATATGAGTGATAATGGATTGTCTTTGTTGAGTAAAAAGAATTCGCTGAATGGGTATAAAAATCAAGTTTTGATTTTTGTGAGCATTGTGTGTTTGGTAAACAGACAAGGGTAAAGTTCAGCAAGAAGGCCGAGCACACGACCAGAGACAAGTTAGATTATATACACTCTGACTTGTAGGGTCAAAACAGAGTTCCCTCCAAGAGTGGTGCCAGGTATTTTATGACTTTGATTGATGATTCCTCAAGGATGGTTGGGTGTATTTTATGAAAACAAAAGATGAGGCATTTCCGACATTTGTTAAATGGAAGATGATGGTTGAGAGGAAGACAAATGGTTGAAAACAAAAGATGAGGCATTTCTACCCCACTTTATAGCAAATAATAAAATACGAACCCTATCCCATTTTTTACTAATACCCCAGAATTGTTATTACAAATAATTATTATAGACCATAATTTAGTGAATGAATTACAAAATAAGTAATTATAGGGAGCCTACAGCAGGCCCAAATGCACCTGGACAAACCAGGCCTTCAACTCACAGCATCTCCAAAGCCCATGTTCATAGGTACAACATGACCAGTGGTGAGTGATTCACCCATATTTCAAGGATAAGCATACAGGACCCAAATCTCTAGTGTGTCAGAGTTCCCAAGGGCTCCGAGAACCTAGGGTAGTGCTCACACCAAAGAAACTGATCAGAAACAGTTCAAGGAAAACTAGGGGCCGGATCCTAGTGTGTCAGAGTTCACAAGGGTCTCATATGGACCCCGAGTAGTGCTCACACTAGGGAGGTCAAGGACAGAACCTAAATAGCCTTGTCTTTCAGCCGGCTTAGAATGAAGATTCAGAATAGCATAGGTGGCAAATGAGAGAGTATGGGCAATGGTTAAGGGACAGAATTTGAAAAGATGTACTTAGTTTTAGGAAGCAGACATAGCAAAGTTTAAAAAACACAGAGCAGTTGAGCAGAAGGTCAGAAAGACTTAGAAATAGGTTTAACATTTAGCAAAAATAATACATAGGCCGAATCATGTTGAAACAGTTAGGGAGAATCAAGTTTGTAGGATTTACAAATATTGTCATACACAGATACATAATACCAAACAAGTCAGAACCTAAAATGTCCAATTCATGCTAAGTATATACCCCAGTGTCAAAATCAAGCTAGCAAAATAGCATTTAGACATGATAGGAAAACACAAATTTGATAACTACCCTAGAGTCAAGTAATCACTGAAGGAACATGGAATCAAGTGAGTCAAAGACATGCTGAGAGACATATTAACAGGGAAGGAAATCAAAAATTATTAAAAATGTGAAGCAACCATTGCAGGAACTCAAAGTAGAGTAGGAGAACAGACTCAGGTTGATCAGTAATCTAGACATTCAGGTATTGACCAGTCGACCAATATAAACTAAACAAATTTAAGGCAAGTGCAAGAATAACAAAGTTGCATACAAGAGCACTCCAGAATGCATTAACTAAACAAACTTAAGAGGGTTTAGGTCAGGCGTGGACAAACTTAGAACTAGTAGCATTAGGAGCGAACAAAGGCCCAAAAGACCAAGACATATACAACTTAACAAAGATAATGCCTAAACATTACTCGTATGCACATTGGATGGATTCGTAAAGAATAACATATATAAATCAGGGATATGTAAGGATGCAAGTGCATAAGTTCAAGTAACTCACCAGTTACATGAGAAATGCAAGAAAAATGCACAAAAACCACAGTGTTCTGATTCGTCAATGAAGAGCAAAAGCCAAAAAATTAATGGCCTTGGTTTTCAGCCGGCCAGGACCACATAATGAGAAATAACAGAGTAAAGTTGAGAGCTAGTGAGATTGTAATGATTTTCAAGTCTGTCCTAAAGGGGAATGGGGGAGGGGTTTAAATAGTACTGAAATTGAACACACAAATATGGTAATAATTAGTCAAAATACTAGAAAGGAAAGCACTTGACAGTTAGTAAGAAAAGAAAAGTTTGAAACCCTAATTTAGGCAAAATATACAAAATCGGCAGGAATAACAAGCAAAGAGATGCATATAGACATATAGACAGAGATTTTAACAAAATAATTAAAGGATCGAACCAGATCTGGTTCGATTTTGAAGAATCGAAAACCCCAAATTTAGGGCAAGTAAAAATCGGCAGAAATAATAAGCAAAGGGTCATAATAAGATGCATGTAGACATATAGACGGAAATATTAACAAAATAATTAAAGAATCAAACCAGATTTGATTAGATCTAGAAAGATCTGAACCCTAATTTTAGGGCAAGTAGGAAAAATCACAAAGGTACTCATAGATTCATGGAAATCCATACCATAATAGAGCAATAAAGACGGAAAATGGTCCAGAAGTTGAACCATTTAGGTTCGAGGTTGAAGAGATCCGCTTTCCATGTATAGGCAAGCGGTATATAGAAAGTCCCAGTACCAAAGAGAGGTGAGATATGGTAAGAAACCACTAGGGAATCCCATGTCTGGTGGAATTAGGGGAGGAGAATAGGGGAGACGACTAGCTTTTAGGTTAGAGAAGAGAAGAGAGGATTTAGGGGCGGCAGGCCGTGAGAATGATTAGGGTTAAGGGATATTTGGTTAGTTAAATCGGGCATGTATAATGTGGACCGTTGATCTCAGAGATCAACGATCACGATTAAAAGGAGTTCTGGGTCGAGTAGTTTAATTGGGTAAGGGTAATTGGGCCAGGGGTAATTGGGTTGGTGTAAGGGTGTGGGTTTGGGTCCGAAATTGATTGCAATTTGAGGCCAAATTTTAAATACCCAAATTAAATTAGTAAATAATTTGTAAAAAATAATAAAAATACCATTTGTGCATAAAAACAAATAAAAATAGTTATTTAACACTATAAAAGTATAAAAATATTATTTTGGCATAAATAAAGTAATTATAAATACATATAGGCTATTATTGCAAATGTGCAGTTTTGGCCTTTAAAAATATAAATATAATTATGACAAATATGCTAAAAATATTTAATACCTTATATGGATGTAAATGGTGAAATTAGATGATAAAATCATAGTAAAGTAATTTGTGAGGTAATTAATGAGTATTTATATAATAAAAATACAGGAATAAATTGATTTAAAGCCTTTAAATATTATAGAAAATTATGAAAAATGCTTGTATATGTTTATAAATCAAGTGATGGTGCATATGCACTATTTTGAAGGTATATATATGTATTTAAAAAAATATGAGGGAAAAATTGGATATCAACAGATGCCCCTCTTTACACGGGAAGGATGAAAGAGTTGTCGGGTAAAGAAATGATGACCGATTTTGACTGAATGGAGTGTTTTGAAAAATATAGGCTGCACTCTGATTTCTGAGCTGCCTACATATCTCTGGTTTTACAGGAATCAGGTCGTGTGTAGTTCTGGATCCAACGGTGAACGAAACCGATGGAATTGTTATAAGAACGATCGTGTGTTTCGGCGGGGTTCTTTTGATAGTATCGGATGAATTTATGCGAAGTCACGAATGTGAATTTGAGATGTTATGGATGTATCACAGGGAAGATGTCTGAACGGCCATAGGGTAAAAGCGAGTAATTGATGGGGGTCGGTTACGTTTGAAATAATTGCAGGATGTGAACGTTATGAACGGAAACCGGAGCGAAGATTGCTCCCGTTTGAAGAACGGTTACTTCCTGGGTTGCCTGCAAAACTTAAAACACGATGCATGAAAATATATATGGGTTATTGTGAGAATTTAAACATTATACAAATTCCCTTTGGACCATGGAGATTGTATTTGGACGGTGAGGATGAGGTCCTTAGACCATGACGTCCCGGGCCATGGATCATGAGATAAGGGATTCGCAGGCCACGAAATGATGTTCTCGGGCCATGAAAATGGTTCCTCTTAACCGTGACGCCTTTGAATAATGTTGTGCAATATTGAGAGATCCTCAGGCCATGGCATGTGTCTTCCGGTGTCACGACCCTAACCCCGAACCCGATCGTGATGGCGCCTCTCGTGAAGACAAGGCCAGCCAGTTTAATCCAATTCATCTTTTAAAGCAATTAAACAACACAAAATAGTCTAAACATGATTTAATAATTCTAAGTAGCGGAAATATCAAGAATAGTGCGGAAATCCAACCTAACACAGCCCTAACCGGGGTGTCACAAGTCAAGAGCATCTACGAGTCACAGTACAGTCTGCTAAAGTCATAAACTACTACAAGTGTTTGTAAGAAACAGAAGTGATTGAAGAGTATAGACACGGGGTTGCGGACGCCAACAGCTACCTCGTAATCTCCGAAAAAGCCCGCCTGGAACTAGAGGAAATCAACACTCCGGAGCGGAACCGGCTACGCCTGAATTTGCACACGGGGTACAGGGAGTAAAGTGAGTACTCCAACTCAGTGAGTAATGAATATAAATAGTGACTGAAAGCAAGAAAACACGTAAAGCATATGGCAGTCTATAATGAAGCAGTAAAATCAGTTAATTTCAGTAAAATTAGTACAAATCAAAGAAAATGCTCTTTAAACCAGTAAAACAGGTGACTGACAGTTAATTATGATAACGTAAACAAATAGAAAATTGCCCCTCGGGCATAGTAACACCACATCCGCCCCTCGGGCAACAACTCACAACAGTAACAGCCCCTCGGGCCCAATCTCACATCTCAATGGGTACCCGCGCTCACTGGGGGTGTGCAGACTCCTGGAGGGGCCCCTTACGGCCCAAGCGCAATAACAAGCCATCTCGTGGCATCAAATCTAGGCCCTCGGACTCATATCAATCAAGCCACCTCGTGGCGTACATATCTCAGGCTCTCGGCCTCCAATCAGTATCAGTATCTCCTCACAATATAGGCCCTCGGCCTTACTCAGTCAAAAATCATCACAAGCCCCTCGGGCAATAGTAAAACAGTGTTTGTCAGCCCAAACATCATTTAAAATATCATTTAAATCTCAAAATCTTAGTAAAAATGGCTGAGTAGTAAAACAGTGGAATTTAATATGACTGATTTCAAATAATAAGTCAAACAGTGAGGAAATATCAAATAAAAGCCCCGAAAGGGTTCAAGTAGTTGGCACGAAGCCCAAATATGGTATTCAGCCCAATAAACGATGATAACAAATAGTTTTCAATCAATTACGCGGTAAAATCATTAATCGGGACGGACCAAGTCCAAATCCCTAATAGTNACCCCACACTCATCATCGAGCGTGTGCCTCACCTCAATATAGTACTACGATGCACAATCCGGGGTTTCAAACCCTCAGAACATCATTTACAAGCATTACTCACCTCGAACCGGCTAAATCTCTAGCTCGCGATGCCTTTGCCCCTCGAATCGGCCTCCACGCGCGTCGAATCTATCCAAAATCAGAACGAATATGTCACAATATGCTAAGGGAACAAAACCTAAGCGAAAACAATCGAAAAATACCAAAAATCCCGAAATTACAAAAAACCCGAGCCCCGGGCCCACTTCTCGAAACTCAGAAATTTTTACACCAATAGGTTCCTTATCTCCCCACGAGTTCATACATACCAAAAACATCAAAATCCGTCCACAAATGACCCTTCAAATCCCAAATCAAAAGTCCAAAATTCCAAGCCCTAGTTCTTCCATTTTTAGCTTAAGTTTTCATAATTTTCTAGCTAGATTTCACAATAGAATCGAGTTTTAAGTCCAAAAATCTTACCTCAAATCGTTCCCCCTTGAATCCCTCTTTAATCTCCTTCAAAAAGCACTCAACATGATCAACTATGGGTGAAAATAGACCCAAAATTGCGGACAAGACGACTTAAAAACATTCTGCCCAGGCCTGACTTTCCTTCTTCGCGAACGCGGTCAACGCCTCACATTCGCGAAGCACAAACTCGCGTTGACTAAATTTTTCCTCTACGCGAACGCATAACACCCACCGCGAACGCGATGCTTCCTCCACCCAAACCTTCGCGAACCCGATAACACCTACGCGAACGCGATGAACAACTGACATTGAACCCCTCAGACCCAATTTACTCTACGCGATCGCGAGTTCCTTATCACGAACGCGATGCACTGCTTACCGACCTTTCGCAAACGCGAAGCCCATCTCGCGAACGTGAAGACTAATTTCTGGCCTTCCTCACTTCCTTCTACGCGAACGCGGAGGGCCACTCGTGAACGCGAAGAACAAAATCCTGCAACTGCTGGAACAAAAATCTACAATCTTCCAAACTCCAAAATGGTCCGATTGACCACCCGAAACTCACCCGAGGCCCCCGAGACCTCAACCAAAGGCACCGACACTTTCTAAAACCTTATTCAAACTTGTTCCAATCATCAAAACACCTCAAACAACATCAAATCACCCAAAACACATCGGATTCAAGCCTAAGTTTTTAAAAATCTTCCGAAATACGCTTTCGATCAAAAACCCAACCAAACCACGTCCAAATGACCTGAAATTTTACACACACATCCCAAATGACATAACGAAGCTACTGCAGCTCTCGGAATCCCATTCCGACCCCTGGATCAAAAACTCGCCTATCAACCGGAAATCGCCAAAAATATCAACTTCGCCAATTCAAGCCTAACTCTACTCCAGACCTCCAAAACCCATTCCGATCACACTCCTAAGTCATAAATCACCTGCCGAAGCTAACCTAACCATCGGAACTCACATCCGAGCCCTCTAACACATAAGTCAACATCCGATTGACTTTTCCAACTCAAACTTTCTTAAAAGAGACTAAGTGTCTCAAACCTCTCCAAACCAACCCGGATTCAATCCAACCAACCCGATACCTCAAAACACGGATAAACAAAACATAAAGAAGTAGAAATGGGGGAAACGGAGCAGTAACTCATGAGACGACCGGCCGGGTCATCACATCCTCCCCAACTTAAATAAACGTTCGTCCTCGAACGAGTCAACAAACATACCTGAAGCCTCAAACAGGTGAGGATATCTGCTCCGCATCTCCCGCTCGGTCTCCCAGGTAGCCTCCTCCACGGGCTGACCTCTCCACTGCACTTTCACTAAAGGTATATCTTTTGACCTCAACTTCCGAACCTGACGCTCCAAAATAGCTGATGGCTCCACATCATAAGTCAAATCTCCCTCCAACTGAACCGTGCTGAAATCCAGAACATGAGACGGATATCCAATATACTTCCGGAGCATAGAAACATGGAAAACCGGATGCACACTCGACAAGATGGGTGGCAAATCAAGCTCATAAGCCACCTCTCCAATCCTCCGCAGTACCTCAAAAGGCCCAATAAACCGCGGACTCAACTTCCCTTTCTTTCCAAATCTCATAACACCCTTCGTGGGCGAAACCTTCAACAGGACCTTCTCACCAACCATGTAAGACACATCTCGAACCTTCCTGTCAGCATAACTCTTTTGCCTCGACTGTGCTGTACGAAGTCTCTCCTGAATTACCTTTACCTTATCCAAAGCATCCTGAACCAAATCTGTCCCCAATAGCCTAGCCTCGCCGGGCTCGAACCAACCAACTGGAGATCTACACTGCCTCCGGTACAAAGCCTCATATGGAGCCATCTGAATACTCGACTGGTAGCTGTTGTTATAAGCAAACTCTGCAAGCGGTAGAAACTGATCCCATGACCCTCCGAAATCAATAACACAAGCGCGTAGCATATCCTCCAATATCTGAATGGTGCGCTCGGACTGCCCGTCCGTCTGAGGGTGAAAAGCTGTGCTCAACTGTACCTGAGTACCCAACTCTCGCTGAACAGACTTCCAAAATTGGGAAGTAAACTGAGTGCCCCGATTTGAAATGATAGAAACTGGGACACCATGCAACCGAACAATCTCCCAAATATATATCTCTGCCAGCCGCTCTGAAGAATAAGTAGTACAAATAGGAATGAAGTGCGCGGACTTGGTCAGCCTATCCACAATCACCCATATAGCATCGAACTTCTTCAAAGTACGAGGGAGTCCAACTACAAAATCCATAGTGATCCGCTCCCACTTCCACTCCGGAATATCCATCCTCTGAAGCAAGCCACCCGGTCTCTGATGCTCATATTTCACCTGCTGACAATTAAGACACCGAGCTACAAAACCCACAATATGTTTCTTCATTCTTCGCCACCAGTAATGCTGTCTAAGATCCTGATACATCTTCGCGGCTCCTGGGTGAATAGAATACCGCGAGCTATGGGCCTCCTCCAGAATCAACTCCCGAAGCCATCTACATTGGGCACACAAATCCGGCCCTGCATTCTCAACACTCCATAATCTCCAATAGACACATCCCTGACATCATCATGCTGAAACCTGTACCTAAGGACGAGCAAATGTGGATCATCATACTGGAGCTCTCTGATGCGCTCATATAGGGAAGACCGAGAAACCACACAAGCCAATATCCGACTGGGCTCCAAAATATCCAACCTCACAAACCGATTGGCCAAAGCCTGAACATCAACCGCAAGAGGTCTCTCCCAACTGGAAGGTATGACAAACTCCCCATACTCACTGCCTTTCGGCTCAAATTATTGGCCACCATATTGGCCTTTCCCGGATGGTACAATATAGTGATGTCATAATCCTTAAGTAACTCCAACCATCTCCGCTGCCTCAAATTAAGATCCTTTTGCTTGAATAAATGCTGAAGACTGCGATGATCAGTGATACGCCATACAAGTAATGCCTCCAAATCTTCAACGCGTGAACTATGGCCGCCAACTCCAAATCATGAACGGGGTAGTTCTTCTCATGGGGCTTCAACTGACGAGAAGCATAAGCAATAACTCTACCCTCCTGCATCAACACACAACCAATCCCTACTCTCGAAGCATCACAATACACGGTATATGAACCTGAAGCTGATGGCAAAACCAACACTGGAGCCGTGGTCAAAGCTATCTTGAGCTTCTGAAAGCTCTCCTCACACTCGTCCGACCATACAAATGAAGCACCCTTCTGAGTCAACTTGGTTAAGGGCGATGCAATGGATGAGAATCCCTGAACAAACCGGCGATACTAGCCTGCCAAACCAAGAAACCTACAAATCTGGCTGAGGACGGTCTGGGCCAACTCTGAACCGCCTCTATCTTCTTTGGGTCAACCTGAATACCCTCACTGGACACCACGTGTCCCAAGAATGCCATTGAACTGAGCCAAAATTCACACTTGGAGAACTTTGCATAAAGTTTCTCCTCCCTCAATCTCTGCAACACAACCCTCAAATGCTCTGCGTGCTCCTCCTGACTACGCGAATATACCAGGATATCATCAATGAAAACTATGACAAACGAGTCAAGATAAGGCCGGAACACGCTGTTCATCAGATGCATGAACGCTGCTGGGGCATTGGTCAGCCCAAAAGACATAACCAGGAACTCATAGTGACCATATCTAGTCCTGAAGGCCGTCTTAAGAATATCCGAATCCCTGATCTTCAACTGGTGATAACCCGAACGGAGATCAATCTTGGAGAATACCCTCGCTCCCTAAAGCTGGTCGAATAAATCATCAATGCGAGGCAGAGGATACTTGTTCTTAACTGTTACTTTGTTCAATTGCCTATAATCAATGCACATTCTCATAGTGCCATCCTTCTTCTTCACAAACAGAACTGGCGCACCCCAAGGTGACACGCTAGGCCGAATGAACCCCTTATCTAGGAGTTCCTGAAGCTGCTTCTTTAACTCCTTCAGCTCCGCTGGTGCCATACGATACGACGGAATAGAAATGGGCTGAGTGCCCGGCACCAGGTCAATACCAAAATCAATATCCCTGTCCGGTGGCATGCCCGGCAGGTCTGCAGGAAATACATCAGGGAAATCCCTCACAACTGGAACAGAATCAATACTGGGAGTCTCAGCTCCAACATCCCTCACAAAGGCAAGATACGAAAGGCAACCCTTCCAACCATACGCTGGGCTTTCAAGAAAGAGATCACTCTACTAGGAACATAATCAGTCACATCTTGCCACTCAATCCGTGGCACACCCGGTATAGCCAATGTGACTGTCTTGGCATGACAGTCCAGAATAGTGCGACACGGAGATAGCCAATCCATGCCCAGAATGACATCGAAATCCACCATACTCAATAATAAAAGATCAACTCGGGTCTCCAGACCCCCAATAATCATCACACATGACCGGTACACACGGTCTACAACAACAGTATCGCCCACCGGGGTAGATACATGAACAGGTGAAGCAAGAAACTCACGAGGAGTACCCAAATAATGAGCAAAGTACGATGACACATAAGAATAGGTAGAACCGGGATCAAATAGCACAGAGGCATCTCTGTGGCAGACTGAAATAATACCTGTAATGACAGCGTCGGAGGCAACAACATCGGATCTGCCTGGAATAGCATAGAAACGGGCCTGACCGTCCCCCTGATCGACCTCCCCTCTGGGGCAACCCCTGGCTGACTGATCCCCACCCCTAGCTGGCTGGGCGGGTGGTGGTGGAGCAACTGGAGCTGAAGCTGATGACTGGCCCCTCTACTGGGATGAACTAGCAACACGGCGGGGACACTGCCTCCATATGTGGCCCACCTCGCCACACTCATAACAACTCCTAGGCGCTGGAGAAGGGGACTGATGAGAACCCCTCGCACCGGAGTGACCAGCAGATGCACTCGGCGTAGAAGAGCCCTGAATAGATGGAGCACGGGATGAGCTTTGAGCTGGGAGGGCACTAAGTGAAGAATGGCCCTGGTGTGAACTGTGGGATCCATGAACCGATGACGCTCCTCGATACCCTGAGCGATCAGACTGACCATGTCGGAACTGTCAGCCTCTACCGTGCTGAAACTGGACCCTCGAAGGACCACCACTGTAGCTACCAGATCCTCGAGGCCTCTTGGCCTCCCTCTCCTCTCGCTCCTGGCGACGGACAGACTCAATCTCCCTGGCAATATCCACAACCTCCTCGAATGTAGCACCAGTCACCCTCTCCCTGGTCATAAGGATACTGAGCTGATAAGTAAGACCATCGACAAACCTACTGATCCTCTCTCGATCTGTCGGGACCAACCAGATGGCATGACGAGCCAACTCAGAGAATCTCAACTCATACTGTGACACGGTCATGTCTCCCTGACGCAACCACTCAAACTGTCTACGCAGCTCCTCTCTGCGAGACTGCGGTACATACTTCTCCAGGAAGAGAACGGAGAACTGCTGCCAGGATAAGGGTGCTGCACCAACAGGCCTACGCCTCTCAAAATCCTCCCACCAAGTAAAAGAAGGTCCTGAAAATTGATAAGTAGTGAAAGCGACCCCGCTGGTCTCCAAGATACAGGCTGTACAAAGCATCCTCTGACACTTGTCTACAAAGCCTTGGGCATCCTCGCCCTCTGCTCCGCTGAAGGTCGGAGGATGAAGTCTCCAAAATCTCTCCAACCTACGCTGCTCATCCTCTGGCATGACAGGAACTACATAGTCCTGAGCAGCTGCGACCGGCTGGGCGGGATGTGCCCCCGGCGTCTGAATTCCCTGCACGGCCTGCTCAGGCGTGCGGGCGGCGGGAGTCTGACTGCCTCTCCCGGCCTGCGAAGTAGCTGCGGCTGTAGTGGCTGAAACCGCCTGAGCTAGGCCAGTGCAAACTGATAAGATCTGAGCCAAGGCCTCCTGAAGACCCGGAATCACAATAGGCACAGCTGGTGCATGAGCTGCTGCTGCTGGAGGATCTACAACTGGAACCTGGTCCAGAACTGGGGCAGCTGGTGGATCTGCAGGTGCTGCCCCCGCTGCTCTACCTCTACCACGACCACGACCGCGTCCTCGGCCTCTGGTGGCCGCAGCTGGTGGCACTGGTGGTCGTCCACCCTGTCCGGTAGCGCGTGTCCTCACCATCTGTGAGAGAATAGAACAACAGAAGTTTAGTACTCGGATCAATAAATTTGCACGATAAGAATTTCAAGAATGTGAAGTTTTTCCTAAAGGTTCTGCAGCCTCTCGAGGATAAATACAGACGTCTCCGTACCGATCCGCGAGACTCTACTAAACCTGCTCATGACTCGTGAGACCTATGTAACCTGGGCTCTGATACCAACTTGTCACGACCCTAACCCCGAACCCGGTCGTGATGGCGCCTCTCGTGAAGACAAGGCCAGCCAGGTTAATCCAATTCATCTTTTAAAGCAATTAAACAATACAAAATAGTCTAAACATGATTTAATAATTCTAAGTAGCGAAAATATCAAGAATGGTGTGGAAATCCAACTCAACACAGCCCTAACCGGGGTGTCACAAGTCAAGAGCATCTACGAGTCACAATACAGTCTGCTAATGTCATAAACTACTACAAGTGTTTGCAAGAAACAGAAGTGATAGAAGAGTAGAGACATGGGGCTGCGGACGCCAACAGCTACCTCGTAATCTCCGAAAAAGCCCGCTTGGAACTGGAGGAAATCAACACTCCGGAGCGGAACCAGCTATGCCTGAATCTGCACCCGGGGTGCAGGGAGTAAAGTGAGTACTCCAACTCAGTGAGTAATGAATATAAATAGTGACTGAAGCAAGAAAACACGTAAAGCATATGGCAGTCTATAATGAAGCAGTAAAATCAGTACAAATCAAGGAAAATGCTCTTTAAACCAGTAAAACAGGTGATTGACAGTTAATTATGATAACGTAAACAATAGAAATTTGCCCCTCGGGCATAGTAACACCACATCCGCCCCTCGGGCAACAACTCACAACAGTAACAGCCCCTCGGGCTCAATCTCACATCTCAATGGGTACCCGCGCTCACTAGGGGTGTGCAGACTCCTGGAGGGGCCCCTTACGGCCCAAGCGCAATAACAAGCCATCTCGTGGCATCAAATCTAGGCCCTCGGACTCATATCAATCAAGCCACCTCGTGGCGTACATATCTCAGGCTCTCGGCCTCCAATCAGTATCAGTATCTCCTCACAATATAGGCCTCGGCCTTACTCAGTCAAAAATCATCACAAGCCCCTCGGGCAATAGTAAAACAGTGTTTTTCAGCCCAAACATCATTTAAAATATCATTTAAATCTCAAAATCTGAGTAAAAATGGCTGAGTAGTAAAACAGTGGAATTTAATATGACTGAGTTCAAATAATAAGTCAAACAGTGAGGAAATATCAAATAAAAGCCCCGAAAGGGTTCAAGTAGTTGGCATGAAGCCCAACTATGGTATTCAGCCCAATAAACGATGATAACAAATAGTTTTCAATTAATTACGCGGTAAAATCATCAATCGGGACGGACCAAGTCCAAATCCCTAATAGTACACGACCCCACACTCATCATCGAGCGTGTGCCTCACCTCAATATAGTACTACGATGCACAATCCGGGGTTTCAAACCCTCAGAACATCATTTACAAGCATTACTCAGCTCGAACCGGCTAAATCTCTAGCTCGCAACGCCTTTGCCCCTCGAATCGGCCTCCACGCGCGTCGAATCTATCCAAAATCAGAACGAATACGTCACAATATGCTAAGGGAACAAAGCCCAAGCGAAAACAATCGAAAAATACCAAAAATCCTGAAATTAGCAAAAACCCGAGCCCCAGGCCCACTTCTCGAAACTCAGAAATTTTTACACCAATAGGTTCTTTATCTCCCCACGAGTTCATACATACCAAAAACATCAAAATCCGTCCACAAATGACCCTTCAAATCCCAAATCAAAAGTCCAAAATTCCAAACCCTAGTTCTTCCATTTTTAGCTTAAGTTTCCATGATTTTCTAGGTAGATTTCACAATAGAATCGAGTTTTAAGTCCAAAAATCTTACCTCAAATCGTTTCCCCTTGAATCCCTCTTTTATCTCCTTCAAAAAGCTCTCAAAATGATCAACTATGGGTGAAAATAGACCCAAAATCGCGGACAAGACGACTTAAAAACATTCTGCCCAGGCTTGACTTTCCTTCTTCGCGAACGCGGTCAACGCCTCGCGTTGACCAAATTTTTCCTCTACGCGAACGCATAACATCCACCGCGAACGCGATGCTTCCTCCACCCAAACCTTCCCGAACGCAATAACACCTACGCGAACGCGATGAACAACTGACCTTGAACCCCTCAGACCCAATTTACTCTACGCGATCGCGAGTTCCTTATCGCGAACACGATGCACTGCTTACCGACCTTCCGCGAACGCGAAGCCCATCTCACGAACGCGAAGACTAATTTCTGGCCTTCCTCACTTCCTTCTACGCGAATGCGGAGGGCCACTCGCGAACGCGAAGAACAAAATACCTGCAACTGCTGGAACAAAAATCTGCAATCTTTCAAACTCCAAAATGGTCCGATTGACCACCCGAAACTCACCCGAGGCCCCTGAGACCTCAACCAAAGGCACCAACACTACCTAAAACCTTATTCAAACTTGTTCCAATCATCAAAACACCTCAAACAACATCAAATCACCCAAAACACATCGGATTCAATCCTAAGTTTCTAAAAATCTTGCGAAATACGCTTTCGATCAAAAACCCAACCAAACCACGTCCAAATGACCTGAAATTTTACACACACATCCCAAATGACATAACGAAGCTACAAAAGCTCTCGGAATTCCATTCCGACCGGCCGGGTCGTCACATCCGGCTGTGAGGATGATGCCTTCGGACTATCATGCAAGAAGAGGAGACAATGCTTAGTCTCATGAAATGGAAGGTAGTGCTTAGCCTTATGCAATTAGGGAGGCAGGGCTTAGCCTCATGCAAGAAGAGGAGACAGAGCTTAGTCTCATGCAATGGAAGGCAGTGCTTAGCCTTATGCAATTAGGGAGGCAATGCTTAGGCTCATGCAAGAAGAGGAGATAATGCTTAGTTTCATGCAATGGAAGGTAGTGCTTAGCCTTATGCAATTAGGGAGGCAATGCTTAGCCTCATGCAAGAAGTGGAGACAATGCTTAGACTCGATGCAATGGAAAGCAGTGCTTAGCCTTATGCAATTAGGGAGGCAATACTTCGACTCATGCAAGAAGAGGAGACAATGCTTAGTCTCGATGCAAGGAAATGCAGTGCTTAGCCTTATAAAATTAAGGAGGCAATGCTTATCCTCATGCAAGAAGAGGAGACAATGCTTAGTATCATGTAGGGAAAGGCAATGCTTAGCCTTATGCAAGGGCTTAGCCTCATGTAGAATGGGAGACAATGCTTAGTCTCATGCAAGAAAAGGAGGCAGGGCTTAGTCTCATGCAATGGAAGGCAGTGCTTAGCCTTATGCAATTGAGGAGGCAGGCCTTAGCCTCATGCAAAATGGGAGGCAGTGCTTAGCCTCATGCAAAGAAAAGATAATGAGTGATAGCAGAGTATTTCTTATCTGGAGACATGTTTGCGTTTCGCAATTTTGTCACTATAAAGATAGGGATTTTGATATGTATGAATTTGCGAATACTCCTATTATGTTCATTGTGCCTGCATCCAAAGAAAAATTGTGAGTTTTGCGGGAAGGTTGGTTTGTGCCTTCGCCTGCTTGCTTTGCTTTGCTTGGATCTGGGATCCTGTTTTAGTTACCCTGGGTAACATCTGGCTGCCATAGAAATAAAGTTTTCGAAAAATATGCATGCACTTGATAAATATAGTTATTTAGAAACATAATAGTATACGATATCGAGTAAATTAGTGAACCAATGACTGTGAAACTTTAGAGACATTGCGACTTCTTTGCTTTAGAATTTTGAGGGTCCTCCTCAAAATTCTGCCTCAGTTTAATAAGCGATTCTTTGACCGTTCCGTATATGATGAAATTGGCTGAACTTGCTCCGGATTTTGGGGGTCTTCCTCAAAATTCTGTCCCAATTTCTGACCATGGGGAAAATGAATATTTTTGTCACGACCCGAATTTCCCACCCTTGGGAGTCGTGATGGCGCCTACTAATAAGAGCTAGGCAAGCCAAACCTTTAGTTCAATTACTTCATTAACCAATTATTTCTTTTTAGCAATTATAAAGCGAATACATGATAACAGCGGAAATTTAAATTCAAGCGGAAGACAACGATAAAATATATGAAAACTATATCTAATACAAATACTTAATCCTTAACCACCCAAAATCTGGTGTCACAGTGTCACTGACGGTCTAAGATTTACTACATACAAAGTCTGAAGAAATAATAATACACTGTTCCGGAATATAAGGGGAAATGAAACAGGAATAGTAGGTAGAAGAAGACGCCAAGGCCTGCGGATGCCTGCAGGACTACCTCGGGTCGCCTGATGAGCAAGAGTCAGCAATCCCACCGCGGTCCGAAGTCTTCAATACTGGGGTCTACACAAAAGAGTGTAGAGTGTAGTATCAGCACAACCGACCCCATGTGCTGGTAAGTGCCTAGCCTAACCTCGGCGAAGTTGTGACGAGGCTAGGACCAGACCATCAAATAAACCTGTGCAGTTATATAATATACAACGGAAAGTAAAGCAGGTATAAGCAAGTAAGGATGGGAGCGGGAAACATGCTTCGGGGAATGACAAGTAGAAGCAGAATATCAAGAGAACTATAAAGGAATCAAAGTTTCCACCCACTAACAAGAATAAGGAAAAACAAAGACAGATTTCACTTTCTTTTCACATCTTGTTGCAGGCGTGCAACCCGACCCCATTTCCTGTATCTCGTGGCAGGCGTGCCACCCGCTCCCATATCATTATACCTCGTGGTAGGCGTACCACCCACTCCCATTTCATTATATCTCGTGGTAGGCATACCACCCGCTCCCATTTCATTATATCTCGTGGTAGGCGTACCACCTGCTCCCATTTCATTATATCTCGTGGTAGGCGTACCACCCGCTCCCATTTCATTAATATCTCATGGTAGGCGTACCACCCGCTCCCATTTCATTATATCTCGTGGTAGGCGTACCACCCGCTCCCATTTCATTATATCTTGTGGTGGGCGTACCACCCGCTCCCATTTCATTAAATCTTGTGGTAGGCGTACCACCCGCTCCTATTTACGAGCCAACACAAAATCACAAGGAATCCCGGCAAGGGAACAAAAAAAACAACATAATAACTCCCCGATAAGGGAACAAAAATATCAAGACAAATATCCCGGCAAGGGAGAATCAGCTATAACCAATCCTAACTCGACTCCTACTCGGCTATACCCAAACTTGTTCTAACACCTAACTACCTCGGCTATAACTAAACTTGTTACAACACCTAACTACCTCGGCCATACCCAAACTTGTTCCAACATCTAACTACCTCAGCTATAACCATAATCCTTACCTAACACAAAGAATCATCAACCTAAGTATTCGTAATATCAATTAAGAACACAATGCAAGGGAACCACAACTCAACAACAGCCCGGCAAGGGGACAACATAATGATCTCTTCTCTTTCTCACTTTTACTTCACAATTCACTTCACAACTCGAACCCCTGCTCTAGAGGTTCAATTATCACTTATACTATCACAATTACAACTAGAGCCAACGCTTCTCAATGTTCATAGGTCACAATTCTTTTCACAAGTTTACACAACAAATAGGAATTTTCACCAAGGCATGAATAATACAACGAAATTATGGAAATCACAATATAAGACTCACGGTCATGCTCGACACCAACGTATAGATACTCGTCACCATGCCTATACGCCGTACTCAACAAGAAGCAATTAGCAAATAGGACACAACTCCTAATCCCTCAAGCTAAGGTTAGACCAAACACTTACCTCGATGCCTTGAACATAACTCAAGTCTCAATTATAGCTTTACCCCTTGATTCCACCGCCAATTCGCTCGTATCTAATCACAAATTACTTAATTACATCAATAAACGCTAAATGAATCAACCCCAATGCATGAAAATGAGTTTTCCAAAGTTTTACCCAAAAGGTCAAAAATCGCCCCCGGGCCCACGTGGTCAAAACCCGAGGTTCTAACCAAAACCCGATTACCCATTCCCCCACGAACTCAAATATATAATTTATTTTGAAATCGGACCTCAAATTGAGGTCCAAATCCCCATTTTTTGAAAAACCTAGGTTCTACCCAAAACACCCAATTTCTCCCATGAAAATCTTTGATTTTTGGTTGAAATCATGTTAAAAGATGTTAATGATTGAAGGAAATGAGTAAAAACTAACTTACAATCGATTTGGAAGAAGATTGTTCTTGGAAAATTGCCCAAAGGAGTTTGTGCTATTCAAAATCGGCTAAGTATAAAAAAATACAGGTCTCAGTTATGGGAAATGCGAACAGGGGTTCGCAATTGCGAACCCCGACCTCTGCAGATATGGGAATTGCGAAGCATTGTTCGCATTTGCGAACCCTTCTAAAATTCTGGACCTTCGCATTTGCGAGACCTATGTCGCATTTGCGACATATAGGTCGCATTTGCGATCCCTGGCCAATAGGGGAGATTTCGTATTTGCGAAGAATAATCTCACATTTGCGAGGAAAGGGCAGGTTTCGCATTTGCGAGCTCGCATTTGCGAGCCAGGCTTCGCAAATACGAAGCCTGCAGGTCTGTTCATACCAGCTAATTTTTAAGTTCAAAAATGCACCCCGTGGCCTATCCGAAACTCACCCTAGCCCTCGGGGCTCCAAAAACCAAATATACACACAACCTCAAAAACATCCTACGGACTTATTCGTGCGATCAAATCGCCAAAATAACATCATAAACATCGGATTAAACCTCAAAATCCATGAATTCTTTCAAACTTCTTAAAACATTATTTTTTTCCAATTTAGGTCTGAATCACGTCAAACGACGTCCGTTTTTCATCAAATTTCACAGAAACATCTTAAATCATATATGAGACCTGTACCGGGCGCCGGAACCAAAATACGGGCCCGATACTATCGTGTTCTAATCAGATTTCATTTCAAATTTCCTTAAACAATTTCAGAAAATAATTTCTTTTAAAAATTCATTTCTCGGGCTTGGGACCTCGGAATTCGATTTCGGGCATACGCCCAAGTCCCATATTTTCCTACGGACCCTCCAGGACCGTCAAATCACGGGTCCGGGTCCGTTTACCCAAAACGTTGACCGAAGTCAAAATAACTCATTTTATAACCAAATTTTACCATTTTTCATAGATTTTCATATTTAAGCTTTCCGGCTACGCGCCCGGACTGCGCACGCAAATTCAGGCGAGGCTAAAAGAGGTTTTCAAGGCCTCGGAAACACAGAATTAAATTTAAAAACAAGTGATGACCTTTTGGGTCATCACATCCTCCACCTCTAAAACAACCGTTCGTCCTCGAACGGACATAAGAAGGAAGTACCTGAGTCGGGAAAAAGATGGGGATAACGGCTCCGCATATCGGACTCGGACTTCCAGGTCGATGCCTCAGGAGGCTGACCTCTCCACTGAACATGAACAGAAGGAGAACTCTTCGACCTCAACTGACGAACCTGCCGATCTAGAATAGTCACCGGCTCCTCCTCATAAGACAAGTCCTTGTCCAACTGGACAGTGCTGAAATCTAACACGTGGGATGGATCACCGTGATATTTCCGAAGCATGGACACATGAAACACTGGATGCACGGCTGATAAGCTCGGCGGCAATGCAAGTCTATAAGCCACCTCTCCCACTCTATCAAGAATCTCAAATGGACCAATGAATCTAGGGCTAAGCTTGCCCTTCTTCCCAAATCTCATCACGCCCTTCATAGGCGACACTCGGAGCAATACCCGCTCACCGACCATAAAACCCACATCTCGAACCTTGCGGTCCGTATAACTCTTCTGCCTGGACAGAGCTGTACGAAGCCTATCCTGAAAAATTCTGACCTTGCCCAAGGCCTCCTAAACCAGATCCGTACCCAACAATCGAGCCTTTCCTGGCTCAAACCATCCGACCGGAGATCGACACCGCCTACCATATAAAGCCTCATAAGGAGCCATCTGGATACTCGACTGGTAGCTGTTGTTGTAGGCAAACTCCGCTAAAGGCAAAAACTGAGTCAATGACACAAGCTCGGAGCATATCCTCCAAAATCTGAATAGTCCGCTCAGACTGCCCGTCCGTCTGGGGATGAAATGCTGTGCTCAACTCAACCTGTGTGCCCAACTCTCGCTGAACTGCTCTCCAGAAACGCGAGGTAAACTGCGTACCCCAGTCCGAAATGATAGATACAGGCACACCATGAAGGCGAACAATCTCCCGAATATAGATCTCAGCTAACCTCTCAGAAGAATAGGAGACTGCCACAGGAATGAAATGTGCTGACTTGGTCAGCCTATCAACAATGACCCATACTGCGTCGAACTTCTCCCGAGTCTGCGGGAGTCCAGTAACGAAGTCCATAGTGATCCGCTCCCACTTCCACTCGAGAAGCTCAATCCTCTGAAATAACCCACCCGGCCTCTGATGCTCGTACTTAACCTGCTGACAATTCAAACACCGAGCCGCAAATCCTGATACATCTTCGTGGCGCCCGGATGAATAGAGTACCGGGAGCTATGGGCCTCCTCTAAAATCAACTCTCGGAGCCCATCCACATTAGGCACACAAACTCGACCCTGAAATCTCAAAACTCCATCATCATCTAAGGTAACCTGCTTGGCACCTCCGTGCTGCACCGTGTCTCTAAGGACACATAAATAGGGATTATCATACTGCCAATCACGGATACGCTCCAATAATGAAGAACGAGCGACCGTGCAAGCTAACACACGACTTGGCTCAGAAACATCCAGTCTCACGAACTGATTGGCTAAAGCCTGAACATCCAAAATAAGCGGCCTCTCACCGACCGGAATATAAGCAATACTGCCCATGCTGACTGACTTCCTACTCAATGCATCGGCCACCACATTGGCCTTTCCCGGATGATATAGAATGGTGATATCATAGTCTTTCAACAACTCCAACCACCTTCTCTGCCTCAAATTCAACTCCTTTTGCTTGAACAAATACTGAAGACTTTTGTGATCCGTGAACACCTCACATGCCACACTATATAGATAATGTCTCCAAATCTTCAATGCGTGAACTATGGCTGCCAACTCCAAATCATGAACCGGATAGTTCTTCTCATGAATCTTCAACTGCCGCGAAGCGTAGGCAATGACCTTGCCATCCTGCATCAACACTGCACCAAGTCCAATGCAAGAAGCATCACAATAAACTGTATAAGGCCCTGAACCTGTGGGCAAAACCAACACTGGTGCCGTAGTCAGAGCTGTCTTGAGCTTCTAAAAGCTCGCCTCACACTCGTCCGACCACCTGAACTAGGCAACCTTCTGGGTCAACCTGGTCATCGGGGCTGCGATAGGTGAAAACCCCTCCACGAACCGACGATAGTAGCCTGCCGATCCCAAGAAACTCCGAATCTCTGTAGCTGATGCTGGTCTAGGCCAGTTCTTGACTGCCTCAATCTTCTTCGGATCAACCTGAATACCCTCTGCTGACACAACATGACCCAGGAATGCAACTGAACTCAACTAGAACTCACACTTCGAGAACTTTGCATATAACTGACTATCCCTCAAAGTCTGAAGAACCACTCTAAGATGCTGCTCGTGCTCCTCCCGGCTGCGGGAATATATATCAAAATATCGTCCTGAAGACTATCACGAACGAATCCAAATAAGGCCTGAACACTCGGTTTATCAAATCCATAAGAGCTACTGGGGCATTTGTCAACCCGAATGACATCACCAAGAACTCATAATGCCCGCACCGAGTGTGGAAAGCGGTCTTAGGGACATCGGGTGCCCTAATCCTCAACTGATGGTAGCTAGATCTTAAGTCAATCTTCGAAAATACCTTGGCACCCTGAAGCTGATCAAACAAATCATCAATCCTCGGCAATGGATACTTATTCTTGATTGTAACCTTGTTCAACTGCCGATAATCAATACACATTCACATCGACCCATCCTTCTTTTTAACAAACAACACCGGCGCACCCCAAGGCGAAACACTGGGTCTAATGAAACCCTTCTCAAGCAAGTCTTGCAACTGTTCCTTTAATTCTTTCAACTCAGGTGGGGCCATACGATACGGCGGGATGGAAATGGGCTGAGTTCCCGGAGCCAAATCAATGCAAAAGTCAATATGCCTGTCGGGTGGCATACCCGGTAGGTCTGAAGGGAAAACATCAGGAAACTCACGAACAACGGGCACAGAAACAATAGAAGGAACCTCAGCGCTCGAATCACGAACATATGCTAAATAGGCCAAACACCCCTTCTCGACCATACGCCGAGCCTTCACATATTAGATAACACTGCGGGTAGAATGACCAGGAGTCCCTCTCCACTCTAAACGAGGCAAACCCGGTAAAGCTAAGGTCACAGTCTTGGCATGATAGTCCAAGATAGCGTGGTAAAGTGATAACCAGTCCATCCCCAATATAACATCGAAACCAACTATGTCCAGAAGAAGCAAATCTACACGAGTCTCAAACCTCCAATAACCACTATACATGAACAATGGACGCAATCCACCACAATAGAGTCACCCACCGGCGTAGACACATAAACAGAGACACTCAAAGAATCACTAGGCATGACCAGATACGGCGCAAAGTAAAACCGAAGCTTCTCTACCACAAATCAGAACAATACCTACACCTCCACCTCTAATACCTTTACCTCCACATTTAGCATCTCTACCTCCACCTCTAATACCTCTACCTCCCCCTCTAATACCTCTCTTTGAGTGATGTGGAGAAACTTTTCCAGAAATAGCGGCGTGAACTGCTCCCAAGTCGAAGCTGGCGATCCGGTTGGTCTAGCCAAGCAATAATCTCTCCACCAAGTCTTGGCGGATCCAGACAAGCAAAAAGTAGCAAAATCGACCCCATTGGTCTCAACTATCCCCATGTTCCTGAGAACCTCATGACAGCTGTCTAGATAATGTCGGGGATCCTAAAAAATGCACCGCTGAAAGTAGTAGTGAATAGCTTGGTAAAACTTATCCAACCTCCACAAAGCCTCCGAAGACGTAGCTAATCTATCACTGGTCTGTGCTGCTGCTCGGCTGAAGAAGCGGTACCTGACCTCGCCATTCGCGAAAGGACAAGAGTAGAGGTTTCAATCTAGTATTGAGAGAACAAAATCGCACGACAGGGAAGAATAGAAGTGAAACTTTTCCTAACTCTGTAGCCTCTAGGGGATAAATACAGACGTCTCCGTACCGATCCCTCAGACTCTACTAAGCTTGTCTGTGAACTGTGAGACCCATGCAACCTAGAGCTCTGATACCAACTTGTCACGACCCAAATTTCCCACCCTTGGGAGTCGTGATGGCGCCTACTAATGAGAGCTAGGCAAGCCAAACCTTTAGTTCAGTTACTTCATTAACCAATTATTTCTTTTTAACAATTATAAAGCGAATACATGATAACAGCGAAAATTTAAATTCAAGCGGAAGACAACGATAAAATATATGAAAACTATATCTAATTCAAATACTTAATCCTTAACCACCCAAAATCTGGTGTCACAGTGTCACTGACGGTCTAAGATTTACTACATACAAAGTCTGAAGAAATAATAATACACTGTTCCGGAATATAAGGGGAAATGAAACAGGAATAGTAGGTAGAAGAAGACGCCAAGGCCTGCGGACGCCTGCAGGACTACCTCGGGTCGCCTGATGAGCAAGAGTCAGCAATCCCACCGCGGTCCGAAGTCTTCAACACTGGGTCTACACAAAAGAGTGTAGAGTGTAGTATCAGCACAACCGACCCCATGTGCTGGTAAGTGCCTAGCCTAACCTCGGCGAAGTAGTGACGAGGCTAGGACCAGACCATCAAATAAACCCGTGCAGTTATATAATATACAGCGAAAAGTAAAGCAGGTATAAGCAAGTAAGGATGGGTGGGGGAAACATGCTTCGGGGAATGACAAGTAGAAGCATAATATCAAGAGAACTATAAAGGAATCAAAGTTTCCACCCACTAACAAGAATAAGGAAAAACAAAGACAGATTTCACTTTCTTTTCACATCTTGTTGCAGGCGTGCAACCCGATCCCATTTCCTGTATCTCATGGCAGGCGTGTCACCCGCTCCCATTTCATTATACCTCGTGGTAGGCGTACCACCCGCTCCCATTTCATTATATCTCGTGGTAGGCGTACCACCCGTTCCCATTTTATTATATCTCGTGGTAGGCGTACCACCCGCTCCCATTTCATTATATCTCGTGGTAGGCGTACCACCCGCTCCCATTTACGAGCCAACACAAAATCACAAGGAATCCCGGCAAGGGAACAAAAAAAACAACATAATAACTCCCCGATAAAGGAACAACAATATCAAGACAAACATCCCAGCAAGGGAGAATCAGCTATAACCAATCCTAACTCGACTCCTACTCGGCTATACCCAAACTTGTTCTAACATCTAACTACCTCATCTATAACTAAACTTGTTACAACACCTAACTACCTCGGCCATACCCAAACTTGTTCCAACATCTAACTACCTCAGCTATAACCATAATCCTTACCTAACACAAAGAATCATCAACCTAAGTATCCGTAATATCAATTAAGAACACAATGCAAGGGAACCACAACTCAACAACAGCCCGGCAAGGGGACAACATAATGATCTCTTCTCTTTCTCACTTTTACTTCACAATTCACTTCACAACTCGAGCCACTGCTCTAGAGGTTCAATTATCACTTATACTATCACAATTACAACTAGAGCCAACGCTTCTCAATGTTCATAGGTCACAATTCTTTTCACAAGTTTACACAACAAATAGGAATTTTCACCAAGGCATGAATAATACAACGAAATCATGGAAATCACAATATAAGACTCACGGTCATGCTCGACACCAACGTATAGATACTCGTCACCATGCCTATACGCCGTACTCAAAAAGAAGCAATTAGCAAATAGGACACAACTCCTAATCCCTCAAGCTAAGGTTAGACCAAACACTTACCTCGATGCCTTGAACACAACTCAAGTCTCAGTTATAGCTTTACCCCTTGATTCCACCGCCAATTCGCTCGTATCTAATCACAAATTACTTAATTACATCAATAAACGCTAAATGAATCAACCCCAATGCATGAAAATGAGTTTTCTAAAGTTTTACCCAAAAGGTCAAAAATCGCCCCCGCACGTGGTCAAAACCCGAGGTTCGAACCAAAACCCGATTACCCATTCCCCCATGAACTCAAATAAATAATTTGTTTTGAAATCAGACCTCAAATTGAGGTCCAAATCCCCATTTTTTGAAAAACCTAGGTTCTACCCAAAACACCCAATTTCCCCCATGAAAATCATTGATTTTTGGTTGAAATCATGTTAAAAGATGTTAATGATTGAAGGAAATGAGTAAAAACTAACTTACAATCGATTTGGAAGAAGAGTTGTTCTTGGAAAATCGCCCAAAGGAGTTTGTGTTGTTCAAAATCGGCTAAGAATAAAAAAATGCAGGTCTCAGTTATGGGAAATGCGAACAGGGGTTCGCAATTGTGAACCTCGACCTCTGCAGATATGGGAATTACGAAGCATTGTTCGCATTTGCGAACCCTTCTAAAATTCCGGACCTTCGCATTTGCGAGACCTATGTCGCATTTGCGATCCCTGGCCAATAGGGGAGATTTCGCATTTCCGAAGAATAATCTCGCATTTGCGAGGAAAGGGCAGGCCTGGGCTGTTTCGCATTTGCGAGGCAGCCTTCGCAAATGCGAAGCCTACAGGTCTGTTCATACCAGCTAATTTTTAAGTTCAAAAATGCACCCCGTGGCCTATCCAAAACTCACCCGAGCCCTCGGGGCTCCAAATCAAATATACACACAACCTCAAAAATATCCTACGGACTTATTCGTGCGATCAAATCGCCAAAATAACATCATAAACGTCGGATTAAACCTCAAAATCCATGAATTCTTTCAAACTTCTTAAAACATCATTTTTTTCCAATTTAGGTCGGAATCACGTCAAACGACGTCCGTTTTTCATCAAATTTCACAGAAACGTCTTAAACCATATATAAGACCTGTACCGGGCGCCGGAACCAAAATACGGGCCCGATACCATCGTGTTCTAATCAGATTTCATTTCAAATTTCCTTAAACAATTTCAGAAAATAATTTCTTTCAAAAATTCATTTCTCGGGCTTGGGACCTCGAAATTCGTTTCCGGTCATACGCCCAAGTCCCATATTTTCCTACGGACCCTCCGGGACCGTCAAATCACGGGTCCGGGTCCGTTTACCCAAAATGTTGACCGAAGTCAAAATAACTCATTTTATAACCAAATTTTACCATTTTTCACAGATTTTCATAATTAAGCTTTCCGGCTACGCGCCCGGACTGTGCACGCAAATCGAGGCGAGGCTAAAAGAGGTTTTCAAGGCCTCAGAAACACATAACTAAATTTAAAAACAAGTGATAACCTTTTGGGTCATCACAATTTTATTAAGATGTGACTGGACCCACAGGGCTGCCTACGTATCCTCTCTTAAACGGGAATTAGGTCAAGCGTAGTTTAGTTACATCAAATGAAGAAATGCAAACAATACTAAACATAGTATCTCTTGACTGCGTCTGAATTGATAGGTTTTGGCCAAATTTCTCCGTCCATTTCTGCAAGTATGAGTGCTCCTCCTGTTAGTACCATGTGAACCATGTAGGGCCCTCGCCAATTAGGTAAAAAATTTCCTTTGGCTTCATCTTGATGCGGGAAGATCTGCTTTAGCACCAGCTGCCCCCGTGCGAACTGTCTAGGTCTGACCCTTTTGTTGAAAGCTCTGGACATACTGTTCTGATAAAGTTGACCATGGCATACCGCATTCATTCTTTTCCCATCAATAAGAGCTAATTGTTCATAACGACTTTGTATCCATTCTGCATCACTGAGTTCTGCTTCTTGTATAATTCTCAGAGAAGGAATTTCGACTTCGGCGGGAATGACAGCTTCAGTACCATAAACCAACATGTAGGGAGTTGCTCCGGTTGATGTTCGGAGTGTGGTATGATACCCCATAAGGAAAATGGTAATTTCTTGTGCCATTGTTTGTGGTTAAGCTTGTGAGCCACTATGGATGTGCTCAAACCAGTCATATCATCATAAGACCATGCGAAAATGTCTTCATACTCCTTCAGGAAATGGGTGTATTCTTCTTTCTCTGATGGTGACAAGTGGATACTTATGCGGGTTTCTTTGATTGTTTCAGAATCTCCCAAGTTGACTATCTCGGTTTCGTCCAAATTTGACTTAGGCTTATTCTCAAAAATTTCCACCTCTCTGACAATTTCCTTAGGGATTATATCTTCTTCTTCTATTTCCACTGAATTACTATCCTTATGTTGCGTTGTCTCATTACATGTTACAGTCGTCGGTTCATCAAGAAAAAGTAATAATGCTGTAGAGAAAAAATGTAAAAGATAATAATAAATACTAAAATAACAATGCATTAATTAAATCTCGAAAACATCAAAACAGGTACGGCTCGATGACTCGAGCAATTATTTCAAAACAAAATGTGTCTTAAAACAAAATACTGGAAATATCTTAAATGGTTAAAATTGCTTGAAAATAAATCATGCTAATTGCCAAGCTACAGAGGAACTCGACGGGCCCGAGATGGTGTAGCAGTCCAATTCTTGAGAACAGCTCCCTTCTCCATGGTCTGAATGGTGAGGTCTTCTTCCTCCTCCTCCTCAACTATTACTTTGCAGTTCGTGTATTCATCATCCAGAAACAGATCCCTTAGGCCAGATAAAGCCTCATCTTCTTCAGATCCTTATATCACGTCAGTCTGTTGAAATATCTGATGCAGATGTGGTATTGGCAGTTCAAGAGGGTAATAGGGGCCACGCCATGGCGGCGAGCAATCATCGTACTCCTGCCAGGTGCACTGATACCCAAGTCCAAAGGTGGTACCATGATGTTTTGGTTGTATTGGCTTAGTGATACCCTAGAGATTCTTACCGAGACCTTTACCGGGTTCATACCCTGTCCATAACAGTATGCTTGCGATCATATTACTCCACCACTTGTCTTTCTCTATTGCATTGACACGTTCGATGTGATGGTACGTTTCTCCACCCAACTTCTTTCTATTCTCGACAATCGGAACAATTTGATTGGTGTAGATGGGATTACTTCTGTCTCCATGAATGATCACCTCCTGATGGTTCCATTCGAACTTCACGGACTGATGTAGCTTAGAAGCTATAGCTCCAGCAGCATGTGTCCAAGGTCATCCCAACAAAAGATTGTACATAGCAGATATGTCCAATACTTGAAACTCAACATCAAACCAAGTCGGTCCCATCTGCAAACAAAGGTTGATTTCTCCAATTGTGGCCCTTTGAGACCCATCAAATGCTTTCACATTTATACTCCCTGCTCGTATCTCATGGAAATCTTTATCCAACCTTTTCAAAGTAGTCAACAGACAAATGTTGAGGCTCGAACCTCCATCTATTAGGACTTTGGCGATGAATTTGTCCTCGAACTGTACTGTGATGTGTAGTGCCCTGTTGTGACTTGGTCCTTCAGGTGGTAGTTCGTCTTCGTGAAAGGTGATCTTGTGGCTCTCCAATACTTGCCCTACCATGTTGGTCGTCTCTCCACTGGTGATGTTGTTGGGCACGTAAGCTTCATTTAATACTTTTATTAACACATTCCTATGCGTCTCAGAATTCTGTAGCAGCGATAGAACGGAAATCTGAGCTGGGGTTTTGTTCAAATGGTCCACTACAGAGTACTCCCTTGCTTGCACCTTTCTCCAAAGATCATCTAGGCCGATTTCAATAATAGGTTGTTTGGGAGCGGCTTCTTTACTTGTTCCTCCTAAATGCTCAGGTGTGTAAACCCTACCGGTCCTGGTCATGCCTTGTGCGGCACCGGTTTCTTCCATTTTCCCTTTCCCTTTCCTTCTCTCCTCTGAAGCATAGACCCATGGTATAGGATTGGAATTAAAGGACGGTGTGCGTGCTACTGTCACAGTGAAGGGTGTGGTCACTTCCTCCTCAAACGGAGCTGGTGCGACCGAGGGCATTGTTGTTTTAACCTCAAACGAAGTTGGCGTGGCTATTTCAACCTCAATTGGTGACTGAATTTGCACTATAATGTGTATGAGGGTGACTAGAGGTATTGTGGTTTCATCCCCTTCACGAATGAGTCCAATTGATCCTTCTGGATCCCATTCTTCATCAGTTTCTATCACATTTACCCCCCGTCCCTGTGATCCGAGAGGGGATTGTTGTGGATATTAAATACGGCCTCTTTCGCTTGTATAACCTTGGTGTCAATCAGCGTCTGGATCTTATCCTTCAAAGTGCGACATTCATCAATAGTGTGTCCCTTCATGCCCGAGGATAGGCACATGTCTTGTTCGGATTAACCCACTGAGAAGAGTTTTCCATAGCAACAGCGCAAATGGGGGTGGCATAACCGGCAGCCTTCAGTCTTTCATAAAGTTGATCGATGGGTTCAGCGATATGAGTGTATTGTCTGGGTGGTCTGCGGTCAAACTTTGGTCTGGGTTTCTGGTAGTTTTGGCAGGTTGGTGGTGGTGAGGGTAATATGCAGGTTGTGTGTAATAAGTGTGGTAGGTGGTGGCGGGTTGTTGGTGTCTAAGAGGTGAAGGCTGATACGTGGGTAGTGGTGTTTGGTATGTGAGGGGAGATTTCGGACCTTGGGCTACCATTACTGCACCAACCTCTTTCTTCTTAGAGATACCTCCTGACTGCAAGGCTTTGTTTGTAGCTTGGAGTGCCTCAAAGTTTGTCACCATTCCGCTTTTAATTCCCACTTCTATTCTTTCTCCTAATTTAATGATGTCAGAGAACTTATGGTTTTCAATAACCATCAACCTTTCATAGTATTGTGGATCTTGAGCTCTGACGAAGAACTTATTCATCTACTCTTCTTCCAATGCCGGCCTTACTTTTGCAGCTTCCGATCTCCACCGAGTAGTATACTCGCGGAAAGTCTCTGTTGGCTTCTTCTTGAGATTCTGGATATAGAAGACATCTGGTGCATTCTCTGTATTAAACCTGAACCGATCCATGAAATCTGATGCCATGCTTACCCAACTAACCCATTTATTTGGATTTTGACTGATGTACTAAGATAGGGCATCTCCACTGAGGCTCCTCGTGAACAATTTCATGCGAATCTTTCCATCTTTTCCAACTCCTACGAGCTTGTCACGGTATGTCCTCAAATGTATTTTTGGGTCACCTGTTCTGTCAAACATCTCGAACTTAGGAGGTTTGTAACCTCTAGCAGTCCTACGCCCGGCTGAATGCACTGATCCTCATAGTATAATCCCTCAATGCCTTTACCCCCTTCGACACCTTGGACTTGACTTGTGAGCTTCTTAAGTTCTTCTACCATACTCTTGATGATCAGGTCCTTCTCAGTGGATTCAGGTATGTATAGGGTTTGTTGTGGAGTGTGGGGTAAGGTTTCCACATATATGGAGTTGCTTTGATGGACTCCAGGTATTTGGGTGTAGTGGTGGTCGTTGGTTGAATTTTAAGGGTCGGTAATAGGTTGTGGTGCGTTTTGAGGAGTATGATAGGTAGTGGTTTGTGGATACTGGGTTGTTGATGATGATGTTGTGGAGGAGTTGGTATTGGTGGAGGATTAGGATTTTGAGGCGGTGTGACATATTGGTGAGGTGCAGGAGGATTTTGTGGATGCTAGGTCGGTGTATTTTGGGAGGTGCTGGGTTTTTGGTGTTTTGTTGGTTGATGTCGGGGACGTTCAAGGTGAGGGAGAGGTTTTCCAAGTTCCGGACCTGCTCAAGTTCCCCTTGTAAATCTAGTATCTTTTGCTCTAGTCGCAAAACCAAGTCATTTGGTGCTGGAGTGCTTCGACCATCTAAAGTTTCAGCAATGTCTTCATGCGTGGCATTGTCTTTCCTGATATTGCTTGTATCGTCCATTTAGTCCTTTCCTTTGCTCTTAGGATCGTTTGGAGGAGGAGGAGGTGGAGTACCTCTTGATCTGGTATGATATGCTGATGATGCCAGTATGCACGAACCAACCTTAAGGGATGGGAATAAACAAATCAAGAAAAGAAGAAAACAAAAAGGTAAACAAGTCAGTGAGGAGTATTAAAAAAGTTGTTTGCAGTATTTAAACACATATTGCAGACTTATAAATTCGTGTCCTAACTTGGGGACCTCATTGTGCCCAAGGTAGGTCTAAGCGACATATAGATTTGGAGAAAATTGATGCCAATAACTGTGTCATTTCATTAATATGATAAATAAACCGAATCCTACTAAAACGACAATAATAAAGAGTCGCTAATGGAATGTGCCTTATTACAACCAAAGCCTAAAACAAGTCTAGAAAGCAAGTAAAACATAATTTCTAGTCTATTTGGTGCCACAAGGACCTTCTCCATGCTTGGCCTTCTTTGCTCCATCGATCAAGTCCCCCAAGTCGCGCATATCCAGCAATAGAGTTTTCACCAATCCAGGAGCAGTGGTGGGATGTTTTGGACCATGCCAAACCTAGGAGCTTCGTGCCTCATTTCTGCAAAAAATAAAGTTAGCCCTTGCCCCCTCCAGATTCAGCTATTTCCGCGCTAATGAAAAACATATTGGCACGTTTTTCTCCAAATGATGCACAGATCGTGATTATGTCCATTGGAATATGGAAATCCTGGCGGACTTTGAACAAGGTTTGTCTTAGTGAGTTATTGCGCGGACAGCGTTCTAACTCATACTAGGTTTAAACATGATGCATGCACAATGGGTTTTAGGATGGGGTTTCTAGAAGAGTCTAGACTGGTACCCTCAAGCGGATAACTTGAGAGGGAAAGGCACGGAACCGTCGATTGCACCACTGATCGACTGGTTTTAACGTAAATAAGCCTTTCCAAATTTAAAGGGTGATTTTAGGAAGAGCACGGACACTCATCAAGTGTCGCTATAGTATTAATACGCACGAGTGGAATATGATGCGGAGCATGCTATATGCAAAAATAACACGTTGTCAAGTATTTTCACATATTGAAAAATAAATGCAAAATTGAATGAACATAAAGACATAAGAGAAAGAAAAACATGGAAGAAGTTAGCCCGCATAATGAAAGAATTGTAATAAAGCAAATAAAGGGGTAAGGGTCAGGGAGAGGTATGATAAAACACATGTTGTAATTAAATTAAACGAAGAGTTGCATATGAGTTCATATAAAGGGGAAATAGGGAAAAGGATATGCACATAACAATAAAAGGGAAAATGGGAGCGGGAGATTCAGGTAACGGCAAGATAACAAATATACGCTTATCAGGGAAGACTAATTCACAAGTTCATTTATGGTAAGAGCCTAAAAATATCCCCAGCAGAGTCGCCAGGCTGTCGCGCCCCTTTTTCTCGCAAAATCGGATTTCGACACGTGACAACTCTTTTAAGGAAGGGTTTTAAAAGAGAGAGTCGTCACCTAACGGATTAAGGTGCGTTAGGGCACCTATTTGCAGATAACTCTGATTAACCAGTTTGCGTCACCAAAGATCGGGTAAGGGCTCGAAATTATCTCGAAAAGAAGGTGTTAGGCACTCTTCGAGGTCCACAACTGTGGGTCCCGACCGAACTTAATTATATGAATTAGTCTATGTGATCAAAGATAAGAAAAACAAGGAATTTGGGAAGTTCATCATTAAACACAAATAATTGATTACAAGGCAAGGTGGGACGGGGGTCCAAAATTTTTTAGCCTAAAGGATCAACCCGTGCAACATAAATAATACTCCGTAACTCCCTAAAGATGGGGTGTTACTCCTATTATTCAGCGGGCACAGACTATCATCTCCTGCTACCCGATTACTATCTTTAAGTTGTTATCTAAAGCGCACTAGTTGATTATAACCCGTGCCTTATGCGTGCACTACCCGTCCCATGCCTATGGTCCAGGAGGCTTTGGACCTCTATTTAGGTAGTACTAGACTTCAAATTAGGCTGCTCAAAATGATAAAAACTAATCGACATGCAAAACAAGTTGGACTTCATATAAAAGCAGTTAAGGGCTCAAGTTAGCCTCCAAGCATTGACAACGAATGCACGGGAACACATTCAGCATTTTGACAGTTGTAGATTTTGGACTAATTGAAGTTATTGAATCCTATAGGCATGATCTCTATGTGATTCTGAATTTTAATGGGCAGGGAGTTTCATATATAGAAGCCAATTTCTTAATGCAATGTCTGAAAGACTACGTCGTTACCTACTGATTATACATTGTGAGCAGTTAAACCTATAGGCATGATATCTAGGTGATTTATGCAATTGTAGACAGTGGCAGGTCACAGAAACAGATCTAGAATTATTTATTGAATCCTATAGGCATGTTTTCTAGTGAGAGTGCCAACGCAGTGTTTGGAGAACTTATGAACAAACGGGCAGAAACGATAATTAAACTGATTCAAACCTATAGGCATGCTTTATACGGTTTGATTTAATTTTAGATCCTATAGGCATGATTTCTAGTGAGGGTAACAGCATAATAAATGATTGAACAGATTCAGGCGTGCATTCTCCAGGTTTTACAAATCCTATAGGCATGATTTCTATAATCTGAACGAAACAGTATGTAAGCAGGAATTCATACACATGTTGGATCATACTGTTGCTATAGGCATGGTCTGTAACAGAACATAATTGAACCAAACGTCGAGCCTATGGACATGGTTGCTAGCATATAATGGCTAAACATAATAGGATACCTATAGGCATGATTTTTAACATACAAAAGTCAACAACATAGCATTAACCTATAGGTAAGATTTCTACCCCACTTTATAGCAAATGTGCAGTTTTGGCCTTTAAAAATGCAAATATAATTATGACAATATGCTAAAAATATTTAAAACCTGATATGGATGTAATGATGAAATTAGTTGATAAAATCATTATAAAATAATTTGTGAGGTAACTAATGAGTATTGATATAATAAAAATACAAGAATAAATAGATTTAAAACCTTTAAAAATTATTTAAAATTATGATAAATGCTTGTATATGTTTATAAATCAGGTGATGGTGCATATGCATTATTTTGAAGGTATATATATGTATTAACAAAAATATGAGGGAAAAATTGGGTATCAACAATGAGAAGAGGTAGAGGGCGGCCTAAGAAGTCTTAGGGAGAGGTGATCAAATAGGACATGGCGTGGCTTCAGATTTCCGAGGACATGGCCATGATAGGAGGGTGTGAAGGTCGAGCATTAGGGTTGTATGCTAGTAAGTAGTCGAACATAGTCTACTTCGTACAAGTGTGAGGTTAGTCTGATAGGGTTTTGTCTTAGATTGCTAGTGATTAATCATGTGTGCATACTATTATCCCATTTTTCTTCGTGTCGTGCCTTATCTACTGGTTATTGTTATTAATTTTCATCTATTTTCTGGTTCTAATGTTGTTGTCATTATTTCTAATATTTCTGTTGATAGTACTGATATATTGTCTCTCTTTTCCTCTTCTTGAGCTGGGGGTTTACTGGAAACAACATGTCCACTCCCTCGGGGTAGGAGTAAGTTCTGCGTACACACTACCCTTTTCAGACCCCACTTGTGAGATTTTACTGGGTTGTTGTTGTTGTTGTACTTTTTAATAAATTCTTTTGTCTTTATTAGAATTTGAACTCCAATTTTTTTTATAATTTACACCCACTTATTGATTATTAACTCACGCTCTTAAGTGAAATGCATTATTGTTTATTTTTTGTCGGTGTGTGGTACTCATATTGGAGCCTGTCTAGGTTGAATTTATTTTTTCGGTTTTTTGTACATTTCTAGTTTTACTTTGCTTCTATTTTTGTTTGAATATATTTCAAATGCAGATTACTAACAAAAAGATTATAACACTGATAAACAAAAGAAAGATATCATATATACTTGTGTTGGACTATTACCCATAGTTAGCACTATGTAAATAAATGAAATTTATTTAGCAGAAAATGACAAAATATTATACTTATAGTGCTCCTTGCTCTGATAAATAGATTTTTCGCAACACTTATTTGTTTCTTGGATTTTTTTGGTCATACTAGTTATAATAGGAGAAGAAGAGATGTATCATATTGAGTGGAAACTTTTCAAATAGGGTGTCTCATATGAAGATTTGTTCAAGATGATAAAACTCAATTAGGGAAAGATTTATTATCGGAGTGGCTAAGGCATAATGCTCTGCTATACAGTTGGTATGTGATTATTTACTGTTTTTTTCTTTTTGGAGAAAGTTTTACATCATCTTGCTTTCATGTGATTACATTTTAGTAGATTATCTGTTCATATTTTTTTTATATTGTTATTCGTTGGATCTCATGGAATGACTTATGGAGTAATGAAAAGCAAATGTGCTACTTGCAACAGTATTCTTTTTTTGTGACACAAATACTTATCATTATTTTCTATTTTAATATGAATTATTTTGTTGCATGTATTTTATTTGTCAAGTCTTAGTACAAAAAGGGTTTGAGAATTACTTTTTGAAAAGAGAAAAATAAATTTATGGAAAACATCAGTTTCTTCTATCTCTTTCAATGATGAAAGATGCAGTGATTATTAAGTTAACAATTGTTCTAGTTAACACCGTAATCCAATGAGGTGCATGGCTTAACGGAGATATTAATGCATGTTCTTGTAACATTTATTGGATGTTACTGTAAAGATTTCTTTTATTGAATGTAGCAATTAAGTCTCTATGTTACTTTATGTCAGCTTATATCATTGCTAGTTATTGTATTATATGACAAGTTAGTATTTCGCATATCCAAGTTAGTCACTTTATATCAATACACTACCTTAGTTATTGTTATCAAAAACCTTATTGAAAAATATGAAATTATGAATTGTTTATTCAAAGTTCTAAAATTTTAGAAAAAGCTCTATGATGCAAAATTTTCAATTGGAAATAATGAGTTAAAAACTTGGAAATTAGATTTAGTATTGTCCTAATGTCATAACCATACAAATAAATACATGTATTTTATTATTAATTGAAAATATCAAATATGATTAATGTAGACTTAGTAAAAGATCAATCACAATAAAAGAAAAAGATTCATACATGTGATATACTAGTTGAGAATTTGTATTATTATTACTATTATTGGTAAATATTATTATTAATACTATATATTTTCTTTTCATTTTTATGTTATTTCGGTATTGACAAAGATAAGGATTGAGCCTAAAGAAAGAAGTGAGCATTCATATAGCAGATTCCAATTATTTGAAGAATTATTGTTGTTGTAATTGAAAATGTCAAATCATGAACACAAGAAAGTAAAGAAGTTCTTAAATTGGATCATAAGCAAACATAGTAGTTTTCTTATGGTAAATAACTTTATCTACATTATATTAAAAGCACGATTTCCCTTAGTAAAATTTTGTTCGCCTTTTTGCCCTTTAAAATAGATCTCACATTAAATAAAAAAGTTATTTAATTATTTTTAAATATTTAAGACTTTAAAATCAATTAAAATTTTGGTTATGTCACGACCCTAAACCCGGACCCGGTCGTGATGGCGCCTCTCGTGAAGACAAGGCCAGCCGACACAACACACAATTCATTTTAAACAACTAAAACAACACAATTTAAGTCTTTAACATAATAATAATCCCAAAATAAAGGTGAATAGCACAATTCGCGGAAAACAACCAAACACGAGCCGACATCGGGTGTCACCAGTCACGAGCATCTAACATAAGTCTCGAAATGTAGAAAAGGGACTATACAGTCTATTACAAGATCCAGAACTAGGAACAGAGATAAAGATAAGAGGGAGAAACACTGGGCTGCGAACGCCGAGCAGCTACCTAGTGGACTCCGGAAAACCTGCTGGAAGCTATCAACCCTCACTAGCAGGACCTGTAGCGCCTGAATCTGCACACAGGATGCAGGGAGTAAAGTGATTACTCCAACTCAGTGAGTAATAACAATAAATAAAGACTGAGCGATAAGAAATCACGTAAAATACAACAATATGCTATAAAGAGGCAGAGTAAAATCAGTAAAGTACAATTAAACAGTGAAATCTCATAAAGTACCTTTTAAGTAGTTAGACAAATAAATAAAAGGCAGCTAGAAAGATAAACACATAAAATCCGCCCCTCGGGCATAATAACAACAGAATCAGCCCCTCGGGCAATAACATAGAACAAAACCAGCCCCTCGGGCTATAACTCATATCACAATGGGTACCCGCGCTCACTGGGGGTGTACAGACTCCGGGAGGGGCCCCTTACGGCTCAAGTGCAATATCAAGCCATCTCGTGGCATAATCAGTAGGCCCTCGGCCTCATATCAACAAGTCACCTCGTGGCGTACAATCTCAGTCCCTCGGCCTCATAATCATAACCAGTGTATCACTGCTGCGGCGTGCAGCCCGACCCAAAGTATCCTCACAACACAGGCCCTCGGCCTTACTCAGTCAGAATCTCATAAGCCACTCGGGCAACCGTAAAACATGAAGCTCAGATCGAAATATCTTTTAAAATATCATTTAAGGTGCTACAACAGAGTAAACATGGCTGAGTTATGAAAACAGTAGAATATAGCATGACTGAGTATAAGTATAAAGTCAAAACAGTAAGGAAATGGCAGTAAAAATCCCCTAAGGGTCCAAGTAGTTGGCACGAAGCCCAAATATGGCATTTAGCCCAAAACATGATAACATCAAACAGTTTGCAATCAAATACGCGGTAAAACAGTCATTCGGGATGGACTAAGTCAAAATCCCCAATGGTGCACGACCCCACGCTCGTCATCTAGCGTGTGCGTCACCTCAACATAGCACAATGATGTGTAATCCGGGGTTTCATACCCTCAGGACAACATTTAAAATCATTACTCACCTCAATCCAACCCAAACTCTAGCTCGCGATGCCTTTGCCCCTCGAATCAGCCTCCAGATGCTCCAAATCTAGGCAAAATCAGTACATAACCATCAAAATATGCTAATGGGACAAAGCTCACTCGAAAACAATCGAAAAATAACGTGAATCCCGAATTAACCAAACCCGACCCCTGGGCCCATGCTCGGAATTCGATAAATTTTACATCATTAGACTCCTTATCTCCCCACGAGTTCATACATATCAAAAGTTCTGAAATCCGACCACAAATGGTCCTTCAAATCCTTAATCAAAGGCCTAAGTTCCCAAGCCCTAGTTTTCCAAAATTTCAACCCCTAATTTCCATAATTACAGCTCTAGTCCGTGAAATAATACCATAGAAACGAGTTTAGTTCAACAATCTTACCTCCAGACGATATCCCTTGATTCCCTCTTCAAAATCTTCCAAAAAGCTCCAAAACCAACTTAGAAATGGTGGAATAACCCAAAAATTCGCGAAGGAAATGTTTTATACCTTCTGGCCCAGGCTTTTTGCACCTGCGGTCCAAAACTCGCTCCTGCGCAACCGCTTCTGCGGTCCGAGCACCGCTTCTGCGGTAATCACTTAAGTGGCCAAAATCGCATCTTTGATGCTTTGCCCGCACCTGCGCTATCGCAGGTGCGCTCCCCTTACCGCTTCTGCGGTTCCAGCTGAGCCTCCTCTTGGCCGCATCTGCGGCTCCCCCAACGCTTCTGCGAAACCGCACCTGCGGTCCCCTAGCCGTAGGTGCGGTTATGACAGCAATGGAACATCTTCAGCTGCCAAAACCCAACCAAATTCTTCCGTCAACCATCCGAAATCACCCCGAGGCCCCCGGGACCTCAACCAAAAGCACCAACAAGCCATATACCACTATTCTAACTTATACCAATGCTCAAAACACCTCGAACAACATCGAATCAACCAAAACACATCGGATTCAAGCCTAAGGTTCTAAAATCTTCCGAATTTTGCTTTTGATCAAAAAGTCTACCAAACCACGCCCGAATGACCTGAAATTTTGCACACACATCCCAAATGACATAACGGTCCTACTGCAACTCCCGGAATTCCATTCCGACCCCTATCAGAATCTCACCTATCTACCGGAAAATGCCAAAATTCCACTTTCGCCAATTCAAGCCTAAATCTCCTACGGACCTCCAAAACACATTCCGATCACGCTCCTATGTCCCAAATCACCTCCCGAAGCTATCCAAACCATCAGAATTCACATCCGAGCCCTCTAACACATAAGTCAACATCCGATTGACTTTTCCAACTTAAACTTCCTCAAAAGAGACTACAGTGTCTCAAACCTTTCCAAAACTTTTACGAACCCAAGCCAACCAGCCCGATCACACATAGAACCGATAAACAAAGCAATAAGAAGCAGAAATGGGGGAAACAGAGTGGTAACTAAAGAAACGACCGGCCGGGTCATTACATCCTCCCCCTCTTAAGCAAACGTTCGTCCTCGAACGAGTCAAGAAACATACCTGAAGCTTCAAACAGGTTAGGATATCTGCTCCGCATCTCCCGCTTGGTCTCCCAGGTAGCCTCCTCCACGGGCCGACCTCTCCACTGCACTTTCACTGAAGCTATATCCTTTGATCTCAACTTTCGAACCTGAAGCTCCAAAATAGCTGCTGGCTCGACATCATAGGTCAAATAACCATCTAACTGAACCGTGCTGAAATCCAGAACATGAGACGGATCCCCAATATACTTCCGGAGCATAGAAACATAAAATACCGGATGCACACTCGACAAGCTGGGTGGCAAAGCAAGCTCATAAGCCACCTACCAATCCTCCGAAGTACCTGAAAAGGCCCAATGAACCGAGGACTCAATTTACCTTTCTTCCCAAATCTCATAACACCCTTCATGGGTGAAACCTTCAACAGAACCTTCTCACTAACCATGTAGGAAACATCCCAAACCTTCCTTCTTTTGTATTATTTGTTGGAATAGATAATACATATATGATCAGATGCATATGTACTATCAGCATAGCTCTTTTGTCTCGACTGCGCTGTACGAAGCCTCTCCTGAATCACCTTCACCTTGTCTAAAGCATCCTGCACCAAATTTGTACCCAATAGCCTGGCCTCGCCCAGCTCAAACCAACCAACTGGAGATCTACACCGCCTCCCATACAAAGCCTCATATGGAGCCATCTGAATACTCGACTGGTAACTGTTGTTATAAGCTACGAGCAGTAGAAACTGATCCCATGGCCCTCCAAAATCAAAGACACAAGCGCGTAACATGTCCTCCAATATCTGAATAGTGCGCTCGGACTGTCCGTCCGTTTGAGGGTGAAAAGGTGTGCTCAACTCAACTTGAGTACCCAACTCTCGCTGTACAGACCTCCAAAACTTTAAACTAAACTGAGTGCCCCTATCTGAAATGATGGAAACCGGGACACCATGCAAACGAACAATCTCCCGGATATAGATCTCTGCCAACCGCTCTGAAGAATAAGCAGTACTCACAGGAATAAAGTGCACGGACTTGGTCAGCCGATCCACAATCACCTTAATAGCATCGAACTTCTTCAAAGTCCGTGGAAGCCCAACTACAAAGTCCATGGTGATCCGCTCCCACTTCCACTCTAGAATATCCATCCACTGAAGCAAGCCACCCAGTCTCTGGTGCTCGTATTTCACCTGCTGACAATTGAGGCACCAAGCTACAAATCCCACAATGTCTTTCTTCATTCTCCTCCACCAATAATGTTGTCTCGGATCCTGATACATCTTCGCGACACCCGGATGAATGGAATACCGCGAGCTATGGGGCTCCTCCAGAATCAACTCCTAAAGCCCATCTACATTGGGCACACATATCCGGCCCTGCATCCTCAACACCCCATCATCACCGATAGTCACATCTCTGGCATCATCATGTTGAACTCTATCCTTAAGTACAAGCAAATGAGGGTCATCATACTGGCGCTCTCTGATGCGATCATATAAGGAAGACCAAGAAATCACACAAGCCAATACCCGACTGGGCTCCGAAATATCCAACCTCACGAACCGATTGGCCAAGGCCTGAACATCAACTGCAAGAGGTCTCTCCCCAAATGGAATATATGCCAAACTCCCCATACTCGTCGACTTTCGGCTCAAAGAATCGGCCATCACATTGGCCTTCCCCAGATGATACAAGATAGTAATGTCATAATCCTTTAGCAACTCCAACCACCTCCGCTGCTCAAATTGAGATCCTTCTGCTTGAAAAAGTGCTGGAAGCTACAATGATCATTAAACACCTCACAAGACACACCATACAAATAATACCTCCAAATCTTCAACGCGTGGACAATGGCAGCCAACCCCAAATCATGAACAGGGTAGTTCTTCTCATGGGGCTTTAAATATTGAGAAGCATAAGCAATCACTCTACCCTCCTGCATCAGCACACACCCAATACCAACTCTCGAAGCATCACAATACACGGTATAAGAACCTGAAGCTGATGGCAATACTAACACTGGAGTTGTGGTCAAGGTAGTCTTGAGCTTCTGGAAGCTCTCCTTACACACATCAGACCACCGAAATAGAGCACCCTTCTGAGTCAACTTGGTCAAGGGCGATGCAATAGATGAAAATCCCTGAACAAACCGGCGGTAATAACCCGTCAAACCAAGGAAGTTGCGAATCTCTGTGGTTGAGGATGGTCTGGGCCAACTCTGAACCGCCTCTATCTTGTTCGGGTCAACCTAAATACAGTCGCAGGACACCACGTGCCCCAAGAAAGCCACTAAACTGAGCCAAAACTCATATTTGGAGAATTTTGCATAAAGCCTCTCCTCTCTCAATCTCTGCAACACCACTCTCAAATGCTCCGCGTGCTCCTCCTAACTACGCAAGTATACCAGAATATCAACAATGAAGACTATGACAAACGAGTCGAGATACGGCCGAAACACGTTGTTCATCAAATGCATGAACGCTGCTGAGGAATTGGTCAGGCCAAAAGACATCACCAAGAACTCATAATGACCGTATCGGGTCCTAAAATCTGTCTTAAAAATATCTGAGTCCCTGATCTCCTACTGGTGATAACCCGAGCGGAGATCAATCTTGGAGAACACCCTCGTTCCCAGAAGTTGGTCAAACAAATCATCGATACGAGGCAAAGGATACTTGTTCTTAACTGTTACTTTGTTCAACTGTCTGTAATCAATGCACATCCTCATAGTGCCATCCTTCTTCTTCACGAATAGAACCGACGCACCCCAAGGTGACATACTAGGCCGAATGAACCCCTTGTCAAGGAGTTCCTGAAGCTGCTCCTTTAACTCCTTCAACTCCGTTGGTGCCATACAATACGGTGGAATAGAAATGGGCTGAGTTCCCAGCACCAGATCAATACCAAAATCAATATCCCTGTCCGCTGGCATGCCCGGCAGGTCTGCAGGAAACACATCGGGGAATTCCCTCACAATTGGAATAGAATCAATACTGGGAGTCTCTGCACTGACATCCCTCACAAATGCTAAGTATGAAAGACAACCTTTCCCAACCATACGCTGGGCCTTCAAGAATGAGATTACCCTGCTGGGGACATAATCAGACAAACCTCGCCACTCAATCTGTGGCACACCCGGCATAGCTAACGTCACTGTCTTGGCATGACAGTCCAGAATAGCCCGGCACGGAGATAATCAATCCATGCCCAATATAACGTCAAAGTCCACCATACATAACAACAATAGATCCACTAGGGTCTCTAGACCCCTAATAGACACACATACGACCGGTACACACGGTCTACCGTAATAGTATCGCCCGTCGGCGTAGAGACATGAACAAAAGAAATGAGAGACTCGCAGGGCGTATCCAAATAATGGGCAAAATAAGATGACACATAAGAGAAAGTAGAACCAGTGTCAAATAACACAGAAGCATCTCTGCGGCAGACTGAGATAATACCTGTAATCACCGCATCTGAAGCAATCGCATCAGGCCTAGCAGGAAGTGCATAGAAACGGGCCTGACCACCACCGGATCGACCTCCCCTCTGGGGCGACTAGATGACTGTCCTCCACCCCTAGCTGGCTGGGTGGATGGTGAAGTAACTGGGGCTGAAGCTGATGGATGACCCCTCTGCTGAGATGAACCCCCAAGACGGTGAAGACATTGCCTCCACATGTGACCCATCTCTCCACACTCATAGCAACTCCCGGGTGCTGGAGACGGGGACTAAAGGGAACCCCTAGCACCGGAATGACTAACAGACTCCCCTGGCGTAGAAGAATCCTAAACTAATGGAGCACAGGACGAACCCTGGGCTGGAAGTGCACTGAGTGAGGAATGACCCTGCTGAGAACCGTGAGAACCATGGCCCGATGATGCTCCACGATAACCTGGGCGAGCTGAATGAGCATGCCTGAACTGACGGCCTCTACCGTGCTGAAACTGGCCCCTCGAAGGAGCACCCCCAAAACTACCATGTCCTCGAGGCCTCTTGGCCTCCCTCTCCTCGCGCTCCTGGCGATGAACTTACTCAATCTCATGAGCGATATCAACAACCTCCTCAAACGTAGCACCTGACACTCTCTCCCTAGTCATGAGAACCCGAAGCTGATATGTGAGGCCATCAATAAACCTCCTGATCCTCTGTCTCTCCGTAGCAACCAGCCAAATAGCAAGACGAGCTAACTCTGAGAACCTCATCTCGTACTGAGTAACAGTCATATCCCCCTGTCGCAACTGCTCGAACTGCCTACGTAGCTCCTTCCTGCGGGACTGTGGAACATACTTCTCTAAAAATAGAGCGGAGAACTGCTGCCAAGTAAGAGGTGCCGAACCAACAGGCCTACGCCTCTCATATGCCTCCCACCAAGTGAAGGCAGCTCCCGTAAACTGAAAAGTCATGAATGCAACCCTGCTAGTCTCCAGAATACCCACAGTGCGAAGAATCCTTTGACATCTGTCTAAGAAACCCTGGGCATCCTCGTGTTAGATCTAGTTTTAATGATGCAAATAATATACCTCTGCAGGAAACCAATTATAGAAGAACTCGAGAAGATACTACAAGATAGCTGAAGTCAATCTTGATGATTGCGGAAAGAAATCAATCAGCAAAGAGTATAAACCAATCAGCAAATCAATCAGCGGACAGCTGCGATGGAGAGAATCACGCAAGCCTAAACTTAAGGCACGAATCAAGGCCAGCATATCCGGAAGATTGAAGATCATGCAAAGACTATTAAGCGGCTAATTTCGGAAGAATCACAATCAAGGAGCAAGCCTTAATTATATGCAGCGATTAAAGGAAGAATATCAAGGAAGAGCAACGGCTAGCTATCCAAGGAAGAGCAACGGCTAGCTATCTTATTCTTGGAAAGAATCAATCTCTTTCCAAGGATCAAATCTCTTGGGTTGTCAAGCCTCAATCTTCATCAAAGTATTTATACCCAGCCTTAACCTAAGTCAAATATACTTTGATCGAACCAAACACCTCTCTTTATTCTACTACAAACAAACATTGTAGTTCACTAAGATCTGCTGTGTAACAAGTTAGAGAAGAAAGGAGAGTATAACACTGGTGAGGAATTGTATCAAAACGAAACGAGTGTTAGAGGAACTGTGTTATCAAGTCAATTCCACTGTACTCGGAGAAACGCATTTACTAAAGAGAACTCCCTTGCAACCCAAGGGCACTGGACTAGAATTCACATTGAATCTGAACCAGTATAAAAATTCCGATGTCTTTAATTCCTGCACTTACTTTCTGCATCTTACTTTCTATCTTTATAACTGTTAAGTTAGTACATCTAGTCGACTACTTGATAAACTAGTCAACTAATAAGAGAATAAGTTTAAAAATATACAATTCACACCCCCCCCCCCCTCTTGTACTTTTAATTGGTATCAGAGCAAGGCTAACATCTTACTTTTGCTTAACAGCTTGTGAGAAAAGATCATGGCAAATCAAGTTATCATAGGAGCTCTCTTTCAGGAAGGAACTTCACAAGTTAGACCACCATACTTCAATGGACAGCATTTCTCCCATTGGAAAGTGCGAATGGAGATCTTCACCAAGGCTTATGACGTCAAAGTTTGGAGAGTCATCAAAAAGGGAAACTATCCCTTACCTGCGGCTACTCCACCACTTGCTGACCCTGAAGATATAGATTCATACACAAAGGAGCAATTGGAAGTGGTACAAGTTAATAATAAAGCAAGAAATTTGCTTCACAATGCTATAAGTGGTGAGGAATACGAGAAAATCTCAAGCTGTGACACAGCCAAAGAAATGTGGGACAAGCTTGAAGTCACATATGAAGGAACCAGCAAGGTAAAGGAAACACATATCAACATGCTGGTTTATGATTACGAACTCTTCTCAATGAAAGAAGGAGAATCCATTGAAGAAATGTTTGCCAGATTTATCAAAATAATCAGCGATCTAAAAGCATTTGGCAAGCCATATACCAGTGGTGATCAAGTTAGAAAAATCCTCAGAAGTCTGCCAACCACTTGGCAAACCAAAGTGGTCACACTAGAATCTCAAGAGCTAAACAAATTATCCTATGATGAGCTACGAGGAGAACTCATAGCTTTTGAAAGGACACATCTCAAGAAGACTATCCAAGAAGAAAAAAGGAAAACAGTCGCGTTCAAGACTTCAACTGAAATGGCTGAAAACGAAATTGATGATGATACTGAAGCTTTACAAGAAGAGATTGCTATGCTATCAAGAAACATGGATGGATTAATGAGAAGATTCCGGAATACAAAAAAGAAGAATTCCACCAAGAAGATCCAGGCAACACAATGAACAGGACAAGAACGATGGAAAATGCTATGAGTGCGGAAGATTTGGGCACATCCAAGCAGAGTGTCCAGAACTGAAAAGGAAGATCTCTAGAGGCTTCAACAAGAACAAATCCTTCGAAAGCTGGAGTGATGAGGACAACTCAGACCAGAAAGAGATAGCAAATCTCTGCTTCATGACGATTCTGGAAAACGAAATAAACAAATCCTCAGGATGCTGGACAGATGAGGACACTTCAGATGAAGAAAATGAAAACTGTTTCATGGCACGAGGTGAAACTAGTGAGGTAAGATCTTATAACTGTGAAAGATGCAATGAATTGCAGGATATTCTTGATTTAACTTTAAAAGAGTCTCAAAAAATGATGAATGAGCTTAAGAGACTCACTAAAGAAGTTAAAGACTGGAAACTCAAACATGAAGTATGTGAAATCAAAAAAGAAGCACTTCAAGAAGAGTTTGAGGAATTGCAAATGCAACTCAATGGCATGCGCAAGTCCACCAGTCACAGTTCTGTTAGGTCAAACCAGACGACTCACAAGTCAACTGGAAAAGGACCGGTCAGAACTAAGTCGACTAGTACTAACACTAATGAAAGACCTAAAGGTGGGTCAGAAGTAACGTGTCATTACTGTAACAAAAATGGGCATAAATATTCCTTTTGTCGCTTTCGTAAAGCAAACATTTCAGGATGGGTTTGGAAACCAAAAAGTTAATTCTGAATCTAGTAACACTAACCCTCCAGGACCCAGGCAAGCTTGGGTACCTAAAAGAAAGTAATCGCCTTGTTTTGCAGGAATACCACAGAATAAGCCGCAAAGAAAAACGGTATCTAGATAGTGCGTGTTCCAGTCATATGACAGGTGACAAAAACCTGTTCAAGGAAGTTACAAAAATTGATGGAGGAAATGTCAAATTTGGGGATGACTCAAAAGGCAAAATAATTGGCACTGGAACAATTCCCTTCAATAACAACTGTGACATCACTGAAGTTTATCTTGTCGATGGCCTCAACTACAATCTCTTGAGCATAAGTCAACTTTGCGACTCAAGATATGAGGTAAACTTTAAGAAAACAGGATGTGCTATTGAAGATGAATCAGGTAAAATAGTCCTTCCTGGAAAAAGGTATGGAAATGTTTATATCCTTGATAGTTTTGAAAAGATTGATGGTCATATTTGCTTAACTTCTATGTTTGATGATCCATGGTTGTGGCATAGGAAACTTGGTCATGCTAGCATGAATTTGATTGAAAAATTGTCCAAACATGAGTTAGTTATTGGTCTACCCAAACTGAATTTTTCTAGAACTCATAGCTGTGATGCATGTCAAATGGGTAACCAGAAACTCTTTCAAAAACAAGGATATAGTATCTACATCAAAACCTTTGCAATTACTTCACATGGATTTATTTGGGCCTACTAGAACTGCTAGTATAGGTGGAAAAAGGTATGCTTTTGTTATTATAGATGATTATTCACGTTTCACTTGGGTAATTTTCTTATCTCATAAGGATGAAGCATTAAGAAATTTTGAAGTTTTCTGCAAGAAGGTTGAAAGAGAAAAGGGATATCTAATCTCAACTATTCAGAGTGACCATGGAGGAGAATTTGAAAGTAGAGCATTTGAAGATTTCTGTAATGATCAAGGATACACTCATAATTTCTCTGCACCATGCTCACCACAACAAAATGGAGTTGTAGAAAGAAAGAACAGAACCCTCCAAGATATGGCAAGAACCATGTTACTAGATCATTCAATGCCAAATCACTTCTGGGCAGAAGGTGTAAGTACGTCATGTCATATTCTCAACCGATGCCTCATAAGGCCTATTCTGAAGAAGACTCCATATGAACTATGGAAAGGTAAACGCCCAAATATCAGCTACTTCCATCCTTTCGGAAGTAAGTGTTTTATCCACAATAACGGTAAGGATAATCTTGGAAAATTTGATCCAAGAAGTGACGAAGGTATTTTTCTGGGTTATTCCTTAAATAGTAGATCTTTTAGAGTCTATAATAAACGCACATTATGTGTGGAAGAATCAGTACATGTTATATTCGATGAAAATAATCCCTTGGTCGAGAAAGGAATTAATGCAGGTAATGAAGATCTAGCTCAAGAAACGCAGGAGACTAGCAAATTTCAAGAGTCGACTGATATATCCACTGCGACAGAGTCAACTGGTGAAATCAGCAGCAATGTACCAGATCAACCTATCGAGTCGACTGCGAATGTGGTGCGTCCAAATGAATGGAGAAACGAGCCTGAATATCCTCAAAAATTCATTATAGGGTATCCAAATTAAGGAATGAAAACCAGGGGAGCCCTAAAAAAGAAAGCAAATATTGCATTAATTTCTCAGATTGAGCCAAAGAAGATAGAGGAAGCACTTAAAGATTCCAGTTGGGTTCAAGCTATGCAGGAAGAGTTAGATCAGTTCAGCAAGAATCAAGTGTGGAATCTGATACCAAAACCTGAAAATGTTTCTGTAATCGGAACAAAATGGGTTTTCAGGAATAAATTAAACAGGGATGGAAAGGTCGTAAGGAACAAAGCCAGACTGGTTGCTCAAAGGTACTCACAACAGGAAGGAGTCGACTATGATGAAACCTTCGCTCCAGTAGCTCGTTTGGAATCCATACGAATTCTTCTGGCATACGCATCATTTAAAGGATTTAGGCTGTTTCATATGGGCGTTAAAAGTGCCTTCTTGAACGGATTCATTGAGGAAGAATTATATGTGAAACAACCACCTGGATTTGTAGATTCAAAGTTTCCATATCATGTATACAAGCTCACTAAGGTGCTGTATGGACTAAAGCAAGCTCCTCGTGCTTGGTATGATAGACTCGGTTCTTTTCTTGTTGATCATGGCTTCACAAGAGGTAAAATAGACACTACCTTGTTCATTAAAAGATCATCGGAAGGTAACATTATCATTCAAATTTATGTTGATGATATTATATTTAGTAGTGCTAATCCTCTTTTGTGCAAGGAATTTTCAAATCTTATGCAAAGCGAATTCGAAATGAGTATGATGGGAGAGCTAACGTTCTTCCTTGGACTACAAATCCAACAATCTGAAGGAGGAACCTTTATATGTCAGACCAAATACACAAAAGAATTGATTCAAAAATTTGGTATGAGTAATGCAAAATCCATTGGCACACCAATGAGTCCTTCCACAAATCTAGACAAAGATGAGCAGGGAATTCCTGTTGATGAAACTAAATATCGTGGGATGATTGGATCACTACTGTACCTGACAGCAAGTCGACCGGATATTATGTTCAGCGTATGTAAATGTGCCATATTTCAGTCAGCTCCTAAGGAATCACATTTGACCGCAGTAAAATGAATCATTCGATATCTCATTGGAACTGTATCTCACGGACTATGGTACCCTCGCTCTAACTCTTTTAAATTAGAAGGTTTTTCAGATGCTGACCTTGCAGGTGATAAGGACGATATAAAAAGCACAAGCGGTACATGTCAATTACTGGGAAAAGCTTTGATATCCTAGAATAGTAAAAAGCAGGCATCAGTTGCACTATCCACTACTAAAGCTGAATACATTGCCATTGGACAATGCTGCGCACAACTACTGTGGATGTCTCATCAACTGGGTGACTATGAACTTTCGTTTAAGCCTATACAAATTTTTTGTGATAACTCAAGTGCTATTTGTTTTTCCAAAAATCCTGTGCATCATTCTAGAGAAAAGCATATAGATATCAAGCATCACTTTATTAGAGATCATGTTCTTAAGGGAGATATAGAAATAACCTTCATTGGAACCGATGATCAGTTTGCTGATATTTTTACCAAACCATTATTAGAGGAGAGATTTTGTGAATTAAGAAAGTTACTGGGCATTACTTGCTTTACTAATAACTTTTAGGACCCATGTGCTCTGTTAAAGATTTTTTTGTAATGATTGTACTTTACTCATGCATTAATTACGCCTCCACTTTTTTCCTCTCTTTTCTCTTCTTTCACATCAGTTCGTAGTTCAAAGTTGGAAAGCCAATCATCACGTCCCTTCAACTGACATCTTTTCCTTTTCTGTACTCAACCGTCAAAAACCCTCTTCTTAAGGCAGAGAACCCTTTCAATCACCTTCATTGTTATCTCCTCTCCAAAAGCTCCGATCAAAATCCTTCCCTTCAATGGTTAAACATCCCAGAAATCCTTATGCTTCTACCAGAAAAAGCACCCGCACCAAAACAAAACCCCCATCTATACCCCCAGAAAAGGTAGACCTAGGGTTCGATCATTATAAGGGTTGCGCCTCCTCTCAGGGCAATTTCTCTGAACACTCTCAACTCCTAGGAGAAAAATCCCTAGGAAAACGACCCTTGGAAGAAACCCCTGTCTCCTCCACCCCAAAGAAATCCAAGGTTGATTTCTCTGCCTCTCTCGAATCTGACCTCAACTTCTGGGATTCCCCAAATAGGGATTTTTTCATTGCTCTGAAGGACAAGCCCGTCGCTCATGGAAGGGTCGTCGACCTGACGACATGGAAGCCCTCAATTGCAAGGTCAAAGACCTCTTCGTTCATCAAGGATGGGTTAGGTTTCTCTCTCTTCCTCCGCCCAACTTATATGAACCTCTAGTAAAAATGTTCTATGCAAATCTCCGCTCTAGTAAGCCTGATAGGTTGGAACCTTTAGTGTTAGGCAAACGCATTGTTCTTGATTGTGCCCTGTTTGATTCGCTCTTTCAGTATCGTTGTTCTGGCTATCCTATGCTTTTTAAAAATACCTGGCCTGATGACTTTGAAATTTCTTTTGACCAAGCCAAACAGTGTATTATTGAGTGCCCCTCTGACTCCCTTCCAAACCAGTTAGGTCCCAGTGATGTTAGTTTTGAGACTCGAGTTTTGGCCCACATTGTCGCAACTACTTTGCTTCCCCGTACTAGTTCCTTTTCAACTTTCTCTCAAAGAGACACATTCTTCGTGTACTACCTTGTGACCAAACTCAAAATCAAGCTTTCCTCCTGGGTTATCAATTTCATGATCGAAAGTGATGAAGATCCCACCAGTCTACCCTATGGCATGGCAATCACTCACATTGTGGAAGCCATCAAATTTCCTTGACCAACTATCCCTTTGTCAATGTGTCAAAGTCTTACAATTCTAGAGCCTTTGCTAGTATGGGCTATGTGAGTGTTAAGGGCTCCTGGGTTAAGAAGCGCGATAGTGAAGCAAAGCCTGCTCCTATTGAGCCCAAACCTTCATCCTTTGTTCCTCATCCTGGTCCCAATTTTGATGACAAGCTTCGTGCCATTAACTCTCAACTCTCTGAAATCAAAAATCTTCTCACAGCTACTCAGTCCACTGTTGGTGACATTCATGCTATTTCCAAGGAAACATGGTCTGATGTGTCCAAAATCAGAGTTGTTGTTCTCAGAGTCCGGGAGAATGCTGTCAAAGCCTTCAGGGAAATTCATGACAGGTTGGATGGAGTGAGCATCTCAGCCAATGCTAGCTTTGAACAATTGAAGGAGGCCATCTGCAATACCCTAACTTATTTTCTGCGCCGTTGATGTGAATGTTTCAGACAATTTTTTTTTCTTTGCTGTGCTGGTTATGGGCTGTTTTTTAGCCCTTGGATAATTCATTTTGTTGTGCTGTTTTTTTTTTTGTGGGCTGTTTTCTCAGCTCTTGGATAATTCCTAAAACTCTCCTATTTATTAGTCTATATTTTCCTTCGTACTTGGGTGGTTCCCTCTTTGCTGATGCCAAAAAGGGGGAGAAAAGTATATGTTATAACTGCACAGGTACAATTCACTGCAGGAGAAGTGTACGTTATATCTGCACAGGTACAATTCATATGTAGGAGTCGTCTGTCAACTCTAACCATGGATTAGTCATGGATTAGTCAACTGCATGAACTGAGGGGGAGGAGCACCATGGACTAGTCAACTGCATACATTGAGGGGGAGTAAAACACAGGGAAGTCAACTGGTGTTTACATTTATATATTATTTTGTCATCATCAAAAAGGGGGAGATTGTTAGATCTAGTTTTAATGATGCAAATAATATACCTCTGCAGGAAACCAATTATAGACGAACTCGAGAAGATACTACAAGATAGTTGAAGTCAATCTTGATGATTGCGGAAAGAAATCAATCAGCAAAGAGTATAAACCAATCAGCAAATCTGGATGCCTAAGGAAAAGAATTTCAATCAGCAAATCAATCAGCGGACAGCTGCGATGGAGAGAATCACGCAAGCCTAAACTTAAGGCACGAATCAAGGCCAGCATATCCGGAAGATTGAAGATCATGCAAAGACTGTTAAGCGGCTAATTTCGGAAGGATCACAATCAAGGAGCAAGCCTTAATTATATGCAGCGATTAAAGGAAGAATATCACGGAAGAGCAACGACTAGCTATCTTATTCTTGGAAAGAATCAATCTCTTTCCAAGGATCAAATCTCTTGGGTTGTCAAGCCTCGATCTTCATCAAAGTATTTATACCCAGCCTTAACCTAAGTCAAACATACTTTGATCGAACCAAACACCTCTCTTTATTCTACTACAAACAAACATTGTAGTTCACTAAGATCTGTTGTGTAACAAGTCAGAGAAGAAAGGAGAGTATAACACTGGTGAGGCATTGTATAAAAAAGAAACGAGTGTTAGAGGAACTGTGTTATCAAGTCAATTCCACTGTACTCGGAGAAACGCATTTACTAAAGAGAACTCCCTTGCAACCCAAGGGGACTGAACTAGGATTCACATTGAATCTGAACCAGTATAAAAATTCCGGTGTCTTTAATTCCTGCACTTACTTTCTGCATCTTACTTTCTGTCTTTATAACTGTTAAGTTATTACATCTAGTCGACTACTGTATAAACTAGTCAACTAATAAGAGAATAAGTTTAAAAATATACAATTCACCCTCCCCCCCTGTACTTTCACCTCGCCCTCTGCACCACTGAAAGTAGGAGGCTGGAGTTTGCCAAACCTCTCCAATCTGCGTTGCTCGTCCTCTGGCATAACTGAAAGTACGTAACCCTAAGCAGCTGCCACCGGCTGGGCTAGTAGTGCCTCCGATGTCTGCAATCCCTGAACAACTTGATCGGGTGTGCGGGCGGCAGGATTTTAAGAGCCTCCCCCGGCCTGAGAAGTGGCAGTGGCAGTAGAAGCCGCGATCGCCTGAGCAAGACTCATGCATACTGTCATGATCTGGGCCAAGGTCTCCTGAAGACCTGGAATCATAATGGGCACAGCTGGTGCCTGAGCTAGTGCTGCTGGAGCATCCATAACTGGGACCTGATCCTGAACTGGGGCGGCTGGTGGATCTGTAGGTGCTGCCCCAGCTGCTGTGCGGGCTGCACCTCTGCCCCTACCACGACCTCGACCGCGTCCTCGGCCTCTAGTGGCCCCAGCTAGTGGTACTGGTGGTCGTCCATCCTGACTGGTCGCTTGTGTCCTCACCATCTGTGAGAGAATAGAATAATAGAAGTTTAGTACTCGGATCAACAGATTCGCACGACAAGAGTTTCAAGAATATGAAGTTTTCCTAAAGGTTTTGCAGCCTCTCGAGGATAAATACAGACGTCTCCGTACCGATCCGCGAGACTCTACTAAACTTTATCATGAACCTAGGCTCTGATACCAACTTGTCACGACCCTAAACCTGGACCCGGTCGTGATGGCGCCTCTCGTGAAGACAAGGCCAGCTGACACAACACACAATTCATTTTAAACTACTAAAACAGCACAATTTAAGTCTTTAACATAATAATAATCCCAAAATAAAGGTGAATAGCACAATTCACGGAAAACAACCAAATACGGCTCGATATCGGGGTGTCACCAGTCACGAGCATCTAACATAAGTCTCGAAATGTAGAAAAGGGACTACACAGACTATTACAAAATCCAGAACTAGGAACAGAGATAATGATAAGAGGGAGAAACACTGGGCTGCGAACGCCGAGCAGCTACCTAGTGGACTCTGGAAAATCTGCTGGAAGCTATCAACCCTCACTAGCAGGACCTGTAGCGCCTGAATCTGCACACAAGGTGCAGGGAGTAAAGTGAGTACTCCAACTCAGTGAGCAATAACAATAAATGAAGACTGAGCGATAAGAAATCACGTAAAACACAATAATATGCTATAAAGAGGCAGTGTAAAATCAGTAAAGTACAATTAAACAGTGAAATCTCATAAAGTGCCTTTTAAGCAGTTAGACAAATAAATGAAAGGTAGCTAGAAAGATAAACACATAAAATCCGCCCATCGGGCATAATAACAACAGAATCAGCCCCTCGGGCAATAACATAGAACAAAACCAGCCCCTCGGGCTATAAATCATATCACAATGGGTACCCGCGCTCATTGGGGGTATACAGACTCCGGGAGGGGCCCCTTACGGCCCAAGCGCAATATCAAGCCATCTCGTGGAATAATCAGTAGGCCCTCGGCCTCATATCAACAAGTCACCTCGTGACGTACAATCTCAGGCCCTCGGCCTCATAATCACAATCAGTGTATCACTGCTGCGGCGTGCAGCCCGACCCAAAGTATCCTCACAACATAGGCCCCCGGCCTTACTCAGTCAGAATCTCATAAGCCACTCGGGCAACCCTAAAACATGAAGCTCAGCTCGAAATATCTCTTAAAATATCATTTAAGGTGTTAAAACAGAGTAAACATGGCTGAGTTATTAAAACAATAGAATATAGCATGACTGAGTACAAGTATAAAGTTAAAACATTGAGGAAATGGCAGTAAAAATCCCCTAAGAGTCCAAGTAGTTGGCACGAAGCCCAAATATGGCATTTAGCCCAAAACATGATAACATCAAACAGTTTGCAATCAAATACGCGGTAAAAAGGTCATTAGGGATGGACTAAGTCACAATCCCCAACAGTGCACAAACCCACGCTGGTCATCTAGCGTGTGTGTCACCTCAACATAGCACAATGATATGTAATCCGGGGTTTCATATCCTCAGGACAACATTTAAAATCATTACTCACCTCAATCCGGCCCAAACTCTAGCTCGCGATGCCTTTTCCCCTCGAATCGGCCTCCGGATGCTCCAAATCTAGGAAAAATCAGTACATAACCATCAAAATATGCTAATGGGACAAAGCCCACTCGAAAACAATCGAAAAACAACGTGAATCTTAAAATTAACCAAACCCGACCCCCGGGCCCACATCTCGGAATTCGATAAATTTTACATCATTAGACTCCTTATCTCCCCACGAGTTCATACATATCAAAAGTTCTGAAATCCGACCACAAATGGTCCTTCAAATCCTTAATCAAAGGCCTAAGTTCCAAAGCCCTAGTTTTCCCAATTTTCAACCCTTAATTTCCATAATTACAGCTCTAATCCGTGAAATAATACCATAGAAACGAGTTTTAGGTTCAACAATCTTACCTCCAGACGATATCTTTTGATTCCCTCTTCAAAATCTTCCAAAAAGCTCCAAAACCGCCTTAGAAATTGTGGAATAACCCAAAAATTCACGAAGGAAATGTTTTATACCTTCTGGCCCAGGCTTTTCGCACCTGCGGTCCAGAACTCGCTCCTGCGCAACCGCTTCTGCGGTCATCACTTAAGTGGCCAAAATCGCATCTGCGATGCTTTGCCCGCACCTGCACTATCGCAGGTGCGCTCCCCTTACCGCTTCTACGATTCCAGCTGAGCCTCCTCTTGGCCACATCTGCGGCTCCCCCAACGCTCCTGCGAAACCGCACCTGCGGTCCCCTAGCCGCAGGTATGGTTATGACAGCAATGCAACATCTTCAGCTGCCAAAACCAAATCAAATTCTTCCATCAACCATCCGAAATCATCCCAAGGCCCCCGGGACCTCAACCAAAAGCACCAACAAGCCATATACCACTATTATAACTTATACCAATCCTCAAAATACCTCGAACAACATTGAATCAACCAAAACACATCGGATTCAAGCCTAAGGTTCTAAAATCTTCTGAATTCCGCTTTTGATCAAAAAGTCTACCAAACCACGCCCGAATGACCTGAAATTTTGCACACACATCCCAAATGACATAACGGTCCTACTGCAACTCCCGGAATTCCATTCCGACCCTTATATCAAAATCTCACCTATCAACCGGAAAACGCCAAAATTCCATTTTCGCCAATTCAAGCCTAAATCTCTTACGGACCTCTTAAACACATTCCGATCATGCTCCTAAGTACCAAATCACCTCCCGAAGCTATTCGAACCATCGGAATTCACATCCGATCCCTCTAACACATAAGTCAACATCTGATTGACTTTTCCAACTTAAACTTCCTCAAAAGAGACTAAGTGTCTCAAACCTTACAAAACTTTTCCGAACCCGAGCCAACCAGCCCGATCACACATAGAACCGATAAACAAAGCAATAAGAAGCAGAAATGGGGGAAACAGAACGGTAAGTCATGAAACGACCAACCGGGTCGTTACAGGTTATTAATACTTCCTTTGCGTGATTATGTACGAAATCTTAATATCTAGGACTATTAATGTTTTACCATATATAAATATAATTAATTTTCCAAATCTGATTTATTCTTTTAAGAATATAACTTCGTGTTGGATAAAAATTATAACATTCTTTTACTTAATATTTAAGTGTTTGAACTGAACTAAGTTTTTTCTTATGTAATTTCATTGTGGATGTATTGTTTTATGTAACGACCCGAATGGTCGTTTTGAGTATCTGCACTTCCCTCGGTATTTTAAGGGCTCGAGTATCTCCGCATGATGTATTATGACTTGCGTAAATTGTCGGTGTTGGTTTTCAAGTCATCCGGAATCGATTTGGAAGAATGAACTTCAAGATTTAAGCTCTAAGTTGGAAGAGTTGACCAAGTTTGACTTTTTAGCATTTGACCTCGGAATGGAGTTTCATCGATTCCGTTAGCTCCATTGGGGTGACTTTGGACTTAGGAGCGCGTCTGGATTGTAATGTGGAGGTCCATAGTCGAATTAATCGTGAATTGGCGAAAGTTAGACTTTTTGGAAGTTTGATCGGGAGTGGTCTTTTTGATATCGAGGTTGGATTCCAATTCTAGAAGTTGGAATAGGTCCATAATGGAAAATGTGACATGTGTGCAAAATTTAAGGTCAATTGGAGGTGATTTGATAGGTTTCGGCATCGGTTGTAGGAAGTTGAAGTTTCAAAGTTTATTGATTTTGACTTGAGGTGTGATTCATCGTTTCAAGGTTGTTATGCGTGATTTGAAGCTTCAGGTCTTGTCTACAAAATTTGGCATCATTTGGAGTTGATTTGATGTGGCTCGGACGCTCAGTTGCGATTCTAGAAGTTCTTGAAGTTTAGTTTGTTCTTCATGCGTTTTGGCGTCCGACTCGTGGTTTTAGAGGTTATTTTGATGATTTGAGCGCGCGAGCGACTTCGTGTTGTATTTCTGGACCTGGGTGAATGATTGGTTTGGAGCCCCGAAGGGCTCGGGTGAGTTTCGGATTGGTTTCGGAATGATTTTTCATAATTCGCATTTGCGATCTCAGGCTGCTGGGAAGGAATTCGCTTTTGCGAAGAATTTCTCGCATTTGCGATGGTCCCTTTTCGCATTTGCGAAGCCCTTGGTCGCAAATGCGACCTTAGCAAGAAAACCTCCAATTCGCATTTTCGATATATTGTTTGCATTTGCGTGGGTCGCATTTGCAAACCCCTATCGCAAACACAACATCTGCAACCTATTAAATGCTGAGAATTCTGAGACTTAGCTTCATTTTGATATATTTTGAACCCTAGCTTCGATGAGAGGCAATTTTGTGAAGGGATTTTCAAACCAAATCATTGGGTAAGTACCTCTAATCAATTCTCAACTATATTTCATGATTTTATATAAGATTTAACATCAAATTCATGAGAAATCTAGGGGAAAATTGGGGATTTGTCAAGGTTTTGGAAAATGAAAATTTGGAGTTCAGAGTCGAATAGGACTCAGATTTGAAAACAAAACATATATAAATCTATAAGAATTTTGACATTCGTCCAATCTTGATTTGTAAGGATTTCATCATCATCCTCACCACCAACACGAGCATTAAACGTTGCATTAATTGGGTTTCTATATTCATATGCAACTACTAAACTTTCGTACATATAATTCCATCTAGTTGGACAAGGTTTAGGAACCTTTCTTTCTCTAAGGCCAAATTCATCACATTTTTTAAAATACTCTCTAAGTCTACTTCTACGGTTTGAATAAAAAAGCCAATTAAGAGCCATTCTAACCTTTTCAATTTCTAAATTTAAAATTCTCATACCATCACCGACGATTAAATGGTAAATGTGACAAATACATCTCACATGGAAACAATTACTAAATGCAGGATTTAGTGTTGTTGTAAGTATGCCTATAGCACTAGTGTTACTAGAAGCATTATCCATAAAAATTGCCATTATTTTATCTCTAATGCAAAAATATCTACAAATATCTGCAACGGTGTNTCCCTTTTCGCATTTGCGAAGCCCTTGGTACGCAAATGCGACCTTAGCAAGAAAACCTCCAATTCGCATTTTCGATATATTGTTTGCATTTGCGTGGGTCGCATTTGCAAACCCCTATCGCAAACACAACATCTGCAACCTATTAAATGCTGAGAATTCTGAGACTTAGCTTCATTTTGATATATTTTGAACCCTAGCTTCGATGAGAGGCAATTTTGTGAAGGGATTTTCAAACCAAATCATTGGGTAAGTACCTCTAATCAATTCTCAACTATATTTCATGATTTTATATAAGATTTAACATCAAATTCATGAGAAATCTAGGGGAAAAATTGGGGATTTTGTCAAGGTTTTGGAAAATGAAAATTTGGGAGTTCAGAGTCGAATAGGACTCAGATTTGAAAACAAAACATATATTTGGACTCGTGAGGCTAATGGGTAGTCAAGACCTACCCTTGGACCCAGGTTTTGACCGGGCGGGCCCGGGGTTTGACTTTTGTTGACTTTTTAGAAATCTAATAAAAATCACAGCTTTATTAATTGAAATTATTTTCTCTTGCATTATGTGATGTATTCAAGTCGTCGTTGGCTAGATTGAGCCGAGCGGAGGCGAATTTGGAAAGGAAAAAGGCTAAATTGAGTGTTGAGTTAGCCGAATTGAGGTAAGTATCTTGCCTAACCTTGTTGAGGGAATTTTTCCTCCTATTTGACATTGTTTGCTACATGCGGGGATGATACATATATGAGGTGACGAGCGTATATGTATGTGCCAGGGTTAATCATGCTCGGGGGGTGGATTATGTTATATTTGTGTTTGTAGAATTATGTGACCTTCCTACTTCATGCCTTGCTTGACTCTTAGATACCAAGAACATAGTATTAAATGTTAGAAATCAAGACTTTGCTTATTATAACTTGATCAAATTTGACGAAATTCTGAGTATGCATTGATGTGTCTAATTCGATCATCACTATGCATAATCACTACTACATTACTACGGCCGATATTCTTGAGATATTAGATTCTATACTTGTGTTGTGGATCATTTGTGAGTTTTGTGGAAGTATTTGAATAATACGGTTCTTGAGGGTTTATTGAATCATTGTTGGCTTGAAAAGTTGTGAGTGGGATTTGTTTGTAATATACATTAAAACACTCTCCTTGATGTTATTTATGCTTCCTGCCTTGTTTGTCATTGATATACATATGCTTGGTAAGAAAGAGTGTAAAGCACGAAGGGTGATGCCGTGCCATTGTATATATATTATCATGTGAGGGAGAGTGTAAAGCACGAAGGATGATGTCGTGCCATATTATTGAGAGTATAAGCACGAAAGGTGATGTCGTGCCACATTGTGAGAGTAAAAGCACAAAGGGTGATGCCGTGCCATGTCATATGAGAGTTAAAGCACGAAGGGTGATACCGTGCCATTTCATTTATATTGTTATGCTTTTATTAGCGTGAGATCATGGCACGATGGGTGTTTCCATGCAGGTGAGGACGAGAGACATGCATTATGATGTGAGATCATGGCATAATGGGTGTTTCCGTGCAGGTGAGGACGAGAGACATACATTATGATGTGATATCTGTTTTCCGTGTATACGTTTATACCTTTACCTTGAGTTGTTATTGTCATACTTATAGATCTTGTGTGACTTGTTGTTGTTGTCCTATCCTTGATCTCTATCTCAATTGTTATTGTGATGCACATGTCTTCTACTTGTTTAACTTGCAAATACCATGTCTACTGCCTGCTGTTATAGTCACACCCATGTCATGACTATTCGGTCACACCTTAGTACAAGCCCTTTTTCGATGTTAGTCCTTCATGCATCTACTTGTTAACTTGTAAAGATCATGTGTTTCCTTCTTATTTGTTATACCTTTATTTAGGCCTTCATCATGCTAGTTAGTTGAAGTTGATATTCCTTGTTTTCAATTGTTGCCATCACTCACATGCTTTCCGCCTAGTCTTTTACTGTTGCCCATATAGTTATCCTTGTTCATTATTGCTACTTGTGATTCCTGTTATCAGTGTTTCTGTCATCTGGTTGGTTCTGTTATACGCATATTGGATGAGGATGAGATAAAAGCACGAATGGTGTTGCCGTACAATTGACTTGATATCTGAGTACATTCCTCATGCTATGAAAGTTAAGAATTGACTGTTGTGGTTTATTGGTTTCATTCCAAGGAAAAGATTAGTCGAGGTATTTGAAGATGCCAAATTGTGATCTCTGTTAACACTCGGTTATTGTTTTGCGTATCCGTTTCATGTATTCATCTCGATTATATTGTGGTATAGTTCTATTACTGATTCACAATGCAGGTTTTATCAGTAAGTATCTTTTAACTAAAAAGCATCGTCACTACTTTGACGAGGTTAGACAAGATAATTACCAATACATGGGGTCGGTTGTACTGATACTACACTTCCGTACATTGCGTGCAGATTTTTGGAGCAGAGCTGCTGGTGATGTCGGGTGCTGACTCTGAAGATGTTCGTGCATCCCGGATATAGCTGCTTGTCCTTGGTAGCTTAGGTTTCGCCACACGTTCTATTTATGTAACTTTCAAACAGAACGTGTAATCATATTTATCATTTTTGAAATTCCAAGTCTTAGAAGCTCGTGATTCGTACTACCAGTTCTCGGGTCAATTTGTAAATATTCAAAAAATTCTTCACTGTTTCCCCTTTAATCACATTTGGATGGTATTTTTGGTAAGTTGGCTTACCTAGCTGGTTGAGTTAGGCGCCATCACGACTAGTGGATTTCGGGTCGTCACATTTTATCATGTCTAATCGTTGAAGTTTTTTTTACATGAAGTATTATCTAACCTAAACTTGAATGGACTACAATAATTTGGTTAACAATAAAAAAATCTAAGGCATCTAATTATTTCCCTAATAGCCCAGCTAGGAAAAGCTGCATTGACAAGAGTATTAATGTGTTTAATATATCGGGCAGCAGCTTTTAGCCAACTTTTATGCGGCAATTTTATTTGAAAGCATGTCCCAAAATATCAAATAGATCAAAATCAAACAAGATGTCAACCTGAATTATTTTTATACTTTAGTTTCCATTTAATTATAACTCAAACAATATTTTTAGAATAGGCATATCGTTGCATTTTTTTCTTTTGGTTTTAAAAACTAAAATAAGATGAAGATATATGTCATAAAGATTGTTAATTTATTGACATGATGAATAATGAATTAAGTACTAAAACAAATCAGAAGAAGAACGACTTGAGTGGAACCAAAGTCTTAAACATGATTTAACATTTACCATTTTTAAGAACTTGCACTTTAACTTAAGTATTTATTTTTCAACTCAAATACATGCTTTAAATATTAAGTATATTGTTTTAAAAAAAAAAATCTATTTTCACCAATATAGGGCACACACGCAACATGTGTACCCTATGGCTAGTTAGATAGAAAACTTCAAATATATAATTTTACTCAATATATAATACACCTATGAAGGATAAAGAATGAATGTATTGTCAACTACAATTTTAATTCTAAATTTAAATCTCCTTTCCATTTTTGTAAAAAGTTCTCATTTAAGAAGGGTGATAGTGGAATTGAACACGTGACGTTCATCTCACTCAAATGTAATAAAAATTTATGTTTTTAGTAGCCAAAATGGACCTCCGTTAGAAATAGGATCATATGTGATAAATATTAGTAACGGTTGTTTTAATGTTGTTCGCAAAGTATAATTTATAAAATATGTTGAATGTAAATAAGTTTTGAAAGGGAAGGGATAAATCTGACGATTTTCCCTTCTCTAATATACTTGAAGCAAAATAAAAAGTCCCAATATAATAAAAAGATGAGAAAATGCATAAGTACCCCTCTCCAACCTATGACCGAAATTCCGATTAAACACCTTTTCTTTTCGGGGGTCCTATTACCCCTCCCCCTATACTATTTTAGAATATAATTAATTGCACCCTAAAGGCTTAGGTTACAGAGTGTGTGTATATCACACTCTCTGAAAGAGTGAGAAGAAAAAAAGAAAATATTACTTTCTTACTTTTATTAAAATTAAAAATATACTTTCCATTGTTCTGATTATTGATACTGTAACGTTCCGACCGGTCGTTTTGAGCTTTAGCGCGTCGTTCGGCAGTTTGAGGCCCTGAGCAGCTTCACTTCAGGTGTTATGACTTGTACGCGTAGTCGGAATTAAATTTCGGGAAGTTTGGAGGAGATTTGGAAAGAAATATCTCATTTCAGAAGCTTTAAGTTGGAGGATTGACTAAGGGTTGAATTCTGAGTAGACGACCTCGGAATGGATTGAAGGTTCCAACAGGTTCGTATGATGATTTTAGACTTGAGCAGGTCCGTATTATGTTATGGGACTGGTTTGTGTAATTGGACGGGGTCCCGGGGGCCTCGGGTGTGTTTCGGGATGGTTTCGGATCATTTCGGGCTGTTTTAGAACTGTTGTGCTGGTGTCTGGTTTTCTCCTTCGCGAACGCGAAGGGAGTCTCGCGTTCGCGAAGAAGAACTTTTAGGTTGCTGAGATTTAGCCTTTGCAAACGCGGCCAAGGCAACGTGAACGCGAAGAAGAAGGGGAGGGAGCTGGGCCTAAGGCCGTTTGGCCTACGCGAACGAAGATGGGAACGCGAAGGGGCAGGGCAGCTGGCCTTCGCGAACGCGATCAGAGATTCGCGAACGCAAAGAGAGATTTCTGGGTGGGAGGTTGTTTAGCTTTGCGAACGCGAGGGATGTGCCGCGTTCGCGAAGAAGGGTCGGACTGGGCAGTGAGCTGTTTTAAAACGGGATTTTGGCCATTTTCACTTTATTTCCTCCATGGGAGCTGGTCTTGGAGCGATTTTGGAGCTCTATATTCATCATCTAAGTCAACGTAAGTCATGCCCACCTATTGCAAGTTAAATACTTAATTATATATGGATTTAGACATGAAAATTTGTAGAAATTTGGGCTTTTGAAGAAAAACCTAGAAATTTATATTTTTGGATTTTGACCACAGAATTGGATATAGAATTTGGAATAAATTATATAATTGAGTTCGTGGTGTTATGGGTAAAGTTTATCTTTGAAAATTTTCGGAATCCGGGCACGTGGGCCCGAGGGTTGGTTTATCGACTTTTCGAGCGGAGTTGAAAATTATTATAAATTGAATTGTTATGAGTCTTAGAGTATATTTTTATTAGTTCGCAAATTGTTTGACTAGTTTTGGAGCGTTGGGCATCTGTTTGAGGTGTTAGAGTGGCGTTGGAGCCGGTTATGGAACTTCGGAGCAAGGTAAGTCTCTTGTCTAACCCTGTGAGGGGGAAATCACCCTAGGTGTTGTAAATGATGTATGCTATTTGTTGTGGGGGCTACGTACGCGCGAGGTGACGAAAGTCCGTGCGTAGCTACATTCGTGTTATTGTCCGGGTAGATTAAGGTTTACGCCATGTTATAACTGTACTATTTGAGTTATCTTCTGTCTATTAGATTCTTTTACTTCCCATTACTACTTGAGACTAGACTTGTGTAGAGTGGTTGACTCGCTATAGTAAAGATCGGACGAACTTCATGATTTTCCACGAAATAATTGTACTCCTTTTACGAAATGATTCCGCGATATATATATGTTTCATTGAAAGGTTTTTGTTAAAAAAATTATAACTCACACATTTATTCGTGAGTGGGGGTCAAGGACCCGTTAAAGCTTCTTATTCTAATGAGATCGGGCCGTTCACCTCGGCAGGATTATGTACTTCGCATCTGATGGGATCGGGCCGTTCGCCTCGGCAGGATTTATGTACCCCACTCTCATGGGAGCGGGTTGTTCGCCTCGGTAGTTTAATATATGCATCTATGGTTCGTGTCGTTCGATCCTCGGCAGCGCACAATTTAAATATTTATGTTGGATAGGGCCGTACGCCTCGGCATTTCCTATAACATATCCTCATGGAATCGTGCGTAATTTTTGGCAAGAAGTCAGTGTATCTGTGAGTTTTCCTGATTTGAATTATGACAACCTATTTGATGAGATCCACTATATCTATATATATGCTCAGGAGGGAATTTTTAATGGAGAGCTTGAGTCCATTGTAAAAAGGGAAATTTGTACCACGTATTTGGACCACTAGTAAGTGTCGATGTCGACCCCTCGTCACTACTCCTCCGGGGTTAGGCTAGATACTTACTGGGACACGTTGATTTACATACTCATACTACAGTTGCTGCACATTTTTGTGCAAGTACATATATGTCTAGTGGCCTTGTGAGAGCAGAGGCGTGTTTATATGCGGGGACTTAGGTGAGTTGTATTCCATATTACGACCCGCAACCAGCAGAGTCTCCTTCAGAATATTTATATTTTCTTGTCCAATTTGTATTCCGGACAGATGTTGTAATTTATTTTACATTCCTAGTTGATGCTCATGCACTTGTGACATCGGGTTTTGGGGTGATTATGGGTTGTTCAGTATTGAATTGTGAAAATATCTTTAATTTACTCTGGAAATTCCATCTTTTACTATTAAATTGAAGGAAATTATGATTTCAAAATACTAAAATGAGTAATTAGGTTAATCAAGTATTGCTGGCTTGTCTGACATCGGTGCTAGGGGCCATCACGACCTTTAAAGGATTATGGGTCGTGACAGATACTGCCTTTCCATTTATTTTTCTGATTCTTAGGTCGCCTGGTACCGTCTTCTTGACGTATGTTGTTGTTACTGTTCCATTGCCTCTTTTTCATCTCCTTGTGCCGAGGTTCTTTCGGAAGCACCCTCTCTACCCCCTGGGTAGGGATAAGGTCTGCGTACACACTACCCTCCCCAGACCCACATGTGGAATTATATGTTATTATTGTTGTTGTTGTTGTTGTCGTCGTCTTTTCCTTCTTCTCCTCTACTTCACTATTCCTGTCAACAACATACAATACTTCCCGACGACTTTTATGGCCTTCTTCTTTAATTTTTTTCGGTTAGTCTTCTTCCTCTCTGACCCTCTCGAGCACACAAATTATACTTTCATAAACAAATTATACATATGTAAAGCAAAACCACTCAGATCTGGAAATATCCATCACCGAAAGAAAAAAATTCCTGCCAGAAAAAATGGTATTTTTGAAATTTTAAACTGAAAGAATCTTTTTTCTTACCCAACATACATACATATATTCACATCATTCACCATCACTTGCCTCTTAATTATAAGAGCCACCATTTGTATGCCCCCACAATCACCGGTGATAGGAACCATCCAAAAAACTTCCACCACAATAACCATTTAAAGACCTCATGCCTAGCTTAGCAGCAAAAGAAAGAAAAACAAGATCAGGGGCCAAAAATTAGAACCTGGGATGAAACTTTGTTGTCTAGTTTGGTGGTGATAGGAGTAAATGAAAAAGAGCAAAGAGAAAGAAAAAAATAAGAGAAAGAAAAGAAAAATATTTTTTTAATGAAATATACATTTGTCTAGAGTTTATAGTTCACCTCCCTGCAGAAATCTGGTTGTAACATTTGAAGGGTATATAGCCCCTAAAAAGGAAATGTGTGTAGTTAAAACTTCGATCATAGGTTAGGGGTACTTATGTCTTTTTCAAAGAAGATTGTAAAGAAGTTAACACATCCTAGCATAATCTTTTGCTCATTGTTGAACCACCACTAGACAAATTCTCAAAGACGAATTAAAATTACATTTAATTTCTTACTCCACAAGCAATGTGTTTGCTCAACATTAATCAACTAGATTAATTAAGCAAGCTAAAATTAGGTTTAAGTATAGTTGTGAGATCGTGTAAATCATAACCAAATTTCGTATTAGGAAAATCTCATTAATTATATATTTTAAAATAATTAACGTATGGGAGACTGATATGGTTAAGCCTTAACTTGTAGTCAACCTCTCAAACAAGAAAAAGACTTGTAACGGCTGAAACTGAACGACTATTGACTTTTTCTTGGCACTGTTAGTAAATTTTTTTATTTTTCGTTGAGTATGTGAATAGGAGAAGGAAAAGAAAGGAAAAGGGGCCACCAAAGGATGTGGTTCAGCGGATGAAGATGCCTTTTCCTTAACCAGAGATCTCGAGTTCGAGCCCTAGGTATGAAAAAATCCTTGGTAGGGAAGCGCTTCCCCCGAATGGGGCCCTACGTGGTGCAAAACCAGATATAGTTGAGCTCCAATGCGGGTACCAGATACCGGTGGGAACAAAAAAAAAAAAAAAAGGGATACCAACAAAGGTTGTGGTAGAGTGATAAGTACTCTTTCATCATTAACCAGAGGTCTCGGGTTCGAGTCATGGGTATGAAGTCGCCTTTTGTTAGGGAGCGCTTTACCCCCAATGTGGGACTTCCCGACGTAAATTTGAATTTAGTCGGGCCCCAATACAAATACCGGACACTAGGTGGGAAAAAAAAAAGGAAAAGGGGTGGACCTAGAAAAATTCTCTACACTTAAATAGTTCATGATGAAATTGTAACGATACTGCATCATTAATTTTTTGGTTTCTCAATCTGCTTGGGAGCAGATTAATCTAGTTTTGCGCTGGGAATTAGAATTCATTTTTCAGGCTTGAACTCGAGATGGTGTTTATCAAAGACAGATTCAAGATTCGAAGTTTATGTTTCCAACTAAATCAACCGAATACACAGTAAACTAACTAAAAATAGATTTTTACTGTAAAATTTCCTCAGTGATATAGTGTACAACTTAAAACCTTTTGTTTGTACTTTCAAATGAAACAAGTCTTGAATTATAGGTAGAAAATCTCCTGTGTCATTACTGTGTTTAAATATTAAGCTAGGTCATGTGCCCCCTTCCCCTCAGATACCATAATCAGCTCCACCTCTTGTTAATTATGTGGCAATTGATTAAAATTATGTACTTATTTATTTAAAAACTTTTGACTTAGAAAGTGAATCTTACCATTTTGACATTAATAAATGAATGATTAACGCGATCATCGGATTGTCGGTATATTGTATTGATAAAGCAAAAAAAAAGAATATTCTTGTTATAAAATAACGACGGTAAAGTAAATAAACTAAAGACAAGTATTGAGAGAAACTGATATATTATTCAACTTTCAAGCTAATGTACGTAATGAACTGAAATCTCCTCTATTTATAGAAGAAAGAAAGTTGTTGTGTAAGCTGCTACTGCAAGTTGTTGTGTAGCTGCTTGTAAACTGCTACTGCAAGCTGCTGCGTAAGCTGCTTGTAAGCTGCTACTGCAAGCTGCTGTGTAAGCTGCTACTGCAAGCTGCTGTATAAGCTGCTTGTAAGCTGCTACTGTACCAGATATAAATAATCTTTTACCGGAGGTAATATCTATCCATAACGAAGTACCGAAATGATAAGCTTCTTCAGGAGTCTTATTTCCAATAGAGTACTAAATAGATAAACATATTTATGGTATGGCTGTCCAACGGGACGGGACGGGACGAAATTAACGGGACGGGACGACATTTAAGCGGGACGGTGGCGGGACGGGACGAAACGGGACGGGACAAACGGGACGAAACGGTCGTCCCATCCCATCCCGCTAACAAACGGGATGGGACGGGATGGGACGGGACGGAACGGGACGGGTTCGTGGGCCTTAAGTGTATTTTTTTTAATAAAAAAACGTCTAGTTTTTTGAAAATTACTATGTTTTTAAAGTTTGCAACGGCTAGATTTTTGACTTATTTAATAAACTTAAATGTTACTGTGTTAGTATGTTAAAAAGAAAATTAGAAAACTAAGTAAAGAATTGTAAAATATTAAAACAAAAGACTTGTAATGAAAAATCTAGTAAATATAAATTTATAATAGAGTTATAATTTATTTAATATAATTTCAAAGTATTAACTATTAAGTAACTAAGACAATTCATAAAAATAATTCATCGCTTAGAGCCTTTTATTTTATTAATAGAACTTTCAAATCTCAAATACAAATATAATTCTTTTGAAGAGCACCTATTCTACGCAGCCACCTTCTAGGAAGGGTTCTGTTTGAACTAGGCCTCTTAGTAGCCAATTATAAATTATCATACTAATATTTGTAAGCTCCTATATAGCTTCTTTGTAACTTATCAATAATATCTCTTGGACATTCTACTGGAATTGGCAATGTTGATTGATGTTCCATGAGCTCCATGCCGTCATCGCTCCCAGTGGTAAGTATCTCATTGTATTCTTCTTCTTCCCTAGTGGTTAGTTTTTCAAAACCAAGATTTCTTCTTTCTGAATTAATCCAATCTCTGAATAAGACGGAAATCTCTAGACTGTCCTCCGCTAATGAATGTCTATGATCTCCAATTTGAAATCTTGCCGCGCTAAAAGCACTCTCCGATGCTACTGATGATGCTTGAATAGCCAGGATATCTCGGGCCATAATTGAAAGTGTTGGAAAAGCCTTGCCACGCTCCCTCCACCATGACAAAAGTTGTTCCTTGCCTTCTTCGTCTTTAATATTTTTCAATCCTTGATTAAGATAAGAATCAAGTTCATCATCAATAGAGGAATCAAAACCTGTTATATCATTCATATCTTCCCATAAAACTTCTGCTCCAGACTTAGAAGTAGAAGGAGCAGTTTCAGTACTAGTTGTATCCATAGATTTATATTTATCAAACATTGATCTAGCATAAAAATATATGCTAGCTTGGCAGTTTTCGAGAGATGGTTGTTCATTTTCTTGAATTTCTAAATTCTCATAAATTTTACGAACAAGTCCCTTTGCACCTCTTAGTTTTAAAGATGGGTTAAGTAGTGTAGAAATTAAATAAACTTCGGGAATAGGGAAAAAATACTTTTTAAATTTTAAAATCATTTCTTAATGGCTGGTGCATAAGTTGGATTTTTTTATACTTTACCAAATTACAACAGAAATTCCACAAATATACCATAATATTTGTGTAATAGTAGGATAATATATACCAGAAAATTGTTTTGTAGCATAATAAAATTTTTCTAAAAATTTAGTAAGCTCTCTGATCTCATCCCAATCAGAATCAACAATTTGATCAACAGGGTAAGCATTATGCATATTAAATACCTTTTGGATGGGCACCCGATAATCATAAGCAACTGTAAGCATTTCATAAGTAGAATTCCACCTAGTACAAACATCTTTTGGAACTTTTCTAAATGGAAGGCCAGCACTAGCACATTGTTGAGCAAATTCACGAATTCTACTTTGTTTATGAGCACGAAAAATATAGCCACAAGCATGTTGTATTTTACTACAAGCATCAGAAAATAAATTAAGACCATCTTTTACAACCAAGTTAAAAATATGGCATGCACATCTAACATGAAAAATTGTTGGATTAATTGGACAAAGTCTAGATTTTAAGCTATTTGCCGCGGTTGTGTTAGCAGAAGCATTATCTAAGGTGATAGTTAGAACTTTATTAACGAGTCCATAAAAATCAAGTATTTGTAGAACAGTAGTTGCAATATATGCTCCAGTGTGTTTTGAATCAACAAATTTATAACCAATAATACGTTTTTGCAAGTTCCAGTGATGATCAACCCAATGACATGTAACAGTTAAATAATCACAACCATTAGGACTACGACCTATATCAGATGTGATAGACACTTTACAATCCAAGTGAAAAAATACACAACGAATATACTGAAGATATTCAGTTTGAAATTTAAAAACATCATTTCTAACCGTGGTCTTAGGAAAACCTTGAAAAGCAGGGTTATAAGTTTCTTGTATATAATGCACAAAAGCAGGGTGAGAAGGAAAAGTAAAAGGTAAGCCACAGACAGCCACCATTTTTGCTAAGTTCTCACGATCTCTATCTTTGTTATATTTGCGTAAAACATGACCAGAAGCAGGGTCAAATTGTTGTTGAATTTGATTAGAACCAGATCCACTAGGAGTGCCAGAACTGATGGTAGGATCTATAATTTTTCCGGCTTCTACGTTAGCTTGTATCCATAAATCTTTGTGAGCACTTCTTAAGTGTCTAGTTAAACCCCCCGTCCCACCACTTACTGAGTGTGCAAATTGTTGCTTACATTTTTCACAGATAGCACGATGATTGACTTTATCATGTTTAAAAAATTTCCATACAAGTGATGTTTTGGGACGTTCAACCTTAGGCTTACCCCTTACAGAGGGTACAGAGGGTAAAGCTCCAGACTGAGATTGACTCTGAGTTGGAGCTTGTGTTGCGGGACTAGTGGGTGTTTCATCTAATTCTTCTTCCTCATTTTCTTCATCCTCATTTTCTTCATCCTTGTATTGGGTGATACCCTTTTTTGCTTGAGCCCGACCGGGTTGGGTCCGGTCCGGGGCAAGTCGGGGCCATCGAACCCGACCTGGATGCAAGGTAGAACGACGGCCACGTCTACAACCGAGGTCGAGTCATTTCGAGACCGTTGCAGAGCTCGATATGAGTCACCACCGGATGGAGAAACACACAAGGTCGGAAGCCGGACTCGTAACGGATAACCAAGCGTCGCCGGATATCTCGCCCAAACGTGATTTTCTCAACCACTTCAGGCCATTAAGGCGTAATTACAGGGATCCACGATGTAATTAATTTACCTACCTTATTTTTACCCTTAATCGGAATGTATAAAAGGGGAGAAGACCCCATAAGGAGGGGACCGGAAAAAAACCATTACACTACAGTACCATCTCTCTAAATTCTTGTACGCTATCAAGCACAATTGTTCTAAGCAATATTATATTCTGCGATTATTTACTTTAACAGCAATTGTTGAGTCTTTATCTTTATTTTCCTCAACCTAAACCTTTTGTATCTTTTAGTTCACGGATCCTTAAAACCCCGTATAAATTCAATTGTTATCCAGATTCTAGGGTAAACAATCCTCAAAAAAAATATCATTGCCAAATTGTCTTTGTAGTTCTCCGACATGAACATCACAAAATATGGGGGTTTGAGTAAATGAAGTTTCATCAACATGAGTCAATTCATCAATATGCTTTCTAACTCTAGGGGGTCTAGGAGAAGGGTTAGGATTAGGATTACTACTATTTTCACCTTTACTACTTTTTTTACTACTTTTTTTAAAAATACCAAATATATTTTTAGGTGCCATAATTTAAATACGAAACTAAATTAAAAAAGCTAACACAAATATTAAACACACAAATGAAATACGAAAATATAACACGTAAAGTAAACACAAAAATTAAGCACTAAAATGATACGCAAAATTTATATATTAAAATTAGGAGATGGAACGAGTGCACCATGATTAAATATTGAAACTTGAAGAAATTGCCCGAAATATTGCTCCAAATACTTGACGAATTAATTTGAAGCTTGAAAGTTGCTCCAAAAAATTTGCCCAAATACTTGAAAGTTGAAACTTGAAAGATATCACTTGACACTTGATAGTTGATACTTGATACTTGATAGTAACAAAATTGAGAGAATAATATAGAATATAGATAGAATATTAGAATGTAAGAGATTTGAGAGAGAAGATTGATTTTTTGTGGGAAAAAATGAAGAAGAATGGGGGGTATTTATAGTAGAAAATAGGGCCAAAGTGTAATTTAATAAACTTAGGGGTTATATTAAAAGTTTGGGGGGGGGGGTAGGGGTGTTTGGGGGTGTAGGGGCTGTTTGGACCGTTGGCAACGGCTATTTTTGCCATTTAAGCCGTTGCTCAACGGATGTTTAAAAAAAAAAAAAAAAAACTGGCGGGACGCGGGACGGGACGGGACGAAATGGGACGGGACAAACGGGACGAAATGGCCGTCCCGTCCCATCCCGTGTCCCGCCAGACATTGGCCCATCCCATTTAACTTGAAGCGGGCCGGGACGGGCCGGGCCGGGACGCGGGACGGGACGCGGGACGGGACGGGACGGGCCGGGCCGGCCCGTTGGACAGCCATAATGGTATCATTGATGAAGCTCATTCAAAGAGGAAAATGATGTTACATTTGTTGGTTTTATTTTGAGTTTTTGATCAATATTGTCCCTTATCTTTAAGGGTATGTCTATTTTGGTCTCTCAAATATAATCCTGAGCATATTTAGTCTCTTAAGTATGTTAAAATGGAGCACCTTTAGTCTCACTGACATAATTTGTTCAAAAACTAACGGTGTTACCCAACTCTGATTCATGAAACAAATCTTCTACTGCGAAGCAAAACGTTTCCTTTCCTTTTATTAGATAACGCAAATTATCACTTTAATCCTCATTTTTAGATAATGTCTTCGAAAATTTTGACCTTGAAAATATCCCCTTTTGTGCCAATTTTCAATGAGAAGATGACACTGTATAGCCGCTGTAAAAATAATAGCCGAAAAAATATATAAAATTTGTATATTTTTTTGTATATATATTTACATTTAAAAATTTCGGTTGATTTTCCCAAAAAGAAAAGTTAAATTTTTTTTTAAAAAAAATAGAGCTGCTAGGATCACTTCTAGGCATATTATTGAAGCAAATGAATAACCAGATTGTATGATCACTTTTAGCCCGTATCAGAAACTATTTACATCTGGTAGCCGAAAAAGTATATAAAATTTGTATAATTTTTGTATATTAACATACAAAATGTATAAAAATAAAAAAATATATACAAATTTTATATATTTTTCTGTTATTATTTTTACAGCGGCTATATAGTGCCATTTCTCATTGAAAACTGGCACAGAAAGGGATATTTTCAAGGTCAAAATTTTAGAAGACATTATCTAAAATGGGGAATTAAAGTGATAATTTGCGTTATCCAATAAAATGAGAGGAAAAATTTTGCTTCAGAGAGAAGATTTGCTTCATGAATCAGAGTTGGGTAACACCGTTAGTTTTTGAACATTGTGTACATTAAATGTACTCCACTTTAGCATACTTAAGGGACTAAATATGCTCAGGATTATATTTGAGGGACCAAAATAGATCTACCTTCAAAGATAAAGGACAATATTGGCCAAAAACTCATTTTATTTTATATAATGATGTTTGATTGAATGTTAAATTGAAAAAAATAATTGGCATATAAGGTAAATATATATAATTATTATTTTTTAATATAAGAAAACTATCCTTAAATTTTTTTATCTTTAACATTTCATGATATTCTTATAACAATAACATACATAATGAAAAATTTTAAATTTAAAAGAGCAAAAAAAATTATTACTCTATTTTTTTGATAATTCAAAAAGGTTTCATATTAGATTTTTCAATTTAAACAATTAAGAGTTGTGTTGGAATGAATATGATCTTGTCTTTCTTAATAAAGAAAATTTAGGCTCGTGCTTTAAAAATAAAAAAAATATATTAAAAACTTCTTTTCTTTATAAATATTATATTACGCTAATTTGAATTAGTCGGGTCCTGGTATAAGATGTTAAATAAGAAACAACAAAAAAGAAAAATTGAGCTCCATCACCGCATTTGACTGAAATTAGCGAATTACACACTTCTGCATGAGCTCTTCCACGTGCCCTTTCCCCCCTTCACTTTCTCTTTCTCTCACTACACTCACTACATTTGATTTCCATTAGTATTTTAATACGATTTAAAAATTATATTCAGCAACTTTTTTTTTTCAAGAAATCAAAACCAGGCACCCTTCCTCTTTCATCTCTACAATTTGATAGTGACCCACGCAGCTTTATTCCTCCATTAATTTGCTTCACCTTCTCCCATACAGCACACATTTTTCTGCAAAATCTCTCAGAAAAAAGAGCAACAAAAAAGAAAATCCCATTAAAAAAAATTATATCTTTTTATGGCATATCAGCTGCAAAAAATATAGAGATTAGCAAGAAAGTGCTGTTCTTGTTTTTTGAGGTATTTTCCAGTTCTTGAATCTTGGTTACTGAATACATATTATTTGCTAAAAAACCCTTGTGATTTGCCTATATTTTTGCTAAGCCCCGTTAGGGTTTATTTGAGGTTCAAAGCAGCTGTTAGTAGTATTGGCCTATTGGGTTTTCTGGGTTTGTATAGTAGCTCAATGTAGAAAAGGATAAACCCTAGAATTAAAACAGCAATTGTAGGTTTTTGGGTTGAATCAAGATTTGGTTTTTGAGAAGAAAAAAAATATTGAATTTGATTTGCCTGTATTTGTGTAAACCCGTTAGGGTTAATTGGGTCTTTTTTTGGTTTGTATTGTAGCTCAATGTAGAGAAGGATAAAGCCTACAACCAGAACAGCAATTTTAGGTTTTTGGGTTGAAGCAAGATTTGGGTTTTGGGTAAAAAGATTGAATTTTTATTTGTAAAGATAGAAATATATGTAAGTATTGGATTATGGCTTTTGATCAGAATTCAATTCCCAAAGATTTGCGCCCGTTGAACATTGTTCGGACAGTGCCAGAAGACTCTGGTATTGCTTCTGTGACCACATCTGGTAGACCCGTTGAGGGGTTTTATGGTAACCCGACCCGGGATGTTGGAGGTAGTCCTGGAACTATACCTGGGGTTTATTACCCTACCACTGTAGCGGATGCTGGGTTTGTAGGTTTAGGGTTTACCAATGCCGGCCCAGGAGCGACCGGTTGGGTCCCGCAGGTTGTGCCTTCTCAGCCTCCTGGTGTTGTTAGTGTTGGCGTTATGAATTCGGGAAGTGGGTCGTCGAAGAATCTGCATTTCGGGGCACGGGTTGGTAGTAATGCATCTGATCGTGCTAGTGATGATGGTGGTGATGATTCAGTGTCGGGGAGGAAAGTTAAGTTTTTGTGTAGTTTTGGGGGGAGGATAATGCCGAGGCCGAGTGATGGCGCGTTGAGATATGTGGGTGGACAGACTAGGATTATTAGTGTTAGGAGGGAGGTGAGTTTTGCTGAACTGGTTCGCAAAATGGTAGATACTTATGGGCAGGATATGGTGATTAAGTACCAGTTGCCTGATGAGGATCTTGACGCGCTAGTGTCTGTTTCTTGTCCGGAAGATCTTGAAAATATGATGGATGAGTACGAAAAGTTGGTTGAAAGAGCATCAGACGGGTCAGCTAAATTGAGGGTGTTCCTGTTTTCGGCTTCAGAGCTAGAATCGTCCGGTGTGGTGCAATTAAGAGATCTGCAAGATAGTGGACAGAGGTATGTCGAGGCAGTGAATGGGATTGGTGATGGGGTTAGTGGTATTGGTATTACTAGGAAAGGGAGTACCGCTAGCGCTGGTTCCACCCAGAATTCAGAATTTAGTGGCTCTGAAGCTGTTGATAGTTTAGCCAATGGTCAAGGAGAGCTTAGAGGCATACCTTTTGACGCACTATCACCTAGTGGGACTTCTGCTACCTCTCAAGAACCTGCTTACCGATTGGTGCATACAGATGCAAATCCTGCAACTCATGTCGATGCTTCTGTCACTCCAATGACTATTCCATTAGTTGTTCCTGGGCCAGTGCCAAGCTTATCTGCTCAGCCGGAGCATGCGTTAGAGAAAACTGTGCCTTTCGCTGCTGTGCAGCAGCGACAGATGGGTTATGATATGCAGCAAACAGGAGTCCCGTATCCAGGAACTACACCATATGTCCCGGCTTATGTGGATCCTCAAAGGGAGAACCTAAACCGTGCAGATTATGTTCAAATACCTTCCCAGATGGGATTCCCGAGGCAGCTTTTGGGAACTGTTGGGCCAGTAATCAATCAGCAGCATATAATTGCTGGTGCTCCGACTCAGCAGTTTGTCCCTGCTCTTCACATGACAATGACTCCTTCAGCTCATGTCACTATGAATCCTAATATGGTTCCCTCATCGATTCAGCCCCAACATGTTAGGTTTGAAAATTATCCTGCAGAAGGCACATTGGGGCCGAGAGTTGTGCAGTTTCCTGTTGACCAAGGATATAGTACTTATCAGCATCAGGCTCCTCCTGCAGCTTATGGATGGCACCAGATTCCACACTCTCAGCAGGCACCGCTTTCTGAAGGTCAGGTGCCTCCACCACTCGTTACCGGTTCTGAGCTGTTATCTAGGTTTGATGACTGTCTAATGTGTCAAAAATCACTGCCACATGCACACTCAGATACAGTAGCAGTAGAGCAAAGGGAGAGTCCTGCAAGCACAACATCTGACTTCAATTCAGTGTATCATAGCCTTAGATTGGATGAGAGGGGTCGGCCTATTCACCGAGCTGTCACGACCGGAGCCCTGGGTGAGGGAGCTGTTGAACAGCAGGGAGCTGCTGCTGGGCAAAGAATTGGGGGTCAGGGTCAAGGTGAGGTAGTTGGAGTCTCCCAAAATGTTGATAAACAGTATGAATATGATAGAAACCTCCAAAAGCCTGAGTTTGCGGAGCACCCAAAGGTGTCAGTTCCCCAAGGTATGATAGGTTTAACGGGTACGATGCAATCACCTTATGGTGTTTTTGTTGGTGCTGTTCCTCAACCGTACCATGTTAATGCCACTGAGCAGCTTATGGTTCCACCACAGTATCAGATTAAACAAGAAGTTGCTGCGAACAAACCAGTCAATAGTGATTTCCTTAAAGTTGGAGTTGTGCCTGGTCAAATAGTGGATAACTTAAGTGGTGGATCTCCCAAAAACTATGGTGGAAACACTCCTACCATGCTTCCTAAAGAAGATGATGTAGAGTCCTTAACGGCATACAACCACTTGAGACAAATTGAAGGAAGAATGGAAAATCTCCTGATAAACCCCGCTGAAGTGTTAGCAACTAATGAGCAGAGTAAGCCAACCGTTGATAACTTTAGAAGGGAAGACATGTTGAATAACAGAGTTCAACAGTTTGGTGGGAGGGAAGGATATCCAGGTTTGGTTACAAGTAACATGAATCCAAATGAAATACCAGCTTCTTCAAATGACGCTCCTTTCGTGCATAACATTCGGGCTGCAGAAGGGTATGAAGTCTCTCCCCATTTAACTGCCAATGCAACAGAAAGAACTCCAGCTATTGGTGAATGGAAAGATGGGCCCCAACATTTCCAGCAAATGTTGAATCCTACAACGGTAGAAACGGCCGTACTCGACGGTACTCCACCATTTGTACAGGAAAGCTCAAATTCTCTATATAGCAACCAGGATCCTTGGAGTTTGCAACATGATGCCCATTTCCCTCCTCCTAAACCTAGTAAACTTCAGCTAAAAAAGGAAGCTGCTGGCACCAAGGATTACTGTGGCGAGAATCTTTTTGGCAATAATAGTGAGTTGCCAACTGTTACTAATGGGGGATTACAAACACAAATTCGGTTGGAAGATGGAGCTTGCCTGCCTTCAGGTAATACAGATTTCAGTTCAGATCAATCACGGTCCAAGAAAGCTGAGAAGCCTCAGTTTCTGGATTGCTAGCTCGTCTTATGGTTTTGCGGTCTTAACTTTATCTTTTCATTTTTGCTATCAAAGGCTCAGTGGAGGAAATGATCAAGCGAGAACTTCAGGCTGTTGCTGAGGGTGTCGCCGCTTCTGTTCTTCAGTCATCCACTCCATCTAATGCTGACCTTTCCATACATGGAAGGAGTGAGTCCCCATCTTCTACTCAACGGAATGCTGAATTTGAAAGCGCTGATGCCGGAAAGGACACCAAAGATAAATTTGAGGTCTTAAATTCTCTCACACAATTACAGATGCTGCTATGCAAGCTGTTCATAATCAGTTTCTTGTATCTTATTTTTGCCTGTATTGCTAATCCGTTAGCAATCTCTATTCAGGAAACTAAGACTAAATTTCCAGAGAGAGCAAATTTTGGATTTCCGGTTTCAGATGGCATTGGACGCTTGCAGGTTCGACATCTCTTGTCCAGTGCAATTTCCTTGATTTGTTAGCCTTAACTGAAAAAATGAAATGATCCTTTAATGTCTCTGCCACTTAGCAATGTTTTTGATTTTCACCCTTCTTGTTTCCTTAATAAGTGCATTCATGTGAATAGATTATAAAGAATAGTGACCTCGAGGAGATGCGAGAATTGGGTTCTGGTACATTTGGCACTGTTTATCATGGAAAGTGGAGGGGTACTGATGTTGCAATTAAAAGGATTAACGACAGGTGTTTTGCTGGGAAAGCTTCAGAACAAGAGCGCATGGTTGGTATCTTTTGTCTTTCCTTCTGTTTACCACTTCTTGTCTATGTCTTTGTCTTTTTTCCTTCTCCCTGCACCTGATAATTTAACCAATTTATTCAAGATCTTTGCATCTTTTGTTGATGTACATTTTTTTTGTGCTTATCTTTTTATTAGAGGGATGATTTCTGGAATGAGGCCATCAAACTCGCAGACTTGCACCATCCAAACGTTGTTGCATTTTATGGTGTTGTGCTAGATGGTCCAGGTGGCTCAGTGGCAACTGTTACAGAATATATGGTTAACGGGTCCTTGAGAAATGCTTTACAAAAGAATGAGAGGTAATCTTTCTTTTGTAATCCGTTTGACTTGCATGGATTAAACGGAGTATTTGTTTATTGGTGACTTTACTTCCATTTGCAAATATTTGAAATGGAATTTTTGTTATAAATTTACTTTATTTTCTGGTTTGGACCACTGAATTTTGGGTTAAAAGTTGATAGGTTTTGACCTCTACTATGGTTTCAGTGATTAAAAACATGGTGGTAAGGCAATTGTAGGTTAAAGGCCAAATGATTTTAAGCAGGGGTTTTTCAGCATACCTTGTGGTAATAGAATGGTTTTCTTGTACTTAGTTTGTGGATGAGTACACTTTGATAATATTCTCCTGATCGTTTGCGAGTTCAGAAAGCCGTATGTTTTGATTTTGATGTCTTCAGCTTGAGCACTTGGAGTCCTCTTATACATTAAAATTTTAAACTATTAGTGGTGTTAACATAAAAAAATGGGGTGAGTAAATGAATGGCAACTGTTTTCAGGAATCTGGATAAGCGGAAACGCCTCGTTATCGCGATGGATGTTGCATTTGGAATGGAGTATTTGCATGGGAAGAATATAGTGCACTTTGACTTGAAAAGTGACAATCTGTTGGTTAATCTCCGTGATCCCCACCGTCCAATATGCAAGGTCAGTCATAGCCAAGAGATGCTTTTATTTGTCAGTTGGTAAAAAAACTATGTGCAGAAATGTTAAAGATTTAGTAGCCAATTATCTCAACAAGGGGAAGGGGTGCTAATCCTTGTCTAGCAAATTCTATTACATGTTGACATCACATAGATACTAATTCAACTTTTATTTAGACATATTTCAGTAGAACATCAGCTGATAATATTTGCAGTTGGTTATATGTTTGATGGTAGGCAGAACGGTTTTGTAAAAATTAGTGGATTTTTTGTTGTTGTGAAATTCTGGTGTACCCATGAGTTTCACGTTTTTTATACCCAATTACACTTAATTGGATGTAATTACACCCAATTACACTTAAATCCATTTCCAAGGTGGCTTTCCAAACATGCTCTAAATGAAAACTTAGAATTGCACCGCTGCATCTAAATCTGAAGTTTTATATGGTTTTCAAATTTGATTGATATGATTTTTGTTTTATATATGATCGTAATTTCAATTTGATTGAAATGATTTTTGGTTTGTATATGATCATAGTTTTTTGTTTGTCTTACTTTTTTCTTGCATTATGTATATTCTCGCCTTCTCTTTACTAAAAGCCAATGTTTTACGTGGTTTGCATTTAAATCTCTTGGAAAGCCTTGTGCTTTTCTAACTTTTCAAAATTAAGAAGGAAAAAAGAAAAGGGAAAGAAGCGCCTCGCTTTTCGCCCTTGACAACATTGATCCAAGGCTCACTTCACTTGCATGTATCGCCACTACCATCTATGGCATTGGTCGTATAATCATCATGTTATCATTACCATCACGGGCATCATTGTTGTCATCCTTGGTGTTATTTTATCATCTATCGGTATTGTTTTGTCATCCTTTTTTGCCTTACTAGTGCTGATAAATGGACCATGCCTCATTTATAATTTCTTTAGCCTTGTTATCTTTTTTTCTTTCACTTCTCCTGTGGCAAAGAATAGTGTGGCAAAGAATAGCAGTATCCACTGTATTCTTCAAAAGGGAATTGCAATAAGTAGTATACACACTTACAATTCAGAGTTATCTCTTACTAAGTTGCTCGGACTCGGGTGCGGATCTAGAGGTCGGATCATTCATCATCTAAATTTTAAGATTCGGGGGTACGGATCACAGGTACGGATACAGGTGCCGGGATTCTGCTCAAAATGATACAAATATCTAAAAATAGAGCTATAAAAATATGTCTATATTATGTGACACTATGTGGAAAACTTACAATGTACTCACTACTCCGAGAAGGAGAAAATATTGATCAAGAGGAAAATAAGGGAAGGAGATAAAAGGAAAAGGATTGACATAGAAATTTCTATATACAAGTTATTACATTTTCTTCAATTTTACCCTAGCTTTTGTTTTGATTTCAAAAATTATTGTATTTGACCCGAATTTCTCTGTCGATTTTGGTCGAAGTGCCCAAAATCGGTTGACCGGATCCGGAACACGGGTGCGGCACCGAAAATGAAGAGTCCGAGCAACTTAGTTCTCTTATCTTGTGCTTAACCATTTAAACACAAAAGCAGTCCATTACCAATCATAAAAGCTCCCTGTCATATTATCGTCTGTTTCACTTTGGTATGACTGGAAATCTATCCTTCTCGTTTTAGGTTGGTGATTTGGGGCTATCCAAAGCGAAATGTCAAACACTAATCTCAGGCGGTGTACGTGGAACTCTCCCCTGGATGGCACCAGAACTTCTAAATGGGAGCAGTAGTCTTGTTTCTGAGAAGGTATTGAGAAGTACTTAATTTATTACTTTGAGAAGTATTAATTTCCAGAAGGTATAGAAGAGAACGTTTGACTCATTCTTTGCCGCTTGTTTTTGTAGGTTGATGTATTTTCCTTTGGAATTGTGATGTGGGAACTTCTTACGGGAGAAGAACCATATACCGAATTGCACTATGGAGCTATCATTGGTAATGTCTCGCTGCAGTCGCTCTACCTTTCATTCTCCATTAACTTCTCGATTAGAGGCGGAGTCAGAATTTTAAGTTTATGAGTTCTGAATTGACATAGAACCCATAGGTGATCATAGTTACTAGGTTCATAACTAAATATTCATACATATTTATTGCATTTTCTAATAGAAATACGGAGTCTAAACAAAAGTTAATGGGTTCGTCAGAACCCGTAGGTAATACTCTCCCTCCGCCCCTGTTCTCGATACTCATTTTCAACTTTAACTGCAAATATTGTCCAAACGGAGGCTAAGGCATCAAACTGGTGTAAGTATTGACGACTGAATCCAATGCAGGTGGTATCGTGAGTAATACATTGCGGCCGCCTGTGCCAGATTCCTGTGACGCAGATTGGAGGATACTGATGGAGAGGTGTTGGTCAGCTGAACCGTCGGAGAGGCCTAGCTTTACTGAGATTGCCAATGATCTGAGAGTGATGCAATCTAAGCTCCCTCCCAAAGGACAAAACCAACTATCACCTCCCTCAGCAAATACCAACCAAGCTAAAAGTTGATTTTCTACATTTGTCTGTTATAGTTTTTTTCTACCATGATTTACATGTGGAAGCTGAAGTTAGTATATAGATTTAGCTTATAAATGTTAACAAAAAATATAGTGGTATCTTGCATTTGTTTTCTGGTACTTAGATTTACATCCCATTCCATTTTATTATTGGATTAATTTAGCATTCTACTGCAATCTAATGTGGCTCTGTCACAGATACTGACCAAATTGACATATAGGCATAAGAAACTCGTTATTTTCTTTTTAAGCATTCTGATGAAGGTTGGGGTCGAGGCATAGTTGATTGATAGATAAACTTTTTGATGCATATATTGTTTTGTGAATTGATATCCGGCTCTTCTTTTATCTAGTGCTTGGTTTTTTCTTTCTTTATTGAATTAGCTACGAGAGGGAATCACAAAGATACAGGGAACACAAGACCACACTCGACTTGAACATGCAACTAAGAGCCCGTTTGGTCATGAATTTTTTTTTTACTTTTTTCCGAAAGCAATGTTTATCCATAGAATTTTTAATTTTCACTTGAAGATGAATTTTGGAATTTTTCGACAATTTGATGAACTCAAAAAAGCTGTTTTTCAAAATTTTTACTCAGATCATTCACGAAAATTCAAAAATAATTCAAAAATATATTCATATCCAAACATAACTCTATTCAAATAGCATTTTCACTTTTAAAGAATTTACTTTTTTTCGAAATTTTACAATTCTTATGTCCAAACGCTCACTTAATATGTGTTGGTAAATAAAACTCCTACTTTTTAGGTTTGTCCTAGTCCTTAGGAAGCAGTTTAACGTGGTTTTTGTTATCTAGTTTTTAGGAGAAAACTTTATGGGGTAGTTCCTAATTTTTAGCTTAAGTTTGCTATGTTTTTTCTGTTATAAAAAGACTGCAGTTGAAGCATTGTAGTCAATCAGTCAAGCAATTTCTTTTTCACGTCTATTGCCTCTTTCTCTGCTCAATTTTTCACTTATAAATCTTCATCTTTTTCTGATCAGTTTTCTATCAATATGATGGATAAGTTGAATTTTTGGTTTCGTGTTAAACTATAATACTACTCGGATTTTTGAAATTGGGATTTTCTTGTGGTTACTTGGAAAAATATGAAATTGTGAAGCCTATCATAGCTGAATCTTTGTCACGCCCCGAACCTGGGCCTGGACGTAACACGGCACTCGGTGCCTGACTACATGTGACCGAGCGAACCAACTGGCTGGCTGAATCAACATGTGATATCATAACATACTGAATGCGGAGGATAAACTAACACATGCTGATATACTGAAAGTCTGAATGATAAAAATTAAAGTGCGGAAATACTAATACAATTTTGAAACATATTTGTAGTCAACATAGCTTAATATGAAAAGCCTGCGACTTTGTCTAGCTGTTACTCTAGTCTATGAAGCCTCTATTGAAGTACTGAAAACAATGTCTATCTGTAAATACTGAAAGACTGTAAGGTAATGATAATGCCCCAAAAGAACTGGGATCACCCAATAGCTGGTACGAGAATCCTAGCGCTCTGAATCTTCAACCTGTAAATCATTACCTGCATCGTGAGATGCAGGCCCCGGGCAACAGGGACGTCAGTACATTTGAATTGCACTGGTATGTAAAGCAACTGAAAGAAAGAATTATAAATGCTGAAACTAAAACTAAGCTGATAACTAAAATGATAACTATTGAAACTGAAACTGAAGTGATAATTGATAACTGAACTGATAACTGAAAAGATAACTGATAACTGACAACTGAACTGATAACTGGTAACTGAAATGATAAAGGAAGTAAGGATATGAATACTCCCTCTTCTGAATGATGAACAACCTGTTTATCTGAATAAGCTACGGTCTCGGGCCCAATATATATATGTGCACAAGCTACGGCCTCAGGCCCAAGTATACGTATACATAACTACGGCCTCAGGCCCAAAAATGCATTATGCATAAACTACGGCCTCAGGACCAAGTATGCATAAAGCATATAAACTACGGCCTCAGGCCCAAATACAAGTGTTCAACATTCAGGAATTTAAAAATCAGAAACTGAGAATCATACTGCAGTACATGATAGTGAAATACTGAATCACATTGAGTTAAATGATACTGGAATACTGAATGGGACTAGACTGAGACATGTGTTCTTGAACTGATTATGAATACTGAAATTTCAACTGTATATGGCATACTGAGTAATCTATACTAAGACTCGGGGGCATCAAACCCAAGTCTATATTGAATACGCACTGAGCTCACAACGTTCAGAATGAAAGTCATGAGCGAGTTATGAAGATAGAGAATAGAAGCTCTACAACTATTCAAGGAACTAGGCTTAACTATATTTCTGAGGCAATTAGTAACATCATAAAAAAAACGTAGTGTAGGGAGAATCATTAACATTCCCAAACATAGAGAGTTAGCCTCACATACCTCAGTTTTGCCCCTTAGTGCTACTACAATGATCCACAATACTAAGAACCTTCAATCTACAATAGCAATATCCAATGGAACCAATATTAGTAACAAATTCCATAACTTAAGCCATTTAGGCATATTATCAAACACCTTGTAGGCATAAATCTTTACATCTCATCACCATATAATTAGTTCATCCAACTATCACCATTCATCAACAATTTTATCCCACCATCATGACTAACCAATTTATAACTTCCAACATCACATGTATGACAATCCATCTACACCCAACCAACAAAATTCCATCAAATAATCACCTTCCAATCTCTACAATAATTATGTATTTATATTGGGAACTTATGGCTTCTAATCGCCACACCAAGAGTCACAATACTTAATTCACACTCATATACCCATAATAAATTCATACATGTAAGTCTAAGGGTGTAGGATTACCTTTTGGAAGAAATCTTGCAAAACCCTCCTTTGAGTTCTTGAAGGAATTTCTTGAAGATCTATGTGTTTTATGAGTAGATTTCATCAATACTAGTGTAAGAATGATGAAATTTCACACCAAGTTTATGAAGATTGCTTACCTTGAAGATGGTAGGAGTTGGTGCTCTTGAGAGGGTGAAGGAAGACCCCAAAGTTCGGCCAAGATAAATGGCTAAAAATGAACCCCGAATTGAGTATATAGTGTTTCGGGCGCCACAGGTGGCGCTGGGCGCTACCTGTGGCGCTGATTCCAGTAAGTCAAAATTTCCCGGCGCCACGGCTAGCGCCCGGCGCTACCCAGGACGCTGCCGACGGAAGGGACACAAAAACGGTCATAACTTTCTGTATACACCTCCAAATGATGAACGGTTTGATGCGTTGGAAACTAGACTCAATGAGCTTTAATTTTATAGGTTGTACATCACACAACTCCTTATATACATGTAGATATGCTCGTCCTAAGTGAGGTCTTGTGCGTACTCATTTGGAATTTTTAGTCTATCATGTAATTTCCAACTTGGCTTAGACTTAGGCCTCTTCTTGGACCCCAAATCACTTATGATTTGTCTCGTACACTTATTATAATAATCAATTGATAACCATCACATGAATACTCATTTAATGCATTCACAATAGATTCAAATTTACAGGGTGTTACAATCTTCCAGTATTTAGTAAAAGCTAATTTAATGCAAAAACTCAACTGTTTGAAAGTTTGGCTACTATTGAAAAGAAGGGGGAAAATTACACCTGATAATTTGTCAAACTTAACTGGAAAACAAACAAACATGAAGAGGAAAAAGCTTATCTTTCTTGCCTATGTACACGCTTATCATTAATCATAGTCAAAAAGAGTGTCACTTAAATTGGATTAACTCCTTTTGCAACCAAAAGAAATCAATAGAATTGTATTTGGCATATGGTTCTTGGAACATGTATTTTCTTTTTGGGACCGGCTCTGCTCACCGTGAAGGAAAAGAGTTGTTTCTTCTTAATCGAACGAAAAATGATTTGAGAATAAAAAAGAAATTTAGAACCAATGTGCTCGTCCAAGAAAAGGCCCCTAACAATGCCAAAAAAAGGAAATAAGAGTTGAAGACGATTTAACTGTAAGAGACTACCCTTCGTCTCGTGGCTAGGAACATCTTCATACATTAATATGATCTCAAATATTACAATTTCATTGAGTTGGCTTGTAAAAGTGGTTGTGGATGGGCCCTTTAACCTACTACAATTTCATTAGATTTCATATATAGGGTGCAAAATTATAGTTCATTATGTAGACCATCAACTAATTTTGTCTAACATTATGGATTTTAAGTGCAAGAAAAGATTATAGGTAGTTAATTAATGTAATTAATTCTGTGTGCTGTCCAAAAAGAAAGAAAAGCATATCCAACAATGAATCCAGGTAATTAATTATATTCATATTCTTCTTTAATTAAGACTTTCCTACCCTACGGCCCCAGTACCTAACGGATCTCTTATTTTTTTAGGAGATGGGACTTGGGAGTAGTACTTAATTAACTTAATTTTTAATGATCTTATTTTGAATCAATAATGAAACCAGCTAATTAATTATGTTGCAATTTTATTGTTCCACTTTTGGGCTAGATTAGAGGTCAGAGATTGTATGAATGATATGAGCAATAATAACAAACTCAGTGTAATATTCTATAAGTAGGGTTTGAGGAGGGTAGTGAGTACGTAACTATACTGCTACCTTATACAGGTAAAGAAGCGGATTCAGATACACCTTTGGTTCCAAGCAAGCATACAAAATCACAACAACATAGAGAAGAAAATACAGTAGTGTAAAAGTCAGGGAAACAGTAACAACAACAAGATGATATAATAAACAAAACACAAGCAACATCAGGTAGTAATAGAATTCTAAGAATAAGGAAATACTAGAATAACGATACTACTACTGGAATGAAAGAAATGACGTTCAACCACCTATTAGTTTTCTAATCTAATCTTCGTCCTTCACACTCGACTATCAAGGTTCATGTTCCTAAGCTGGAGATGATATGATTGATAATAATTATCAAAAATCAATACTTAGTGTTGAAAGATTATGTTCTTAAAATATAATGCATTGAGTAAAAGAAGAGAATGTATGTTGTTGATATAAATAATTATGTTTGGTATCCAAAAGAAAAAGTCAAATCCAAAATGATGATATGATATATATCCTTCCACGCGTTGTGAACGCGAACTAACACTGCTGTCTTCCCTTTTCTTCTTTATTTACTTTGAAGACTTCTCTAACCTAAATGGTCTTAGTTGTGATTATTATATTAGACTTACTAATATAATATTTAGATTACCCTTGTGTTAAGTCTTTTTGTTTACCCGTTTGAAGCATTTTTAAATTTAATTGTTACTGAGAGTTTAAGGATTTAAATTTAATTGTTACTATTCACTAATTTAGTTGGATAATTCAGGAACTAATTAGTTGAAATGAATAAAAGTCACTGAAATACTCGATTTTGAATTGTAATCTCCGACATTTGGTTATCCTCTGAGGGGTCGTTTGGCATGAGGTATAAGGTGGATAAGATGTAAGATTAAATTTATACTCTGTTTGGTTGGTGGTATAAATTTATTCTGGGATAAATTTATATCGCGAACTAAACAAGGTATAAATTTAATCCCAAACTTAATCTAGGATATCTCATCTTATCCCATCAAATGTGGGATTATTTTATCCCATCTCTCATGTGGTATAAATTAGTCCTAGGATTATAATCTCGGGATAATTTAGTCCGCATACCAAATGATTAAGGTTTTATCCAAATGTCTCTTAGATGACTTAAAACTCTATCAACTATTAGCGAGTTTTCCTTAATTAATACGAGGGCAAAGATCAATTTTAGCTCGCGGTAGAAACATTTATATTTGGTAGCTGCAAAAGTTTATAAAATATGTATAATATTTGTATATCATATACAGAAATGTACATGTATGTACGTGTGTGTGTATATATATATATATATATATATATATATATATATATATATATATATATATATATATATAT
>NC_031999.1:36277916-36289129 GCF_001879085.1 Nicotiana attenuata
AATGTCATTTTCTCATTATATACTATACAATTAAGATGGAAGAGCCTCTTGCAAAAATGCAGGGTAAGACTGCATACGATAGACCCCTGTGGTCCGGCCCTTTCCCGGACCCCGTGCATAACCGAAGCTTAGTGCACCGTGCTGCCTTTTTTTTTATTTTTTTTTTATTTTTAGAGAGATGTGCCAAAAGACCAAAATTAATTTCGTTTGCATTTTCGAGCCTAAAAAGTTTTCAAGGTACTTTCCTTTCAATTCTCATCCAATTATTATGAATTGACTGTAAAGAATAAGTAACTATAAAAAGGTCATAAGAGAAACTTCACCTTCGTTTAGAATGCAAATACAAATTTTTTTATTGGAAAATTACAGTAGTATATATTAAAATATTTTTAAAAAATTTATTTTTATTTTAGCTTTCTTTAATAAAAATTTTAGTTCCGCCGCTGCTGCTACGGCAACTTTCTTTATATATTGTTTGAGACCACCTATGCTCTACGAGAAAAAAAAAACTTTCCCTTAATCTCTAGAAAATGTAACAAATATATACCGTTATCATAAAAGAAAATATTAAGTACAACCCTTAAGTATCCTCATGAAAATGACAACTAAGAAACTCCATAATTGACCAGAGAAATCATATAACTGCTGAAAATAATCAACCTTTACTAGTCAAAAGAAAAATCATCAATTACCCCATTTCTCTGTCCTTTCTCTGCCCGTCACCCCCACACAAAACACACACGGACCCATATATATATATTACATATATACACCAATATACAATATATATACCCACCATCTTTCTCCTTCTTCCCCCATTAATCTTTCTTCCTCTCCCCCTACCCACCCCTCAACCCTAAAACCCCACCACCCCAAAACCCCCAAAACACACACCAAGATCGAATTTTTGCTGAATTTTCAAGAAAATTAAACATATATACACGTATATACCCACCAAATATACCCCCCCCCCCCCCCCCCCCAACCAAAGCAACGAAAACCCAAAACACAGACACCAAGCTCAACTTTTTGCTGAAATTTCAAGAAAAGTAAAGATGATGAACAACAATTATTCACCAATTAGAGAAAATACTCAAGAAGGAACAGAAAACTATTTTTACCAAGAAGAACCTTCACTTTTTTGTGGTTGTTTCAAATTCCCCTGTTTTCAAACAAAAGAAGGTGAAGCAAATTCACTGTTACAACAACAAGGGGAAGACAGAGACTCATGGATGGTGACAAAGATGAAGGAATTAAAGGAATATTCAGAACTTGTAGCTGGACCTAAATGGAAAAATTTTGTTAGGAAAATGGGGAAATATTGCAATTCCAAGAAATCTAAGGGACAGCAGTTTCAGTATGATTCTGATAGTTATGCAATGAATTTTGACGAGGGAGTTGAAGAAAATGATGATGGGCTTTTTCGTAATTTCTCAACTCGGTTTGCAGCTCCTGCTCCCTTTTCTGTTGTTAATAATAATAATAATAATAATAATAATAATATATAATAATACACAGAGAAATGCTGGATTATGATAATTATTATTGGAAGAAAAAAGAAAAAATTAAGATGTGTGTGATTTATGATTTATGTGTAATTAGAGGGGAGAAAATGGTGTATGAGATTGGTTTTTATATATATTTCATTTATTTGTTATATATAGTGGTAAAATTCTTTTGTTCATTTAGATAAACATTCTTTGATATTTATTTATTATTTTGGATGCCTCAATTCTAAAATTAACATGGTATAAATGGTGCATGAGATTGGTTCTATATATATTTCTTTATTTGTTATATAGAGGTAAAATTAACTTTTTTTCATTGTTAGAGTTTAATTTATGTAGTTATTAGATTAACATTCTTTGATATTTATTTAATATTTTGGATGCCTCAATTCTAAAATTAACATGAGCCTCTTGCCCTTAATTAAAGGTATTGAATTATCTTGGTAAGAAAATTGGTGAAAAGAAATATCATAGTTACAACTTTTGAGATGATGTGACATTAAGCCATATATTTTATCTCATGTTTAGGTAAGGCATAAATGTATTTTGGATAGGATTAAAAATCAGAAAAGAAAACTTTTTCCTATTGTAAGTAAAATGTTACCAATTTTTTTTTTTTTTTTTTTAAAAAGGCAAAAGTTCCACTAATTTGTTCCATTATTGAAATAAGAAACCCACCCAATTTGCACTTTCAAGTTATAATGTATGGTGAAACTTGTTGATGTTAGATGAAATGTAAGTACACAAGGTCATAAGTTAGGTTCATGTCACCAAATGGTTGTGGTATAGTGATAATTACTCCTTTATACTTAATAAGAGGTTTCGGGTATGAATTCTGAGCTTGAAATCACCTTTGTTAGGAAGTGTTTTACCCTCCCCAACCCCCCGTTCCCCCAATATAAGAATTTCTGATGCAAATCCGAATTTAGTTAAGCCCCAATGCGAACAGAGGCCGAGCCAGGATTCGAACCTTATGGGTTCGGAATTGTAGTCATTTTAAGTTACTACGTTCTAAATTAATAAGTTGTGCATATTCAATAGATTTCTTAAGAAAAATACATGGTTTGAACAAAGTTACTGGGTACGGTCGAACTCGTATTCCGCACTCTGCCTTCGCCCCCGAATACGAATACCAGACATCGAGCATAAAACCAGAAAAAAAAAAAAATCAAGTTCATGATCCCTCTAGCAAAGGAAAGGAATCTAGAAGAAAAACCTTTCATGTTAAAGTGAACTACTGAATTACTTATTGTAAAAGTAAAGTAAAAGAAAATTACACTTCATTCTGTGACTATATCCAAATATAAAATAAAATAAAACCTATTCTTATATTAGTAATGATAGGATAAGATGAAGTTTGACCACTGAGCTGGTTTGGCTGAATAAATCAATAAGGGAAAATAAATAAAAATTATAAAAATTTTAAAACAAAAGCCGGCCAAAGACGGCTCAGAATAAAAATACCCGCCGCCTTTATAGACAAGCTGTCTGCAGCCCACGATGTGAAGAAACTTCCATAAAAGAAGTTTTATTCTTTGAAATATTTTGAAAATTGACCAAAAAATGGTAGTAACGAACTTGGCAACGGTTTAGAGATTTTTGGGAGATTCAATGATCCTAAAATAATTCACACGAATCATTGTATAAGTCTGGTTTGAAGACAAATTATACTCAGATTAGTTATATTACGATTATTTATCTTAATATTATTTTTTGTTGATTGTTTGATATGTTATAATAATTCGGGGATTGTCAATTTTATTGTTTTATCATGGGATTACTATTCCATCATCTGATAGGTTTAAGTTATTCCGCCAATATTTTTAATCTTGTGATAATTTATCTCATGATTAATAATCAAAGAAGAGATAAAACGGTAATAAATTTTTATTCCTGAATTATTTTGTTTATTCCTCGTACCAAACGACCTTTTATAGTTTAGTAATAGCGATTACAGTTTACTACTATGTAATTGGTATGTGTTTAATTTTTATTGTTTCTTTTCTTCTCTTTTTCCCCTATCTTTCACGTTATGGAAAATTGAAAGAACAAAAGAATAATGCCTGAATATTATTTCCAAAGTGATACAACATGGTTAGAATATTGTTAGATCTTCTTATGTTGAATAATTTGAGGGAGAAATACAAAAATAGCTAGGTTTACAAGTGGTCATTCAAAAATAGCCACAATTTTAATTGTAATTGAAATTTAGTCACTTTTCATGTAAAGATAAATCCGAACGAAAACACTGATCAAAATCCAGAAAATACTCCAGTATACTTATGTTGGAACTCCAGTATATTTATAATATGCTGGACTTCCAGTATAATATATTGGTCCAGCATAATATGCTGGAAGTTCATACTCAGGTGCTCCAATCTCCAGTATATTATGCTGGAACTTTTCGCGTGTTGGAGTTCTAGCATAATATGGTGGAAGTTCATATAGTAGTGCAGCGATCTCCAGTATATTATGCTGGAATTTTTCGTGTTGCAACAAAATAATGGCTATTTTTTAATGACTTTGCAAACACTGGCTATTTTTCAATGACCAGTCCGAAAACTGGCTAGCCCGTGATATTTTTACATATGAACGCTAGTGTGCATAGGCTAGCCCGACCAACTTTCCTTTTCCTTTGTTTTGTGATAAATTTTCATAAAGCACTATAGTTTGGAGCGTAATTATCATATATAACTATAATTTATGTATTTACTATTTGTGGTTACTGTTCAATTGTTACCAGCTTGCATCACTTGTATTCAGATGCGCAATGAATACAACCCGTGTCAACAGTTTTCATTCGCGTAACGAATATTACATGTATCAACCATATTCGTTCGCGCAACGAATACAACCTATGCGAAATATAAGAGTGTATACAAATGATACAACCTGTATCGGCTATATTCACTTGCGCAACAAATACAATCAAGGCAAAATACACAAAATAAAATATTCTTGTTGAAAGTCGAACTCAAGACCTCTGCTTGAAAAGCGAGTGCTCCAAGGCCATCTCCAACCCACCTCCATATTTACATCCAAACTCCATTTTGGAGTCAAAAATGGAGGAATTTTACTCCAACCAGCTGCAAATTTTGCCTTCAATTTGAGGGTGAACAATGTCATTGGAGTAACACTATCCATTCACTCCATCACTATTATCTATTTTTTTAATATTATTTAACTCTTTTAATTTATCATATTATATATATCTAATTATGTTTATGTAATATCTTTATAATATTAATTTTACATCTTAATTTTGGCGTATAATTTTGATATTAATTTTCGTGCATATATTATTTTTATGTAAAACTGTAAGTTAATTTTATTATAAGTTATAATTGTATATGGTGTTAATAATCTGTTTGTAAACTAATGCTGGAAAAAACAGAATAACATATAAACATAAAATGTAAAGAAACAAGAGTTAATCCGAGCCCACTGAATTCACAGTGTTCCCTTAAGGTATTTAATCCCCTCCTAGTACCCAAGGTTATGGATTATTTCCTCCCAGGATAGTACGAATTACACACTGGTGTAGTGGTACTTCAAACCCCAATGTTTCAGCGGACACAAAGTTCGGTAGCAAATCACACTTACTGTTGCTTTCTTTGAAGTTAAAAGTATGCAGAAGAAAGGAGGAGAAACTCAGAAATTCGTAAGGAAATCCGAGAGAATGGACTTGTATTTATAGCCAATGTTGGGCTGAAATCTGAAGAGGTGCAACTCTTCAGAATGGTCATTTATGCAAAATGGCCACAACATAAATTCCATAACATAAATGGCTATTTACTCAACAATAAAGAGGGAAAATAAAGAGAAAAAATTGAAGAGGGTAGTTAATTTTCTGTTACCAAAACAGAAAACGGAAATTAGATTTTAATATTAATATTCTTGGATTTAATATTAATATTTTGTTATTAAAACAGATATTTAATAACATTTCTGTTAATATTTACTATTAACAAACCAATTTGGTCCAAAAAATTAATCAATGAATCGATCATTTGACCGAATCCGAAGCCGAAGCCGAAACCGAAGCCGAAGCCGAAGCCGAAGCTGAGTCGAGCGAGCGACGACGACGACGCGAGGCTTGCCTTGTTCTCAACTCTTTAAGAGCTAGAAGAAGAGCAATTGCTTATATACCCATTAAAATCCTCTTCCTCTTCCAATATGGGACAATGCCCATTTGCCAAGGGAGGGGGAACTTAAAATTTCACTCAAAAATTTCATTTCCCTCCATTTNTCTTCCAATATGGGACAATGTCACTTTGTCGCGGGGGGGGGGGGGGGGGGGACTTAAAATTTTTATTTCCCTCCATTTTCCATTCACCCTCTTTTAAGCCTCATTAATGCTTAAAACCCCAACAATCCCCCACATGAATGGAAAATGGCTATATCATGGAAATAGGCATGGAAAAACTGTGTGATTCGCAAGCAAGGATTAATTGCATCTGGATAAGTAGGTTTCCCTTTGAACTTATGTCGGATATACTCGGTCAATCGGTAGATTTGATATCTTTGAACCGTCGAACTTTGGTGTATACCTAGACAACCATAAGTCACACAACCAACCCTTAACCATCTTTGGTTCTCATTGTTTCATTCGTTTCAGCCATGAACACCGCCTGGTTCCATAAGTGCATAGAGAACTGGCCTTGCAAAATTCTCCTTGAAGCGGCTAACACTTCACACTTACATAGGTGATTCCTAAACGTGTCATCCCGTAGATACACTATTTGATATACCCCATATCAAATTTAGAAATCATTAAAAAGCCTTAACGTTTTATCCTTGGTACTGAACATTGTCTCATCACGAGAATGGACCAAAAGTTTAGTTGACAATGTTGAACCGTCATTAATGACTTTGTTTGATCTCCTTGAACCTAGATCTTGGGGTCTCCAGTCTTCTAGGTAGAGTTACCACCACTATGACTTGTTCTCGGCCATAGTCTCATTCCCCTTGATAATTTCTCAACTACCTCTCTAGTTAGGCCTTTTGTAAGTGGATCCGACACATTATCACTTGAATTTACATAGTCAATCGTGATAACTCCTCTAGAGAGTAATTGCCTAACGGTTTTATGTCTTCGTCGTATATGACGAGATTTACCGTTATACATAACGCTCCCAGCCCTTCCAATTGCCGCTTGACTATCGCAATGTATGCACATTGGTGCCAACGGTCTGAGCCAAAATGGAATGTATTCCAAGAAATTCCGGAGCCATTCAGCTTCTTCACCGGCTTTATCTAAGGCTATGAATTCAGCCTTCATTGTAGAGCGGGTAATATAAGTTTGTTTGGATGACTTCCAAGATACCTCTCCTCCACCAATAGTGAATACATATCCACTTGTGGACTTAGAATCAGTTGAACCGGTGATCCAATTTGCATCACAGTATCCCTCAATCACTGCAGGATATTTACTGTAGTGTAAAGCAAAGCCCTGGGCATGTTCTAAATATCCCAAAACTCGTTTCATTGCCATCCAATGATATTGACCTGGATTGCTCGTGTATTGACTCAATTTACTTATAGCACAAGCTATATCTGGTCGTGTACAATTAATGATGTACATTAAGCATCCCAACACACGAGCATAATCCAATTGTGATATGCTTTGGCCTTTGTTCTTTGCTAATGCAAGATTCACGTCAATTGGAGTCTCTGCAACTTTAAAGCCTAAGTGCTTGAATTTTTCAAGTACTGTCTTAATATAATGAGATTGTGACAATGCCAGACCTTGAGGAGTCTTATGGATCTTAATCCCCAGAATTAAATCAGCAACTCCCAAGTCCTTCATATCAAACTTGCTAGTTAGCATACGCTTAGTAGCATTTATGTTAGCAATGTCATTACTCATTCTCAACATATCATCCACTTATAAGCAAACAATGACTGTGATTTGGAACATTTTTAATGTATACACATTTATCACATTCATTTATCTTAAAACCATTTGACAACATTCTTTGGTCAAATTTCGCATGCCTTTGTTTGGGTGCTTGTTTTAGTCCGTAAAGGGACTTAACAAGTCTACAGACCTTCTTTTCTTTACCTGGAACCACAAACCCTTCAGGTTGTTCCATGTAGATTTCTTCCTCCAAATCTCCATTCAAGAAGGCCGTCTTAACGTCCATTTGATGAATTTCAAGACCATACACCGCAGCTAATGCTACTAACATCCGTATGGACGTAATTCTTGTAACTGGAGAGTATGTGTCAAAGTAGTCAAGACTTTCTCGTTGTCTATACCCTTTGACTACAAGTCTTGCCTTAAATTTATCAATAGTGCCATCATCTTTCATTTTCCTCTTAAAGATCCATTTAGAACCCAACGTTTTATTTCCAGGAGGAAGATCAACCAATTCCCATGTATGGTTGTTCAATATGGATTCTATTTCACTATTGACTGCCTCTTTCCAAAACAATAATTCCGAAGAAGACATAGCTTCTTTAAATGTTCGAGGCTCATTTTCCAACAAGAAAGTCACAAAATCTGGTCCAAATGAAGTAGACATTCTTTGATGTTTACTACGTCTTGGATCCTCCTGATTAAATGTACTTTCTTTTGTTTCTTCCCGAGGTCGTTTAGATCCTTCTCCAATCGACTCACATTCCTTTTTATACGGATATATATTTTCAAAAACTCAGCATTATCTGATTCTACAACCGTATTATTATAAATGTCGGGATTTTTTGATTTATGAATCGGAAATCGATATGCTTTACTATTGGTCGCATATCCTATGATAACACAATCAACGGTTTTCGGTCCTATTTTTACCCTCTTGGGTTTAGGAACTTGCACTTTTGCCCAACACTCCCACACTTTAAAATAATTCAAGTTGGGCTTTTTCATATAGAATGGATTGTGTTTTGCTATGTGGTACTCGATTCAGTATCCGGTTAGCTGTAAGAACGGCTTCCCCCTACAAGTTCTGTGGCAAACCAGAACTTATCAATAATGCGTTCATCATCTCTTTTAATGAACGATTCTTTCTTTCTGCAATCCCATTGGATTGGGGCGTGTAAGGGGCCGTTGTTTGATGAATAATTCCATATTCTAAACATATTTGTTCAAAAGGAGATTCATACTCACCACCCCTATCACTTCTTATCATTTTGATTTTCTTGTTAAGTTGTGTTTCAACTTCATTTTTGTATTGCTTGAATGCGTCTATTCCTTCATCTTTACTATTAAGTAAGCAAACATGGAAATATCGAGTACTATCGTCGATAAAAGTTATGAAATACTTCTTTCCACCGCGAGATGGTATTGACTTCATGTCGCAAATATCTGTGTGAATTAAGTCTAAAGGATTTGAATTCCTTTCAACTGACTTATAAGGATGTTTAACATACTTAGATTCCACACATATTTGACATTTTGATTTGTCGCATTCAAATTTTGGCAATACTTCCAATTTAATCATTTTCCGCAAGGTTTTATAATTGACATGACCCAAACGTATATGCCATAATTCATTTGACTCAAGTAAGTAAGACGAAGCTGAAATTTTATTATATTCTCAACAACCATTATATTCAGCTTGAAAAGGCCCTCGTGAGGTAACCTTTTCCTACAAACATTTACCTTTTCCTACAAACATTTCGTTCTTACTTATTACAACCTTATCAGAAACAAAAACACATTTAAAACCTTTCTTAACAAGAAGTCCAGAAGAGACTAAATTCTTCCTAATCTCGGGAACATGAAGGACGTTGTTCAAAGTCACCACCTTTCCAGAAGTCATCTTCAGAAAGATCTTCCCACATCCTTCAATTTGGCGGTTGCAGCATTTCCCATAGAAAGAGTCTCTTCGGGTCTAGCAGGAGCATATGTTGCAAAAGCTTCCCTAACAGCACAAACACGGCGAGTGGCTCCAGAATCAATCCACCACTGCTTAGGATTTCCCACCAACTTGTATTCAGAAAGCATGGCACACAAGTCATCAACATCTTCATGCTTTTCAACTATGTTTGCTTGACCCTTCTCTTTGTCTTTCTTTGGAGCACGGCACTCCGTAGATTTGTGCCCAGCTTTGCCACAGTTGTAGCAATTTTCGTTGAACCTCTTCTTGCTTGGGTTGCTTTTTGGTCCAGAAGCCCGCTTCCTCTTTCTCTTATTTTGAGAAGTATCCTCAACAATGTTTGCTCCCATTATTGTTGAGTTTCCACAGCCTCTTTTTTCAGCAGCTTTGTTGTCCTCTTCGATTCTCAACCGAACAATGAAATCTTCAAGCGACATCTCCTTGCGTTTGTGTTTCAAGTAGTTTTTGAAGTCTTTCCACAAAGGAGGCAACTTCTCAATCATCGCTGCTACTTGGAATGCTTCATTGATGACAAGACCTTCAATGAAAATTCTGTTAGTAAAAATACTAAGGTTACTACTTTCAACATCAGTATTAATTTGATTTATACCTCAGCAATGTCACGACCCGGATTTCCCACCCTCGGAAGTCGTGATGGCGCCTACTAATGTGAGCTAGGAATGCCAATTATTTGACAATTTACCTTTTTACCCATTTTATATTCCTTAACAATTAAGAAGAGATAACATTTAAATAGCGGAATTTAACATAAGCGGAAGAAAAACAATAAGCTATCTGAACATGAATATCTAATACAGCTGTTTGAGTCTCGACTACCCAGAATTGGTGTCACAGTTTCACAGACGTTCTAAAAATACTACAAATAAAGGTCTGAAAGAAATAAATACAACACTGTCTCTGGAAATGCATGAAAAAAACAGGAATGGTACATAGAGGGAGACGCCAAGGCCTGCGGACGCTTGCGGGACTACCTCGGGTCGCCTGATGAAACAAGAATCACCAATCCCACTGCGGTCCGAAGTCTACAACACTGGGGTCTGCATAAAAGAGTGCAGAGTGTAGTATCAGCACAACCGACCCCATGTACTGGTAAATGCCTAGCCTAACCTCGGCGAAGTAGTGACGAGGCTAGGACTGGACTACCAAGTAAACCTGTGCAATTTTAACTATATACAGCAGAAAAGAATAACAGTAATATACAGTCAAGTATGGGAGGAGGAAACATGCTGCGGGGAAACATCGAATAGTAACAGAAGAACAACAAATAAATATGAGGATCACCACAGTTCAACTGAAAATAGGAAGAGGAAATCATGCTGCGGGGTACAACAAGTATCAACAGGAAACCAACAATTAATGTAGAGAAACTGTAACTCAATTATCAATAAAAATTAGGAATTCAAAGATAAGTGCACGGCATCACCCTTCGTGCTTTATCACGCTCTCACCAAAACAATACACGGCATCACCCTTCGTGCTTTAACACTCTCTCACCATAACATTACACGGCATCACCCTTCGTGCTTTACACTCTTCCTCACCCAAGCAACAATCACAAGGAAAATAGGGTAAAGGAATCTATAACATCGAAATAAAATCAGGTAACGACAGAAAATCAGTAAATAAACGTAAAGGACAACATAACTCAATTACCAGCAAGAATCAGGAAAATCAAGGACAAGTGCACGGCATCACCCTTCGTGCTTTTACTCTCGTTCTCACCATAAGAATCAATATAAATTGCACGGCATCACCCTTCGTACTTTTACTCTCATCCTCACCATGAAATCAATATAATAGGCATGGAATGGTACATCGTGCGGCACGACATCACCCTTCGTGCTTTACACTCTTTCCTCACAAT
>NC_031999.1:36289273-36303753 GCF_001879085.1 Nicotiana attenuata
ATCAACATACCCGGCAAGGGAGATAACAAATAAAGCAACAATAACCCGGCAAGGGTGGCAACATAATGATCTCCTCTCTTTCTCACTTTTATTTCACAATTCACTTCACAACTCGAGCCAATCCTCTAGAGGTTCAATTATCACTTATACCTTCACAATTCATTTCACAACTCGAGCCAATGCTCAAAAGGTTCTCAATTGTCACTTATACTTTCACAATTCGTTATACAACTTGAGCCAACGCTCCTCAATGTTCATAGGTCACAATTCTTTCCACAAACTTTATACAACGAATAGAAGCAATCACCAAGGCATGAAAGATACAACGAAGTCATGATAATCACAATATAAAGACTCACGGGCATGCTAGACACCAATGTATAGATACTCGTCACCATGCCTATACGTCGTACTCAACAATTACCATATGGGAAATAGGACTCGACTCCTAATCCCTCAAGCTAAGGTTAGACCAAACACTTACCTCAAAGCCACGAGCACAATCAAGCTTCAACTACCGCTTTACCTCTTGGTTTCACTTCCAACTCGCTTGTATCTAGCCACAATATACTTAATAACATTAATAAATGCTAAATATACCAATTCTAATGCATGAAAATAGGTTTTCTAGTGTTTTCTCGAAAAAGTCAAAAATCGCCCCCGGGCCCACATGGTCAAAACCTGAGGTTCGAACCAAAACCCGATTACCCATTCATCCCCGAGCCCGGATATATAATTGGTTTTGGAATCCGACCTCAATTTGAGGTCTAACTCCCCAAATTTCAATATTCATAGGTTTTTCCCAAAGTTCCCAATTCCACCATGAAAACCCTAGATTCTAGGATGAAATCTTGTAAAAAGAAGTTAAGGAGTAAAGAAAATGAGTTAGAAATCACTTACTAATATTTTGGAGAAGAAAGGTTGTTTGAAAAATCGCCTCTAGTGTTTTTGGGGTTTTGAAAAATAAAAAATGACTGAAAATCCCGTCTAAATATACTAATCTCAGATGCCCTGTGCGGACCACACAAAATCGAGTGCGGCCGCAGAGCTTCCTACATGGACTGCAGTGACATGCTTTAGTATTTTGGCCATAACTTTCTCTACAGATGTTCAAATTGTGGTTTCTTTAGCTTTCTGGAAACTAGACACGAAGGGCTACAACTTGCGTTTTTGAATCATCTCAAAATTACTTGTAGATCAAAGATATAGGCTTCCGAAGTCGGACCAGTGAACCTGTGCGGACACGCACAAAATCGAGTGCTGCCGCACAACCCCCAGTGCGAACATCACAAAAACTAGTGCAGACCGCACTGATAGGTTCAGAGATTTGCACTTCTCTGAACCTCCAATAGCCATGTTTTAAGCCTAAGACACCCCGGAACCTACCCGAAACTCACCCGAGCCCTCGGGACTCCAAACCAAATGTGCATACTAACTCAACAACATCATATGGACCTACTCGTGCAATCACATCATCAAAATAACATGTAAAATCATGAATTAAACCTCAAAACGCAACATTTTCATCAAGAACTCTCAAAGTTCATAACTCTTCAATCGGAAGTCCAACTCACGCCAAATAAACTCCGTTTTTCACCAAATTTTGCAGTTATCTTTCAAATACTATAACAAGTTTGTACCGGGCTCCGGAACCAAAATACGGGCCCGATAACAATGGTTTCAAACATTAATTCTTTTCTTCATTTCTTAGATAATTCTGTAAAACAATTTCTTTCAAAAATTTATTTCTAAGGCTTGGGACCTCGGAATTCATTTTCAGGCATACGCCCAAGTCCCATATTTTACTGTGGACCTCCCCAGATCGTCGGAATACGGATCCGGGTCCGTTTGATCAAAATGTTGACCAAAGTCAACCATAATCAAATTTTTAACTCTAGAAATTTCTATTTCTCATATTTTCACATAGAAGGCTTTCCGGATATAGGTCCGGACCACGCACGCAAATCAAGGTGAGGTGAAAATGAGGTTTTTAGACCTCAGAATACTGAATTTACTTGCAACACAAGTGATGACCTTTTGGGTCATCACATTCTCCACCTCTAAAACAACCGTTCGTCCTCGAATGGACATTAGAAGGAAGTACCTGAGTCGGGAAAAAGATGGGGATAACGGCTCTGCATATCAGACTCGGACTCCCAGGTCGATGCCTCAGCAGGCTGACCTCTCCACCGAACACGAACAGAAAGAAAACTCTTCGATCTAAACTGACGAACCTGCCGGTCTAGAATAGCCACCGGCTCCTCCTCATAAGACAAGTCCTTGTCCAACTGGATAGTGCTGAAATCTAACACGTGGGATGGATCACTGTGATACTTTCGAAGCATGGACACATGAAACACTCGATGCAAGGCTTATAAGCTCGGCCGCAACGCAAGTCTATAAGCCACCTCTCGCACTCGATCAAGAATCTCAAACGGGCCAATGAACCTAGGGCTAAGCTTGCCCTTCTTTCCAAATCTCATCACGCCTTTCATAGGCGACACTCGAAGCAATACCCGCTCACCGACCATGAAAACCAAATCTAGAACCTTGCGGTCAGCATAGCTCTTTTTCCTGGACTGAGCTGTACGAAGTCTATCCTGAATGATCCTGACCTTGTCCAAGGCATCCTGAACCAGATCCGTACCCAACAACCGAGCCTCTCCCGGCTCAAACCATCCAACCGGAGACCGACACCGCCTACCATATAAAGCCTCATAAGGAGCCATCTGAATACTCGACTGGTAGCTGTTGTTGTAGGCAAACTCTGTTAAAGGCAAAAACTGATCCCACGAGCCTCCAAAGTCAATGACACAAGCTCGGAGCATATCCTCCAAAATCTGAATAGTCCGCTCGGACTGCCCATCCGTCTGTGGATGAAATGCTGTGCTCAACTCAACCCGTGTGCCCAACTCTCGCTGAACTGCTCTCCAAAAATATAAGGTAACTGCGTACCTCGGTCCGAAATGATAGACTCGGGCACACCATGAAGACGAACAATCTCCTGGATATAGATCTCAGCTAACCTCTTGGAAGAATAGGAGACTGCCACAGGAATGAAATGCACTGACTTGGTCAGCCTATCAACAATAACCCACACTGCATCGAACTTCCTCTGAGTCCGTGGGAGTCCGACAACGAAGTCCATAGTGATCCGCTCCCACTTCCACTCAGGAATCTCAATCTTCTGGAACAAACCACCAGGCCTCTGATGCTCATACTTAACCTGCTGACAATTCAAACACCGAGCCACAAATGCTACGATATCCTTCTTCATTCTCCGCCACCAATAATGCTGCCACAAATCCTGATACATCTTTGCGGCGCCCGGATGAATAGAGTACCGAGAGCTATGGGCCTCCTCTAAAATAAACTCTCGGAGTCCATCCACATTAAGCATACAAAATCGACCCTGCAATCTCAAAACTCCATCATCACCTAAGGTAACCTGCTTGGAACCTCCGCGCTGCACCGTGTCTCTAAGGACACACGAATGAGGATCATCATACTGCCGATCTCGGATACGCTCCAATGATGAAGAACGAGCGACTGTGCAAGCTAACACACGGCTGGGCTCAGAAACATCCAACCTCACGAACTGATTGGCCAAAGCCTGAACATCCAAAGCAAGCGGTCTCTCACCGACCGGAATGTACGCAAGACTGCCCATAGTGGCTGACTTCCTACTCAAAGCATCGGCCACCACATTGGCCTTTCCCAGATGATATAAGATGGTGATATCTTAATCTTTTAACAACTCCAACCACCTCCTCTGCCTCAAATTCAACTCCTTTTTCTTGAACAAATACTACAGACTCTTGTGATCCGTGAACACCTCACATGCCACGCCATACAGATAATGCCTCCAAATCTTCAATGCGTGAACAATGGCTGCCAACTCCAAATCATGAACCGGATAGTTCTTCTCATGAATCTTCAACTATCGTGAAGCATAGGCAATGACCTTGCCATCCTACATCAATACCGCACCAAGTCCAATACGAGATACATCATAATAGACCGTATAAGGCCCTGAATCTGTGGGCAAAACCAACACTGGTGCCGTAGTCAGAGCCGTCTTGAGCTTCTGGAAGCTCGCCTCCACAATTATCCGACCATCTGAACTGGGCACCCTTCTGGGTAAACCTGGTCATCGGGGCTGCGATAGATGAGAACCCCTCCACGAATCGACGATAGTAGCCTGCCAATCCCAAGAAACTCCGAATTTCTGTAGTTGATGCTGGTCTAGGCCAGTCCTTGACTGCCTCAATCTTCTTTGGATCGACCTGAATACCCTCTGCTGATACAACATGACCCAGGAATGCAACTGAACTCAACCAGAACTCACACGTCAAAAACTTGGCATACAACTGACTCGCTCTCAAAGTCTGAAGAACCACTCTAAGATGCTGCTCGTGCTCCTCCCGGCTGCGGGAATAGATCAAAATATCGTCAATAAAGACTATCACGAACAAATCCAAGTAAGGCCTGAACACTCGGTTCATCATATCCATAAAAGCTGCTGGGGCATTTGTCAACCCGAATGACATCACCAAGAACTCATAATGCCCGTACCGAGTGCGGAAAGCTGTCTTAGGGACATCGATTGCCCTAATCCTCAACTGATGGTAGCCAGATCTCAGGTCAATCTTCGAAAATACCTTGGCACCCTGAAACTGATCAAACGAATCATCAATCCTCGACAATGGATACTTATTCTTGATTGTAACCTTGTTCAACTGCCGGTAATCAATACACATTCTCATCGATCCGTCCTTCTTCTTAACAAACAACACCGGCGCACCCCAAGGTGAAACACTCGGCCTAATGAATCCATTATCAAGCAAGTCTTGCAACTGCTCCTTCAACTCTTTCAACTCAGGCGGGGCCATACGATAGAGCGGGATAGAAATGGCTGAGTGCCCGGAGCCAAATCAATGCAAAAGTCAATATCCCTGTCGGGTGGCATACCCGGCAGGTTTGAAGGGAAAACCTCAGGAAACTCACGAACAACTGGCAATGACTCAATAGAAGGAACCTCCGCACTAGAATCACGAACATAGGCCAAATAGGCCAAACACCCCTTCTCGACCATACGCCGAGCCTTCACATAAGAGATAACACTACGGGTAGAACGACTAGGAGTCCCTCTCTACTCTAAACGAGGTAAACCCGGCAAGGCTAAGGTCACAGTCTTGGCATGATAGTCCAAGATAGCGTGGTAAGGTGATAACCAGTCCATCCCCAATATAACACCGAAATCATCCAGGTCCAGAAGAAGCAAATCTACATGAGTCTCAAGACCTCCAATCACCACTATATATGAAAAATGGACGCGATCCACCATAATAGAATCACCCACCGGCGTAGACACATAAACAGGGGCACTCAAAGAATCACTAAGCATGACCAGATACGGCGCAAAATAAAACCGAAGCTTCTCTACCACAAACCAGAACAGTACCTGCACTTCCACCTCTAATACCTTTACCTCCACCTATAGCATCTCTACCTCCACCTCTAATACCTCTACCGCCACCTCTAGCTAACTGAGTGGGCTGGACGAGTCCCTCAATGAACCTCCTCACTCTCTCTCTCACAGTGGGAAGTATGATAAGAGCATGACGAGCCAAGTCGATGAATTTGATCTCGTACTGAGTGATAGTCATAAAACCCTGTTGGAGACGCTCAAACTGCCTCCGATAGGCCTCTCTCTGAGTGATGGGGAGAAACTTCTCCAGGAATAGCTGGGTAAGCCGCTCCAAGTCAAAGATGGCGATCTGGCTGGTCTAGCCAAACAATAATTCCTCCACCAAGTCTTGGCGGATCCAGACAAGCGAAAAGTGGCAAAATCGACCCCATTGGTCTCAACTATCCCCATGTTCCTGAGAACCTCGTGACAGCTGCCTAGATAATCCTGGGGATCCTCAGTAGATGCACCGCTGAAAGTAGTAGTGAAGAGATTGGTGAAACTTATCCAACCTCCACAAAGCCTCCGAAGACGTAGCTAATCTATCACCGGTCTGTGCTGCCGCTCGGCTGAAGAAGCGGTACATGACCTCGCCATTTGCGAAAGGACAAGAGTAGAGGTTTCAATTTAGCATTGAGAGAACAAATCGCACGACAGGAAAGAATGAATGTGAAGTTTTTCCTAACTCTGTAGCCTCTGGGGATAAATACAGACGTCTCCGTACCTATCCCTCAGACTCTACTAAGCTTGTCTGTGAACTGCGAGACCCATGTAACCTAGAGCTCTGATACCAACTTGTCACGACCCGCATTTCCCACCCTAGGGAGTCGTGATAGCGCCTACTAATGTGAGCTAGGCAAGCCAATTATTTGAAAATTTACCTTTTTACCCATTTTATATTCCTTAACAATTAAGAAGAGATAACATTAAAACAGCGAAATTTACCATAAGCGGAAGAAAAACAATAAGCTATCTGAACATGAATATCTAATACAATTGTTTGAGTCTCGGCTACCCAGAACAGGTGTCACAGTTTCACAGACGTTCTAAGAATACTACAAATAAAGGTCTAAAAGAAATAAATACGACACTGTCTCTGGAAATGCATGAAAGAAACAGGAATGGTAAATAGAGGGAGACACCAAGGCCTGCGGACGCCTGCGGTACTACCACGGGTCGCCTGATGAAACAAGAATCAGTAATCCCACTGCGGTCCGAAGTCTACAACACTGGGGTCTGCACAAAAGAGTGCAGAGTTTAGTATCAGCACAACCGACCCCATGTGTTGGTAAGTGCCTAGCCTAACCTCGGCGAAGTAGTGACGAGGCTAGGACTGGACTACCAAGTAAACTTGTGCAATTTAACTATATACAGCGGAAAAGAATAACAGTAATATACAGTCAAGTATGGGAGGGGGAAACATGCTGCGGGGAAACATCGAATAGTAACAGAAGAACAACAAATAAATATGAGGATCACCATACTTCAACTGAAAATAGGAAGGGGAAATCATATTGCGGGGTACAACAAGTATCAACAGGAAACCAGCAATTAATGTAGAGAATCTGTAACTCAATTATCAATAAAAATTAGGAATTCAAAGATAAGTGCACGGCATCACCCTTCGTGCTTTATCACTCTCTCACCAAAACAATACACGACATCAACCCTCGTGCTTTAACACTCTCTCACCATAACATTACATGGCATCACCCTTCGTGCTTTACACTCTTCCTCACCCACGCAACAATCACAAGGCAAATAGGGTAAAGGAATCTACAACATCGAAATAAAATCAAGTAACGACAGAAAATCAGTAAATAAATGTAAAGGACAACATAACTCAATTACCAACAAGAATCAGGAAAATCAAGGACAAGTGCACGACATCACCCTTCGTGCTTTTACTCTCGTTCTCACCGTAAGAATCAACATAAATTGCACGGCATCACCCTTCGTGCTTTTACTCTCATCCTCACCATGAAATCAATATAATAGGCACGGAATGGTACATCGTGCAGCACGGCATCACCCTTCGTGCTTTACACTCTTTCCTCACAATCATACACGGCATCACCCTTCGTGCTTTAACTCTCTTCCTCACCCAAACAACAATCACAAACAATGGGGCGAGGGAAATAAATGATATTGCAATAATAATCCCGGCAAGGGAACAACAATTCAACAATTAAGTCCCGGCAAGGGAATAACATCAATAATATCAACATCCCGGCAAGGGAGATAACAAATAAAGCAACAATAACCCGGCAAGGGTGGCAACATAATGATCTCTTCTCTTTCTCACTTTTATTTCACAATTCACTTCACAACTCGCGCCAATCCTCTAGAGGTTCAATTATCACTTAAGCCTTCACAATTCATTTCACAACTCGAGCAAATGCCCTAAAGGTTCAATTGTCACTTATACTTTCACAATTCGTTATACAACTTGAGCCAACGCTCCTCAATGTTCATAGGTCACAATTCTTTCCACAAACGTTATACAACGAATAGAAGCCATCACCAAGGCATGAAAGATACAACGAAGTCATGATAATCATAATATAAAGACTCACGGGCATACTAGACACCAACGTATAGATACTCGTCACCATGCCTATACGTTGTACTCAATAATTACCACATAGCAAAAGGACTCGACTCCTAATCCCTCAAGCTAAGGTTAGACCAAACACTTACCTCAAAGCCACGAGCACAATCAAGCTTCAACTACCGCTTTACCTCTTGGTTTCACTTTCAACTCGCTTGTATCTAGCCACAATTTATGTAATAACATTAATAAATGCTAAATATACCAATTCTAATGCATGAAAATTGGTTTTCTAGTGTTTTTCCCAAAAAGTCAAAAATCGCCCCCGGGCCTACATGGTCAAAACCCGAGGTTCGAACCAAAATCCGATTACCCATTCATCCCCGAGCCCCGGATATATAATTGGTTTTGAAATCCGACCTCAATTTGAGGTCTAACTCCCCAAATTTCAATATTCTTAGGTTTTTCCCAAAGTTCCCAATTCCACCATGAAAACCCTAGATTCTAGGATGAAATCTTGTAAAAAGAAGTTAAGGAGTAAAGAAAATGAGTTAGAAATCACTTACCAATGTTTTGGAGAAGAAAGGTTGTTTAAAAAATTACCTCTTATGTTTTTGGGGTTTTGAAAAATGAAAAATGACTGAAAATCCCGTCTAAATATACTAATCTCAGATGCCCTGTGCGGACCGCACAAAAATCGAGTGCGGCCGCGGAGCTTCCTACATGGACTGCAGTGATATGCTTTAGTATTTTGGCCATAACTTTCTCTAATGATGTCCAAATTGTGATTTCTTTAGCTTTCTGGAAACTAGACACGAAGGGCTACAACTTTCGTTTTGAATCATCTCAAAATTCCTTGTAGATCAAAAGATATAGGCTTCCGAAGTCGGACCAGTGAACCTGTGCGAACCGCACAAAATCGAGTACGGCCGCACAGCCCCCAGTGCGGACAACACAAAAACCAGCGCGGACCGCATTGGCAGGTTCAGAGATTTGCACTTCTCTGAACCTCCAATAGCCATGTTTTATACCTAAGACACCCCGGAACCTACCCGAAATTCACCCGAGCCCTCGGGACTCCAAACCAAATATTCATACTAACTCAAAAACATCATATGGACCTACTCGTGCGATCACATCATCAAAATAACATGTAAAACCATGAATTAAACCTCAAAATTCAACATTTCATCAAGAACTCTCAAAGTTCATAACTCTTCAATCGGAAGTCCAACTCACGCCAAATAAACTCCGTTTTCACCAAGTTTCACAGTTATCTTTCAACTACTATAACGAGTTTGTACCGGGCTCCGGAACCAAAATACGGGCCCGATAACAATGGTTTCAAACATTAATTCTTTTCTTCATTTCTTAGATAATTCAGTAAAACAATTTCTTTCAAAAATTGATTTCTAAGGCTTGGGACTTCAGAATTCATTTTCGGGCATACGCCCAAGTCCCATATTTTACTACGGACCTCCCAGGATCGTCGGAACACAGATCCGGGTCCGTTTTCTCAAAATATTGACCAAAGTCAACCATAATCAAAATTTTCTCTCTAAAAATTTCTATTTCTCATATTTTCACATAGAAGGCTTTCCGGATATAGGTCCGGACCACGCGCGCAAATCAAGGTGAGGTAAAAATGAGGTTATTAGACCTCGGAACACTGAATTTACTTGCAACACAAGTGATGACCTTTTGGGTCATCACAAGCAAGGAGATCGTGAATAACCACTTGCAATTCCTGGACTTGGGTAATAACAGACTTGCTATCTACCATTTTGTAGTCCAAAAACTTGGCGGCAACGAATTTCTTCAACCCGACATCTTCAGTTTTGTATTTCTTTTCAAGCGCAGTCCACAATTTTTTTGACGTCTCCACGCCACTGTAGTCATTATACAAATCATCCTCCAGTCTGGTAAGAACATAATTCTTGCACAGAAAAATAGAATGCTTCCACGCCTCAATCACGAGAAAGCGTTTATTCTCTGGAGTTTCTTCGGGCAGAACAGGAACATCTTCCTTGATGAACTTCTGCAGACTTAAAGTAGTCAAGTAGAAGAACATCTTCAGCTGCCACTGCTTGAAATCTAACCCGAAAAATTTTTCGGGTTTCTCCACCGGTGCCAACGCCGGTGTTCGGCTTGTTGATGCATTGGCAGTCACCATTGGAACAACCTGGTTCCCGTTATCATTAGTCATTTCTGTAAAAGAATGACACAAACAAATGTTAAAATCACGTAGATTTTAATCTCTAACGGAATAAAAAACCACAAAGGTTTTAAACTCCAAAACAGTGAATATAACACAAATACAGAATACAGTTTAAATTCCTTAAGTTTGTTCTATAATCTGTATTTGTAAACTAATGCTGGAAAAAACAGAATAACATATAAACATAAAATGTAAAGAAACAAGAGTTATTCCGAACCCACTGAATTCACAGTGTTTCCTTAAGGAATTTAATCCCCTCCTAGTACTCATGGTTATGGATTATTTCCTCCCAGGATAGAACGAATTACACACTGGTGTAGTGGTACTTCAAACCCCAGTGTTTCAGCGAACACAAAGTTCGGTAGCAAATCATACTTACTGTTGTTTTCTTTGAAGTTAAAAGTATGCGGAAGAAAGGAGGATAAACTCAGAAATTCGTATGAAAATCCGAGAGAATGGACTTGTATTTATAGCCAATGTTGGGCTGAAATCTGAAGAGGTGCAACTCTTCAGAATGGTTGTTTATGCAAAACGGCCACAACATAAATTCCATAACATAAATGGCTATTTACTCAACAATAAAGAGGGAAAATTGAAGATGGTAGTTAATTTTCTGTTACCAAAACAGAAAACGGAAATTGGATTTTAATATTAAAATTTTAGGATTTAATATTAATATTTTATTATTAAAATAGATATTTAATAACATTTTTGTTAATATTTACTATAAACAAACCAATTTGGTCCGAAGCCGAAGCCGAAGCCGAAGCTGAGCGAGCGACGACGACGACGGCGCGAGGCTTACCTTCTTCTCAACTCTTTAAGAGCTAGAAGAAGAGCAATTGCTTATATACCCATTAAAATCCTCTTCCTCTTCCAATATGGGACAATGTCCCTTTGTCAAGGGAGGAAAACTTAAAATTTCAGTTAAAATTTTCATTTCCCTCCATTTCCCATTCACCCTCTTTTAAGCCTCATTAATGCTTAAAACCCCGAACATATGGGACCATACTAGAGGTGGTAACTTGAATATTTAGCTAGCGTTTGGCCATAGATCCCAAATTTATTTTGAAAATCTGATTTGGGTAAAGTTTGGTTTGAAGATGAAAATGTGTTTGGACATACGTTTTCAAAACATATTTTTCAACTTTATTTTGGAAAAACATGTATATAATTCCCAAGTTTTGGGATTTTGGCCCAAAATCAACTCAATAGCTGATTTTGGGATTTGGGATTTGGCCAAAATATGGGCAAAATTTATGGCCAAACATGAGTTTTGAAAATAAATCCCAAATATATTTTGGCAAAACTGATGGCCAAACGGGTCCTTAAGTATTCAAACTAAATTTTAAACTACATGTAATATGTATTGAATATCTTGTTTCTCAATTATTTCACTTTTATTTGAATTATCTATTAATAGTACAACAACAACATACTCAAAATAATCCCATAAATGGGGTCTGGGGAGGGTAGTGTGTACACAGATCTTGCCCCTACCTGAAGAAGTCAAAAGACTGTTTCCGATAGATATCCATTAATAATATAATACAAAATATTTGCATACAAATTATATTATTTAAAAACTAGTGGTGTAAAATAATTTTATTTTAAATAGTTATATAAGAAAGAAATATGAATCATATGGGATGAATATGTAATAAAAAACAAGATAGGATTTGTTTAATGGAAATAAGAAAATAAAATTTAAATAAAAGATAATAATATAATATAGAAGAGAGAAAATAATATAAAAAGGAATATTCTTTTTTGGAGTAAAAATGGAGTAATGGTTGGAGTTAGCTTACTCCATTTTGGAGTAAAAATTTGGAGTGAAGGTTGGAGATGCCGTAAGCAACTAAGCTATGAGAGCTTGCTGCTTTCTTGTTTCAGTTCAAAACAATTGATCTTTTGTGTAAAATTCGAATATAGCTATGAATGGTAATTTTTTGAAAAGTATAGCTCTAAGCGGGAAATAACTATTCCCTTATAATGACGTTCACATAATCTGCATATTATGAGGATGCTTTGGCTGTGATAGCTAAACAACTGCTCATCGGGGAAGCTCTCCTTAATTTTTCCCTCTTCAGCTACATGCTCGAGTTTCTAATCGCGATATGTAATTGCCCATTTGATTTTTGGTCCTCTTTCGGTTTCGGATCTCCACATCAAATTTCTGTAAAAGAAGAACCCAACGAATTAGTCTCGGTTTAGTAGTTTCTTTTTTCTTCAAATAATACATGATGGCAGCATGGTCAATGTAGACGCTAACTTTAGTTTCTGCCAGATAAGCTCTAAATTTGCCAAACGCCCATATCCCACATTCTATAATTAGCAAATACATTAATATAAAATCAATCATACTTAAATGATGGAATATACGTTTTCTTGGATCAAACACACCTTTAAACTAAATTTATGGCTACCTCACATAAACTTTGAGTTTATATATTGAAACAAACAGAAATTGTCCTATCAATACCATATTAAGGGAACATAACACTTTTAGCCATACGGTTAAAAATATTTTCACCCGCCTAGTTGTAACTATTTGTATCCCTGCCGATGAACGCTCAGTTTATAAGAATGTATAATCAGTGTACATTGCATATATACTGATCATATACAGAGTATACCATGATTATACTGGATAAAGTTTGTAAAACGTAAAGAATAGGGTTAGTTTTTTGTTGTGGGCTACTGTGGGAGCAAAATCTTAGAAAATCTCACTTTATACCAATTAATTCCAAACTATTTACCCTTTAATGCCCGGGGCATTTGCATCTATACCCGCTTTTTGGGTCATGTTTTAACTTGTGCCCGCTTTGCAAAAAAAATTGCAAGCGTACCCACTTTTTCGTGTAACTTCAGCATACGGGGCTGAAGTAGCAAAGGTAATCACGCAAAACTTCAGCATTCTAGTAGACGGGACTGAAGTAGCAAGTGTGCTGAAGTTTTTGTTTGTAATTGCTGAACTTAAGCATAGTAGCTAAAGTTTTGTTCTCTATTTGCTGAAGTTTTTGTTTGTAATTACTGAAGTTTTTGTTTTTGTAACTGGCGAACTTCAGCTCTAGAGCTGAAGTTTTTGTTTTGTAACTGGCGAAGTTTTTGTTTTTGTAACTGGTGAACTTCAGCTCTAGAGCTGAAGTTTTTATTTTGTAACTGGCAAACTTCAGCTCTAAAGCTGAAGTTTTGTTTGTAACTGGCGAACTTCAGCTTTAGAGCTCTATGTTATGTCGAGGAAGAGGCAAATCCGAAAATAAAGAAGATATCAAACACCAAATTTTAACGTGGAAAACCCTTCAAATCGAAGGTAAAACCCACGGGATCACAAAGATCCAAAAAGCTCCACTATAACAATAAGAGGGTTACAAAAGTTCTCCAAATTGGCTACACAACAAGGGCCAAACACGGAGCAACAATAGCAACAAGAGCAACAACTAATCAATTGAAGAAAGAGTATAATCCACAAAACGAAGCTGCTGTTCGAGGCTCGAAATCAGATGCTACGAGCCTCCAAATCCGATCGTCACCGTTCAAATCCAAGACCAAGATGTTACGAACATTCAGTCAAAATTTCAGCCCGATCCAACGGTTAACGAATCGGAAAACGTGATTTGAAGTTGGCTGGTCGGAATAAAAATCTGCAGCAAAACAAATACTTTTTCCTCTCTTCTCTCTTGATGAAAGCTCTCTCAAAACCCACTCTTATGTGCTTAAGTCTTTCAAAGACTTGTATCAATGAGCATAGAATAATTCTCCAAGGTTGTCCTATTTATAGATCATGAGTGGTGCTTTCTCTTAAAGCCAAAACCCACTCAAAATAGGAATAAACCGAATCCAATTCCAAATAGGATTGGAAACCAAAAGAGAATAGGATTAGGCCAGTGGACCTTTGGCTGGACAACATGGTCATGTGCCCAACAAACTCCCCCTCCAGCCAAGGGGCCAAATGTGTCTTCAAGTAGAGGAAGTATTGACAGGCTTCATGCCTGCCAATTTTCTACAAAATTCATGTTTATCTGCAACCACCGCCTTTGTCAGTATATCCGAAGGATTTTCATCAGTGTGTATCTTCTCAACCTCAAATAATTTCTCTTCCACGGCCATTCTTATTCAATGATACTTTCTATTTATATGTTTGGTCTTAGAATGAAAAGTGGAGTGCTTGGTGAGACAGATAGCACTCTGATTATCACAAAATAAGATGTACCGTGGCGTGCTCAAAGCCAAGATCATTA
>NC_031999.1:36308316-36309906 GCF_001879085.1 Nicotiana attenuata
TTAAAGCTGTGGCTTTAATTTTATTTGCTGCTATTTGCTGAAGTACGACAGGCAGCTTTGAAACTCCTTTTCTTTATATACTTATCTCAAGCAGTCCAACAACATAGAACCGTTTCACACCAGTGGCTCAGAATCATCTCCGGTCCTCATTCCAATAGATTCTGCACAACAAGAGTTCATTTTTGTTAGTGCTAACAGTTGATATTCCTATTCTCTTCCCACTCAATTCATTTTCAACCACAAGGTGCATAAGATTCAAGTTGCATAACCAAGATAGAACCTTTACAGCTGAGGGTGTCGGCGAAAAGGAAGAAATTATTGAAAATTTATAGGACTCACCGGAGAAATAAGAAGAAGCAGATAAGGATGAACCTTACTTCTAAAAAAAGAAAAGATAAAACTTTGAGGAGGAGAAAGGGGGCTGAAGTTGTTAAAAATTTTTAAAAAATGGGTATAGGTTAAATGGGGGCAACCAAATAGGGCGCCCCGTGCAATTTTTACTTAATGCCCAGACCCAAAATATTCACTACTCCTACCCATGCTCCCCAAACTATTTACCCGCCTTTCTTCTTCTTCTTCCGCTTTTTACCTTCCTCACTTTATACCCATCGGCTTTTTTCCTATATAAAAAATAATCTGGTAACAAGTTACATCATACATAGAAAATGAATATGGAAAGGTAAAGTTACTGCATATAACTATCCATTTTAGCATCTCAGGGCAACCAAATTTTCGACTGGGCAATAAGCAGATTAGGAATTGCAGCCACCGTAGCTAAGGCCTTAGCTTTCATGCATGAAGGCCTCCAGAATAATGATATTCCTCACGGAAACTTGAAATCCACCAATATGTGTATTTGAATATCCACCATTGTTGGGCTTGAAGCTCAATTTTATTTTTGAAGATTTCTTGTTTGATTCAAAGTGGGTGCTGTTAAATATTGCTTATAGTACCTTCTGAAATTTGATAGCATTTGGAGCTGATTTGAGGTGATTGAGATCTAAATTTTCAGTTGAAAATCGAAGAAGAACACAGCTACAGTATACCGCTACGGTATAGAATATGTTGTAGGAGTATATAGCTATACTGCAACAATATACTATTATAGTCTACAATATACTGCAACGGTATATTGTAATAATCGAAGAACACAGTTACCTAACAGTATACCGCTACAATATACAATATACTATAGGAGTATATAGTTATACTGCAACAGTATACTATTATAGTATATAATATATTGTTATAGTATACCGTAATAATATGCAATATACTATAACAATATGTTGTAATAGTATACAATATACTATAGTAGCATATTTATTACCCGTAAATTCACTTGCCTTTTCCCTTTTAATTTGCTTTAAGCTTTTACCCAGCGTGAGAGGCAAATTGAAAATGCAAGGAAAAAAAATATTATAGTATGTTATATAATGTAGCGGTATACTCTTACAATTAGACCCTTTTATATTTTTTTGAAATTTTTATTGACAACTGATATTTTTTTCAGTTTAATAATTGAATTAAAAATTTTTTAACTCTTTGCGTACAATTGTATACCCTGTTGGTATAACTATATAATATACT
>NC_031999.1:36310006-36315580 GCF_001879085.1 Nicotiana attenuata
ATCAAACATCTCGAACTTGGGAGGTTTGTACCCCTCGGGTAGTTCGACATCTGGCTAAATACAAAGGTCCTCATAATTCAGCCCCTCCATACCTTTATTTCCTTCAACACCCTGGACTCGGCTAGTCAGCTTCTTGAGTTCTGCGGCCAGGTTCCTGATAAGAGAGTCTTTGTTATCAGACTCTGGTGTGCTTGAAATAGGTTGAGTATATTGTGGTATGGTTTCCACATAGATGGGGGTGTGGTGGGGATGATCATTTGTGGAGTTTAGTGGTTCAGGTCATGAGTAGTGGGGTGTTGTTCGAAGTGTGGCATGTGTTGCAGTGTTGATGGGGAGCAGGTTGTTTCTGTGGTTTCGGGATGCTTTGCGGAGGTGTAGGATTTTGAGCATTGGGAAAGTTGACATCCAAGGTAGTGAGGGAAAATGATAAGTTTACCAAGTTCCGAACTTGGTCCAGTTCTTCCTGAAATTTCAATAATTTTTGTTCGAGCTGGGCGGCACTTTCTTTGGAAACCTGAATACCCTGAGGAACCTCTACCCTTTCGGCCGAGTTGTTCAAATCTTCCATTTTTCCCTTGTTCTTGTTTCTGATAGGAGGAGGAGGAGGAGGAGGAGGTGGAAGGCCCTTAGATCTTGTGGAGTAAGATGATGATGCCAGAGTGCACGAACTAACCTTTTGGGGAGGGGAATAAAACAAAAGTAAAAACAAAACAAGGTAATAAGTTAGTGAAGGTTATGAGAAGAAAACGTTGCAATATATAAACACATAGTGCAAGAATATAAATCGTGTCCTAATTTGGGTGCCTCGTTGTGCCCGAGGTAGGCCTAGCGACAAGTTGATTTGGAGAACTTATAATGCTAAATGCCTCATTTTATTGATAAAAATAAGACGAATCCCAAAATGACACTAAAATTGCAGAAAGTAAAATGTCACTAATGGCCATTGGCCTTATTACATTTTAAAGAAAAAGAAAAGACTCCTAACTACTTGGTCCCAGAAGGACCTTCCCCAGACTCGACATCTTTAGCTCCATCGAACAGCTTCACCAGCTCACGCAGTCCCAACAGCAAATAAGCTCTAGCCAAGTGTCCTCCCTCGTTTCCCTCAATGTTTTGGCAGTTTTTGATCCTCTGGATGAACTTCTTTTCCAACTCTACTAAACCCCGCTCCAAATACCCCAGTCGCTTATTGGCGCTGACAGCCATATCCTTCCATTCTTCAATCAACTTCTGATGTGCTTCTTGGATTTCCCGATGTTCGCTTTCGCACTCTCGAATCCTCTTGTGCAATTGGTTGTACTTAACCTGTACTTCAGCCTTTTTATCGATGACCCTATGACCTCGAATGGACCCGGGCTGTCCCAACCCACCATGATCGTCTTCCAACCAACTTGGATAGTATGGGGTATAACCAGTATGGTATCTGTCTGGTTCTATGGAATCCCTTCCCAGGATGATTTTGCAGTGCCACATGTGTTGATCTTGACACTTGTATGGGCTATCATCATCTTGGAAGTCGGCCCTGAAGTGACTCATCTTGTTGACCTTTGGTATGGCCTGATTTCTTCCTGCCTGTCTCATGACTCGGAGAGGGACATAGGGATAAGTTCCTCTCAGACCAATGAGTATAAGAAATGGTGCATCCCGAGATCAGACGATGAACTCTTCAGTAGGGAACCATTCGAACATCCACTGCACTTTGTCTTCCTTCAGATTTTCAAACAACTCTACCCACCCTTTAGCATCTTCTGGTTGAGCAAACATGTTAGGCATATAGTTCATTCGCCTTGGCTGATGGAAGGCGATATGATCATCCCAGTCTCTGCGCAGAATCTCTTGCCGATATTCACCCTTTTGGAGGTGCTCCATGAGCCAAAGTTGGAGTAGTAAGTTACAACCCTCAAAGTGATTGGCCCCTCGTTGACATTTTCCAGGGCTCGGTATATCTTAGCAACAATCATAGGCACTATGCTAAAAGGCTGCCCGTCAATCCCTTCCATTAGAGTCTTGGTGACCATGGCTAGTCTGGTATGGATCCTAGCCTTCTTTATAGGAAATACTATCATCCCCAAAAAGCAGAACATAAAGACGAAGGCTCTTCTGTGGATATGCCCCAATGAGGTGAGGGCAAATTCATCTGGGTAAGTGCGGTAGGACTTCCTATGGTCGTACCTCTCGTACAGATAGTCGAAAGGAATGTAAGAGTCCTTCAAACAGGTCAAGTCTGGGTTTTTCTTCAGTCCCATTATCTTGAGGAAACCCCTACCCTTGCGATTTTCTCGCATAAGCAAACCCGGAGTCTCCCAAGGAATACCAGCTAGCCCTGCTATTTCTCGAGCAAAGGTGTCATTTCAAGGTCCCCGAAGCGAAACACAGATCTGTCGCTATCCCAGAATAAAGTTGCAGCCTTTATGATTTTGTTGTCGGGTTGGATTTCCAAAAGGGAAGGCAAATTTCCCAAATATTTGCGGACGAGAGTCTGATCACCGGAGTGAAGGTCTTCCCACCAGCTTAACAACCTTGGGTGAATGTTGGTTACCATGCCGAATCTAGGGACTTCGTGCCTCATTTTCTGCAAAACAAAGTGTTAGACCCTTACCCCGCCGGACTCGACTTATTTTAACCAATAATTAGCATAAATGGCATTTAGTTCTCCAAATAAATGCACAGACGTGGTAGTGTCCGTTTGGGTTCCAAGGAAACCCAATGGACCTTGGACAAGGCTATCTTAAAGAGTCATTATATGGACAACATAACTGACTCGGCTAGGTTTGACAGTGATGCATGCACAGTTAAACAGAATAAGGTTTCTATGGGGTATTATACCGGTACCCTTGAGCGTACAACTCAAGAGGGAAAGGCACGGAACCGTCGACTGCACCGCTGATCGACTGGTTTTACCACAAATATGCCTTTGCCAAATTTAGGGGGTGATAATATCGGAAGGGCGCAACCACTCATTATAAGCGTTGCTATGGTATTTGTTTGGCACGAGTGGAATATGATGTTGAAGATGAAATTACAAGAATGAAACAAGTTGTCACGCATTTGCACGTTCATTAAAATAATGATTACAATAATTGCGGTGATTACAACAGTATTGAAGAAAAGCGGTAAAAGCATTATAGAAAAGAAAACAAAGAGCCAAGTCAGTTTCGATGTAGAAGAGAAATAAAGACATTAAATAAAAGCAATAAAGAAGCAATAAAGTCACAAATAACATGAAATGGTAAAAGCCTAAAGAAATCCCCAGCAGAGTCGCCATGCTGTCGATGCCCCCTTTTCTCTTAAAAGGTAAAATCGGGTTAACGACATTTGGGAGGACAACTCTTTTCCCTTTTGGGAATTGGGTTTTGGAGTTTGAAGAGTCGCCACCTAATGATTAAGTGCATTAGGACACTAAGAAGGGTTTGAGTTGGAAAACCAGAGTTTGGGTAAGAGCTAGAAATTATCTCGAGGGGAAGGTGTTAGGCACCCCTCAAGATCCACTAGTGTGGTTCCCGGCCATGCTACAATTGTGACTTTAAATCAAGTAAGCATACAAGACAATTTCACATAAAGACCTCGAGTAGATATGTATAATGGTTACTAAACATGCTGAAATTAGGGACTAGGTGATTTCCTAGTTATTTGAAAGAATGTCGAAGTGCAGAAAAAAAGGGACCAAATAATGAATATAAACAATCGGATACAGAAGTGGGTGAGCAAAAAAATTTATTTAGAAGAAGAGGACAGTGCAAAAATTAAAGGGGAAATTTTAATGACTAAAAAAAATGCAGAATTTTGAAGAACTGAAAATTATCAATCTAAAATAATTACATAAAGGAAGGGGGTCCTAAGTTTGTAAAATACATGGATCATCCAAACAACACTGGTAGCCAATCGTACACATGGTGTTATCGCATGATCTGGCTCCGGGCACTCAGCCCATTTCTATCCCGCCGTATCGCATGGCCCCGCCAGAGTTGAAGGAGTTAAAGGACCAGTTGCAGGATTTGCTAGAGAAGGGTTTTATCGGGCCTAGTGTTTCTCCTTGGGGTGCACCGGTGTTATTTGTGAAGAAAAAGGATGGATCGATGAGGATGTGCATTGATGACCGGCAATTGAACAAAGTGACGATCAAGAACAAGTATCCACTGCCGAGGATTGATGATTTGTTTGACTAGCTTCAGGGTGCAAAGGTGTTTTCAAAGATAGACTTGAGATCTGGCTACCATCAGCTGAGGATTAGGGCGACTGATGTCCCTAAGACAGCATTCCGCACTCGGTATGGGCATTATGAGTTTTTGGTCATGTCATTTGGGTTGACCAATGCCCCAGCAGCATTTATGGAGTTGATGAACAGAGTGTTTAGGCCTTATTTGGACTCGTTCGTGATAGTCTTTATTGATGATATTCTGGTATACTCCCGCAGCCAGGAGGAGCACGAGCAGCACCTCAGAGTGGTTCTTCAGACTCTGAAGGATAGTCAGTTATATGCTAAGTTCTCGAAGTGTGATGTTGGACATTTTTGAGCCTAGCAGAGTGTTAGCTTGCGCGGTCGCTCGTTCTTCATTATTGGAGCGTATCCGTGATTGGCAGTTTGATGATCCCCATTTGTGTGTCCTGAGAGACACGGTGCAGCGTGGAGGTGCCACGAGGGTGACCTTAGATGATGATGGTGTTTTGAGATTGCAGGGGCAAGTTTGTGTGCCCAATGTCGATGGGATTCGAGAGTTGATCTTAGCGGAGGCCCATAGTTCTCGGTATTCTATTCACCCGGGCGCCGCGAAGATGTATCAGGACTTGCAGCAGCATTATTGGTGGCGTAGGATGAAGAAAGATATTGTTGCGTATGTGGCTCGATGTTTGAACTGTCAGCAGGTCAAGCATGAGCACCAGAGGCCTGGTGGTTTGTTTCGGAGGATTGAGCTTCCCGAGTGGAAGTGGGAGAGGATTACCATGGATTTCGTTACTGGACTTTCGATGACTCGGAAGAAATTTGATGCTATTTGGGTCATTGTTGATAGGCTGACCAAGTCAGCGCATTTTATTCCTGTTGCGGCCACTTATTCATCAGAGAGGTTAGCTGAGATCTACATCCGAGAGATTGTTCGCCTTCACGGGGTGCCGGTATCTATCATTTCAGGCCGGGGTACGCAGTTTACCTCGCGCTTCTGGAGAGCAGTTCAGCAGGAGTTGGGCAACCAGGTTCAGTTGAGCACAGCGTTCCATCCTCAGACGGACAGCCAGTCCGAGAGGACTATTCAAATATTGGAGGATATGCTCCGAGCCTGTGTCATTGATTTTGGAGGCTCGTGGGACCAGTACTTGCCTTTAGCAGAGTTCGCCTACAACAACAGCTACCAGTCCAGCATTCAGATGGCTCCATATGAGGCGTTGTATGGTAGGCGATGTCGGTCTCCAGTCGGATGGTTTGAGCCGGGAGAGGCTCGGTTATTGGGTACAGATTTAGTTCAGGAGGCCTTGGATAAGGTCAAGATCATTCAGGACAGGCTTCGTTCGGCTCAGTCGCGGCAAAAGAGTTATGCAGATCGTAAGGTTCGGGATGTAGCTTTCATGGTTGGTGAGCGG
>NC_031999.1:36316234-36326297 GCF_001879085.1 Nicotiana attenuata
TCCAGTTGGACAAGGATCTGTCCTATGAGGAGGAGCCGGTAGCTATTCTAGATCGGCAGGTTCGTCAGTTGAGATCCAAGAGTTTTCCTTCAGTGCGTGTCCAGTGGAGAGGTCAGCCTCCTGAGGCATCGACCTGGGAGTCCGAGTCTGATATGCGGAGCCGTTATCCTCATCTATTTCCCGACTCAGGTACTTCTTTCTTTTGTCCGTTCGAGGACGAACGGTTATTTTAGAGGTGGAGGATGTGACGACCCAAAGGGTCATCACCTGTTTCCTCATTTATTCCGTGCTTCTGAGGCCTTGAAAACCTTATTTTTACTTGCCTCGATTTGTGTGCGCAGTCCGGGCGTGAAGCCGGAAAGCTTAAATATGAGTTCTGTGTGAAAAATGATGAATTTTGATATTAATATGATTAAAGTTGACTTTGGTCAACGTTTTTGGTAAACGGACCCGGACCCGTGATTGGACGGTCCCGGACATTTTTGGTTTGATTCCTCGTTTTTGATGTTATTTTGGCGATTTGATCGCACGGTTGAGTTCGTAGGATGTTGTTGAGTTAGTGTGTGTGATTGGTTAGGAGCCCCGAGGGCTTGGGAGTGTTTTCGGAGGTGTTCGGGGTGGTTTTGGAGTTAGGAAAAATTGCAGAAAAATCTGTTGTTGGTGCACAGTGAAATCCTTCTTCGCGTTCGCACTCCTCCCCTCACGTTCGCATAGCTCTGTGTCTTCCTTCTTCGCGTTCGTGTCCTACACCTCGCAATCGCGTAAGCCAAATTTAGGGCCCCAGTAAGTCCCTTCTTCGCGTTCGCGTTCTGGCCATCGCGATCGCGATGCTTTGTTGTTTCCTCCATCGCGTTCGCGTCTCCTGGTATGTGTTCGCGTAGGCCAACCTTGGACCCCCAGTAATTTTACTCTACGCGTTTGCAGCCCTCCCTCGTGAACGCAGTGCTTCCAGTTTCCCCTACTTCGCGAACGCGACCCTTATGTCGCGAACGCATAGAACAAACTCGTCCAGTGATTTTTAAAGTCTAAAAACAGACCCATTACGGGATTATTCCCATTCTTTCATAAAACTTGTCTTCTCCAAGCTCTAGGGGCGATTTTTGAAGCTCTTCTTCACGAAAGCTTCTTGGGCAAGTATTATCTAACTCGTTTTCTTCATTTCTATCATCATTTATCAAATTCCTAGACCTAAAACATGTAATTTAGGGTGTAAATTAAGGGTTTTGGGTAGAGTTAGGTTTTTGAGAATTTTGGGTGATTCAACCTCAATTTGGGGTCGAATCTTAAAAACAAATTATATATTTGAACTCGTGGGGTTATGAGTGATTGGGTTTTGGTCCGAGCCTCGTGTTTGGACCATGTGGGCCCGGTGTCGGATTTTGGAATTTTTGGAAGAAAGCTTGAAAATTCATATTTAGGTATTGGGTTTAGTTTGTTTAGCTATTATTAATATCGTAAAGTCATTATTTCATAGATTTGACTGAGTTGGAGCCGAATTCGAGGGGTAAAGCTATACTAGAGGCTTGAGTTGAGTTTGGAGCATTCGAGGTAAGTGTTTGATCTAACTTTGGCTTGAAGGAATAGGATTAGGATATTATTTGCTAAATGTTGAGTACGGTGTATAGGTATGGTGACGAGTATCTATACACCGGTGTCTAGCATGACCGTGAGTCCTTATTTGTGCGTATTTGGGATTCTGTGGTGACTTTTCCTTATTTAATGGATGGTTTCAATATAATATGAACAGTATGAAGAGGAAATATGATTTGTAAATTTCTTGGAGCGTTGGCTCGAATTATGACATGGTTAGGAAGTAAGAAAATAACGAAGGAGAAAGAGATGTAATTATTCCCTTGCCGGGACGTGTGAGTTATTGTTGTTGCTCCCTTGCCGGGAAGTAAATGTTTATTTGTAATCTCCCTTGCCGGGATAGTTGGATTGATACTTGATCCCTTGCCGGGATAGCTGAATTGGTATTTGTTCCCTTGCCGGGAAATCATTATATATTATAAATTGGGATCGTGTGGCACGCCGACCACTTATATATTATAAAATTGGGATCGTGTGGCACGCCGACCACTTATATATTATAAAATGGGATCGTGTGGCACGCCGACCACTTATATATTATAAAAAATGGGATCGTGTGGCACGCCGACCACTTATATATTATAAAAATGGGATTTGTGGCACACCGACCACTTATATATTATAAAAATGGGATCGTGTGGCACGCCGACCACGAAATCTGTGTTGGAAGGAACCAGTTGTGATTTTTCCTTATGTATTCCTACCGTTCTATTTTATCTGTTATTCCCAAAAGCATGTTCCCCTCCCAGTCTTAATTATTACTTTCCGCTATTATTTTTGTAGTACTTGTACATATATATATCTGCACAGGTTGAACGGTAGTCCTGTCTAGCCTCGTCACTACTTCGCCGGGGTTAGACCAGGCACTTACCAGCACATGGGGTCGGTTGTGCTGATGCTACACTTCTGTGCTCTTTTGCACAGATCACGGTACCGGAGCAGCTTTTGGACCACAGCAGTTGTTGATTGGGAGCTGACATCAGTCCAGGGACTTTCGAGGTAGCTTATCTAGCGTTCGCAGGCCGGAGTCCCTTTCTATGTTTTTAGTTTTTTTTCCTTGTACCGAGACAAACATTGATGTATTTCTATTCAGACTTGTTTTTAGCACTCTTTAGTAGTTCGTGAGCTAGCGACACCAGTCTTGGGTAGAGAAATGTTAACTTCCGCATTTTGGGTTTTCAGTTATTTAAGTTTTAAAGACTTCCGCTTTTATATTAACTGTTTCGTTGTTCTTTATATTGTTGATGTTGTTAAGAGTAGTATTGTATTAATTGGCTTGCCTAGCTCCTATTAGTAGGCGCCATCACGACTCCCGATGGTGGGAAATCCGGGTCGTGACAAGTTGGTAACTACTCACGGACAAACTTGGTAGAGTCTGAGGGATCGGTACGGAGACGTCTGTATTTATCCATCAGAGGCTACAGAGTTAGGAAAATTTCACTTTGTTCTTTCTTGTCGTACGATTCTGTTTCTCAAATACTTATTGCCTTTCTACTCTGTTCTTTCGCAGATGGCGAGAACACATGCTTCCTCTTCTACCACGCAGCAGCCCGAGCCCCCAGCAGCAGCTCCTACGAGGGGCAGAGGGCGAGGCCGAGGCCGTGCCAGAGGCCGAGACAGGGGCAGAGCTCAGCCCCGGGCAGCAGTCCTAGAGGTGGAGCCTCATATTGATTATGATGAGGAGGTTCCAGCCCCAGCAGCTCCGGTGGGCCCGGCTCAGGTCCCAGGAGGGTTCACAGTCACCCCAGATCTTCAGGACGCTTTGGTCAGACTGGCAGGTTTTATGGAGAGCGTCACTAGAGCGGGTTTGCTTCCAGCAGCGCCAGCCACTTCTCAAGCTGGGGGAGGAGTTCAGACTCCTACTACACGTACTCCGGAGCAGGTAGCTCCCCAGGCTCATATTCTAGCGGTTCAGCCAGCTATGGCAGTCCAGCCACGTATTGTGACTCAGGCCGGTGATGGAGCGGCCATGTCCTCGGATGCTTTTGTGGAGGCTTGATAGGTTCTCCATGCTCTTCACCACCACATTTAGCGGCACTTCTTCAGAGGATCCACAGGATTTCTTATTCAGCTGCCATGAGATCCTTCGGACTATGGGTATCGTGGAGACCAATGGGGTCGACTTCGCCACTTTTCGACTAGCAGGATCCGCCAAGACTTGGTGGAGGGACTATTGTTTATCCAGACCAGCAGGGTCGCCATCATTGATATGGGATCAGTTTGCAGAGTTATTTATGGAGAAGTTTCTCCCAGTTACTCAGCGAGAGGCTCTTCGCAGGCAATTCGAGCGCCTCCAGCAGGTCTCTATGACAGTCACGCAGTATGAGACTCGGTTCATTGATTTGGCACGCCATGCTATTATTATACTCCCCACAGAGCGAGAGAGGGTGCGGAGGTTTATTGATGGATTGATTCAGCCGATCCGTCTCCGGATGGCTATGGGAGCCGGTAGTGAGATTTCTTTTCAGGTGGCGGCCAATGCGGCCCGCAGTGTTAAGATGGCTCTTGCACGAGGAGGTGGTCATGCGTCGGATAAGAGGCCTCGTCATTCTGGTAGGTTCAGTGGTACCTCGTCTGGAGGTAGGGATTCTTAGGGTAGAGGCCATAGAGGTGGAGGTAGAGATCATAGAGGTGGAGCTCGGACCGCCAGAGGTAGAGGTCAGCCAGCAGCCGATCGTCCCAGGGATATGGTTCAGGGAGGTGGGGCTCAGCCCCGGTGTTATGCTTTGCCAGCCAGGCCAGAGGCTGAGTCGTCAAATGCTGTGATTACAGGTACTATTCTGGTCTGTGATAGGGATGCTTCAGTGCTATTCGACCCTGGGTCTACGTATTCATATGTGTCGTCCTATTTTGCACCCCACATGGGTATGCCTAGTGATGCTTTGGGTATTCCTGTTTATGTATCTACACCGGTGGGTGATTCTATAGTGGTCGATCGAGTTCATCGTTCCTGTGTGGTAGTGTTTGAGGGTCTTGAGACCCGTTTTGATTTATTGCTCTTAGACATGGTGGACTTCGACGTTATATTGGGGATGGATTGGTTGTCCCCGTATCATGCTATCTTGGATTGTCATGCCAAGACTGTGACCTTAGCATTGCCCGATATGCCTCATTTAGAGTGGAGGGGCACTCCAGGTTATTCTACCCGCAGTGTTATTTCATATGTGAAGGCTCGACGCATGGTCGAGAAGGGGTGTTTAGCTTATCTGGCGTATGTTCGCAATTCCTGCGCAGAGGTCCCTTCTATTGATTCTGTTCCTATTGTTCGGGAGTTTCTCGAGGTTTTTCCTTCAGACCTGCCGGGCATGCCACCCGACAGGGATATTGATTTCTGTATTGATCTGGCTCCGGACACTCAGCCCATTTCTATCCTGCCGTATCGCATGGCCCCACCAGAGTTGAAGGAGTTAAACGACCAGTTGCAGGATTTGCTAGAGAAGGGTTTTATCAAGCCTAGTGTTTCTCCTTGGGGTGCACCGGTGTTATTTGTGAAGAAAAAGGATGGATCGATGAGGATGTGCATTGATTACCGGCAACTGAACAAAGTGACGATCAAGAACAAGTATCCACTGCCGAGGATTGATGATTTGTTTGACCAGCTTCAGGGTGCAAAGGTGTTTTCAAAGATAGACTTGAGATCTGGCTACCATCAGCTGAGGATTAGGGCGACTGATGTCCCTAAGACAGCATTCCGCACTCGGTATGGGCATTATGAGTTTTTGGTCATGTCATTTGGGTTGACCAATGTCCCAGCAGCATTTATGGAATTGATGAACAGAGTGTTCAAGCCTTATTTAGACTCGTTCGTGATAGTCTTTATTGATGATATTCTGGTATACTCCCGCAGNCGCCTCACACTCATCCGACCATCTGAAACCTGGGGCAACCCCTTCTCGGGGTCAAACCTGGTCATCGGGGCTGCGATAGATGAAAACCCCTCCACGAATCGACAATAATAGCCTGCTAACCCCAAGAAACTCCGAATCTCTGTAGCTGAAGCTGGTCGAGTCCAGTTTTTGACTGACTTAATCTTCTTCGGGTCCACCTGAATACCCTCTACTGATACAACGTGACCCAGAAATGCAACCGAACTCAACCAGAACTCACACTTGGAGAACTTGGCATATAACTGACTATCGCTCAGAGTCTGAAGAACTGTGAGGCTGCTGGTCAGAATAATGCGGCTGAGAACCACGACCACCTGAAGTACCATGAGAAACCTGAAGAGCTGACTGAAAGGGCCTCGGAAGATGGCCTCTACCATAAGAATCTCTACCTCCAGACGAGGTACCACTGAATCTACCTGCATGACGGGGCCTCTTATCTGACCCATGACCACCTCCCCGTGCAAGAGCCATCTCAACTCTACGGGCCGCATTGGCCGCCTCCTGAAAAGAAATCTCACTCCCGGCCCCCATAGCCATCTGGAGACGGATCGACTGAATCAATCCCTCAATAAACCTCCGCACCCTCTCTCTCTTGGTGGGGAGTATGACAATAGCATGGCGAGCTAGATCAATGAACCGGGTCTCATACTGTGTGACTGTCATAGAGCCCTGTTGAAGGCGCTCAAACTGCCTGCGAAGAGCATCTCGCTGAGTAACGGGGAAAAACTTCTCCAAGAACAACTCTGCAAACTGGTCCCAAGTCAGAGATGGCGACCCTGCTGGTCTAGCTAAACAATAGTCCCTCCACCAATTCTTGGCGGATCCAGATAGACGAAAGGTGGCGAAGTCGACCCCATTGGTCTCCACAATACCCATAGTCCGAAGAACCTCATGGCAGCTATATAAGAAATCCTGGGGGTCCTCTGAAGAAGCACCGCTGAATGTGGTGGTGAAGAGCTTGGTGAACCTATCCAGCCTCCACAAAGCATCTGCGGACATAGCCGCTCCATCGCCGGTCTGAGTCACAATACCCGGCTGAACTGCCACAGCTGGCTGAACCACTGGAACCTGAGCCTGTGGAGCTACCTGCTCCAGAGTACGTGTAGCAGGAGTCTGAACTCCTCCTCCAGCCTGGGAAGTGGCTGGTGCTACTGGAAGCAAACCCGCTCAAGTGACGCTCTCCATAAGGCCTACCAATCTGACCAAAGCGTCCTGAAGAACTAGGGTGGCTATAAACCCCTCTGGGACCTGAGTTGGGCCCACCGGAGCTGCTGGAGCTGGAACCTCCTCGTCATAATCAGTCTGAGGCTCCACTTTTGGGGCTGCTGCTCGGGGATGAGCTCTGCCCCTGCCTCGGCCTCTGCACGGCCTCGGCCTCGGCCTCTGCCCCTCGTAGGAGCTGTTGCTGGGGGCTCGGGCTGCTACACGGTAGAAGAGAAAGCACGTGTTCTCGCCATCTGCGAAAGAACAGAGTAGAGAGACAATCAGTATTTGAGAAACAGAATCGCACGACAAGAAAGAACAAAAGTGAAATTTTTCCTAACTCTGTAGCCTTTGGGGGATAAATACAGACGTCTCCGTACTGATCCCTCAGACTCTACCGAGCTTGTCCGTGAGTTGTGAGACCTATGTAACCTAGTGCTCTGATACCAACTTGTCACGACCCGGATTTTCCACCCTCGGGAGTCGTGATGACACCTACTATTAGGAGCTAGGCAAGCCAATTATCTATTATCTCTTTTAGCAAACCTCGACATTAATAAAAACAACGAAACATTTAATAGAAAAGTGGAAGTCTTAAATATAAATAAACTGAAACAATGTGGAAGTTTAATACAACTCTACCCAAGAACTGGAGTCACAAACTCACGAACGTCTAGAGAATGCTAAATACAATGTCTGAATAAAAACACAATTCTGTTTGTTCCGGTACAAAGGATAACAAACTAAAGTAAAGATAGAAGAGACTTCGGGCCATGCGGACGCCAGCAAGGCTACCTCGGGGTCTCTGGACTGAAGTCAGCTCCCAAAACTCCTACTGCTGTCCAAAAGCTGCTCCGGCACCGCGATCTGTGCAAAAAGATGCACAGAGTGTAGCATCAGCACAACCGACCCCATGTGCTGGTAAGTGCCTGGCCTGACCCCGGCGAAGTAGTGACGAGGCTAGACCCGACTACCAAACAAACCTGTGCAGTTCAATATATATGTATGCAATATAAAGGTATACAGAAATTAACCAGTCAAGGGGGAGGGGGAGCATGCTGTAGGGCTATAACAGTTCAGGTATAAAAATCAATAATTAAAGAAATGAAACAGTAAAACGACAATATCAACGAAAGTAGGAAATCAACAGTTGCACGGCACCGTCCTTCGTGCTTTTACTCTCATTCTCACCCAAACAATCATATAAAGTGCACGGCATCACCCTTCGTGCTTTACCTCATAAAATGATGACACGGAATGATCCTTCGTGCATAAACACTCATATCATGGCACGGAATGTTCCTTCATGCAATAGTAATCAAATTATGGCACGGAATGTTCCTTCGTGCATTAATAATCATATCATGGCACGGAATGTTCCTTCGTGCATTAGTATTCATATCACGATCGTGCACGGCATCACCCTTCGTGCTTCATCACTCGTCCTCACCCAAACAACAATCACAAACAATGGGGCGAGGGAATAAACAAACAAAATAGGAATCCCGGCAAGGGAACAATAACAACAATTTCAATATCCCGGCAAGGGAGAAAAGAAAGTCTATCAAACAGCAAAACATCCCGGCAAGGGAATAACCAATAACTCGTTAGCTTTCTTTCATTTCTTACTTCACATCTCACTTTATCACCTGAGCCAATGCTCACAAGAATTTTATAATCTCAGGTACCTTTTCACTTCGTATCACATCCAAGCCAAAACACCACGAAAATCAAATGATTATAATGTTTTTCACATGTTCTTTACAATATATAGAAAATCCTCAATTAACATGGAATTCATAACAAATCATGATAATCACCCTTTAAGGACTCACGGTCATGCTAGACACCAATGTATAGATACTCGTCACCATGCCAATACATCGTACTCGATCAATTAGCAAATAGCAAACAAGACTCAACTCCTATTCCCTCAAGCTAGGGTTAAACCAAACACTTACCTCAACTTCCACAGCTAAACCAATCCACAACGACCGCCTTCCCTCTCGAATTCGGCTCCAACTATATCAAATCTATGAAATAACGACTTTACAACATTAATATAAGCTAAACAAATCAAACCCAATGCCTAAATATAGTTTTCTAAGCTTTCTTCCCAAAATTCCAAAAATCGACCCCGGGCCCGCTTGGTCAAAACCCGAGGTTCGAACAAAATTCATATCACCCATTCCCCCACGAGCCCGGATATACAATTTATTTTCAAATTCGACCCCAAAACGAGGTCTAAATCAAAGGAAGTTGAAAAGCCCTAATTCTACCCAATTCCCCCAATTTCAACCCTAGATTACATGTTTTAGGCCTAGGATTTCAATGGATGATGATAGAAAATGGAGAAACGAGTTGGATAATACATACCCAAGAAGATTTGGTGAAGAATCGCTCTACAAGTCGCCTAGGGGCTGCGGAGAAGAAGAGCTCGTGTGAATTTTTGAATAAAACCCGTCACTGTTCTGTTTTTAGGCTTTTAAATTAACTGGGCAAAAATACCCTATGCGTTCGCGACACAGGGGTCGCGTTCGCGAAGCAGGAGGAACTGGAAGCATCGCGTTCGCGATAGGGGTCTGCGAACGCGTAGAGTTAATTACTGGGGTCCCAGATTTTGGCTTATGCGAACGCGTGAATGAATACGCGAACGCGTTGAAGGGGGGCTGGCACTACGCGAACGCGTGAAATTGAACGCGAACGCGAAGAAGGGGACACCACAGGCAGTGCGAACGCGAGCTGAAGGCCGCGATCGCGAAGAAGAAAAAGCCTGTGCAAAAATTGTAGAAAATCTTATACTTTTCCTAAGTTCAAAACATCCCGAAACACCTCCGAAACTCTCCCGAGCCCTCGGGGCTCCTAACCAAACACACACACTAACTCAACAACATCCTACGAACTTAGCCGTGCGATCAAATCGCCAAAATAACATCAAAACAATGAATTAAACCTCAAAATCATCACTTTTTCATCAAACTTCATAAACTATCATTTTTAGAGATTTAGGTCCGAAACACGTCAAATGACATCCGATTTCAACTAAATTTCACAGAAGGCGCTTAAACCACATATAAGACCTGTACCGGGCGCCGGAACCAAAATACGGGCCCAATACCAACACGTTCTAATCAATTTCCTTTTCAAATTTCCATATTAATTTCAGAAAAATAATTTCACAGAAAAATTCATTTCTCGGGCTCTAGACCTCGTAATTCGACTCCGGGCTTATGCCCGAGTCTCATATTTTTCTACGGACCCTCTGGGACCGTCCAATCACGGGTCTGGGTCCGGGTTCGTTTACCCGAAAACTGTTGACCAAAGTCAACTTTAATCATATAATATCAAATTTAGCATTTTCTACACGGAGTTCATATTTAAGC
>NC_031999.1:36326317-36342503 GCF_001879085.1 Nicotiana attenuata
CTATATGGTGTGACGTGTGAGGTGTACACCGATCACAAGAGTCTTCAGTGCTTGTTCAAGCAGAAGGAGTTGAACTTGAGGCAGAGGAGGTGGTTGGAGCTATTGAAAGATTATGATGTTTCTATTTTGTATCACCCGGGGAGAGCCAATGTGGTGGCCGATGCATTGAGTAGGAAGTCCGCCAGCATGGGTAGTCTTGCTTATATTCCGGTCAGCCAGAGACCGCTTGCTTTGGATATTCAGGCCTTGGCCAATCGATTTGTGAGGTTGGACATTTTTGAGCCTAGCAGAGTGTTAGCTTGCACGGTCGCTCGTTCTTCATTATTGGAGCGTATCCGTGATTGGCAGTTTGATGATCCCCATTTGTGTGTCCTGAGAGACACGGTGCAGCGTGGAGGTGCCACGAGGTGACCTTAGATGATGATGGTGTTTTGAGATTGCAGGGGCGAATTTGTGTGCCCAATGTCGATGGGATTCAAGAGTTGATCTTAGCGGAGGCCCATAGTTCTCGGTATTCTATTCACCCGGGCGCTGCGAAGATGTATCAAGACTTGCCGCAGCATTATTGGTGGCGTAGGATGAAGAAAGATATTGTTGCGTATGTGGCTCGATGTTTGAACTGTCAGCAGGTCAAGCATGAGCACCAGAGGCCTGGTGGTTTGTTTCAGAGGATTGAGCTTCCCGAGTGGAAGTGGAAGAGGATTACCATGGATTTCGTTACTGGACTTCCGATGACTCGAAAGAAATTTGATGCTCTTTGGGTCATTGTTGATAGGCTGACCAAGTCAGCGCATTTTATTCCTGTTGCAGCCACTTATTCATCAGAGAGGTTAGCTGAGATCTACATCCAAGAGATTGTTCAGCAGGAGTTGGGCACCCAGGTTCAGTTGAGCACAGCATTCCATCCTCAGACGGACGGCCAGTCCGAGAGGACTATTCAGATATTGGAGGATATGCTCCGAGCCTGTGTCATTGATTTTGGAGGCTCGTGGGACCAGTACTTGCCTTTAGCAGAGTTCGCCTACAACAACAGCTACCAGTCCAGCATTCAGATGGCTCCATATGAGGCGTTGTATGGTAGGCGATGTCGGTCTCCAGTCGGATGGTTTGAGCCGGGAGAGGCTCGGTTATTGGGTACAGATTTAGTTCAGGAGGCCTTGGATAAGGTCAAGATCATTTAGGACAGGCTTCGTTCGGCTCAGTCGCGGCAAAAGAGTTATGCAGATCGTAAGGTTCGGGATGTAGCTTTCATGGTCGGTGAGCGGGTCTTGCTCCGAGTGTCGCCTATGAAGGGCGCGATGAGATTTGGGAAGAAGGGCAAGCTTAGTCCTAGGTTCATTGGTCCATTTGAGATTCTCGATCGTGTGGGAGAGGTGGCTTATAGACTTGCCTTGCCGCCCAGCTTGTCAGCCGTGCATCCAGTGTTTCATGTGTCCATGCTTCGGAGGTATCACGGCGATCCAGCTCACGTGTTAGATTTCAGCACTATCCAGTTGGACAAGGATCTGTCCTATGAGGAGGAGCCGGTAGCTATTCTAGATCGGCAGGTTCGTCAGTTGAGATCCAAGAGTTTTCCTTCAGTGCGTGTCCAGTGGAAAGGTCAGCCTCCTGAGGCATCGACCTGGGAGTCCGAGTCTGATATGCGGAGCCGTTATCCTCATCTGTTTCCCGACTCAGGTACTTCTTTCTTTTGTCCGTTCGAGGACGAACGGTTATTTTAGAGGTGGAGGATGTGACGACCCAAAGGGTCATCACCTGTTTCCTCATTTATTCCGTGCTTCCGAGGCCTTGAAAACCTCATTTTTACTTGCCTCGATTTGTGTGCGCAATCCGGGCGTGAAGCCGGAAAGCTTAAATATGAGTTCTGTGTGAAAAATGATGAATTTTGATATTAATATGATTAAAGTTGACTTTGGTCAACATTTTTGGTAAACGGACCCGGACCCGTGATTGGACGGTCCCGGAGGGTCCGTAGAAAAATATGGGACTCGGGCATATGCCCGGAGTCGAATTCCGAGGTCTAGAACCCGAGAAAAGAATTTTTCTGTGAAATTGTTTTTCTGGAATTGTTAAGGAAAATGGAAATGAAAATTGATTAAAAGACTATGGTATCGGGCTCGTATTTTGGTTCTGCCCGGAACAAGTCTTAAATATGTGTTAAGAGCTTTCTGTAAAGTTTGGTCGAAATCGGACGTCATTTGACGTGTTTCGGACCTAAAATTCTAAGTTTGAAAGTTTATGAAGTTTGATGAAAAAGTGATGATTTTGAGGTTTGATTCCTCGTTTTTGATGTTATTTTGGCGATTTGATCGCACGGTTGAGTTCGTAGGATGTTGTTGAGTTAGTGTGTGTGATTGGTTAGGAGCCCCGAGGGCTTGGGAGTGTTTTCGGAGGTGTTCGGGGTGGTTTTGGAGTTAGGAAAAATTGCAGAAAAATCTGTTGTTGGTGCACAGTGAAATCCTTCTTCGCGTTCGCACTCCTCCCCTCACGTTCGCATAGCTCTGTGTCTTCCTTCTTCGCGTTCGTGTCCTACACCTCGCAATCGCGTAAGCCAAATTTAGGGCCCCAGTAAGTCCCTTCTTCGCGTTCGCGTTCTGGCCATCGCGATCGCGATGCTTTGTTGTTTCCTCCATCGCGTTCGCGTCTCCTGGTATGTGTTCGCGTAGGCCAACCTTGGACCCCCAGTAATTTTACTCTACGCGTTCGCAGCCCTCCCTCGTGAACGCGGTGCTTCCAGTTTCCCCTACTTCGCGAACGCGACCCTTATGTCGCGAACGCATAGAACAAACTCGTCCAGTGATTTTTAANTTCGACCTTTTAATAAATCAAAACAATAATAATATACACAGCTAATAATAATATCAAGATTAAGAGTATAAGTACATTTAATGGCTAGAGAGTTTATTTTATTAAGTCGGTATAAAATACTTATCTCTACTTGGTCCATTCAATACATACAAAATGTACTAGCACAAGAAGTTGGAATTAAACCATTCCCATAATCAAGATAAATTATATTTAATCTTGTGCTACAATCATTCCTGATGGTTTGTCCAATTCCATCATTAGATTGTGAACTGAAACTTTATACTTATAAGAACCGATGATCTAATCTTCCGTGTATAAGCTAAACTCTATACACTAAATCATCTACTATATAAGCAAAGGACACCGACTAATATATGATCTATTAAAACTTTATTAAATTGAATGAACAATATTATCATAATAAAACTATATCTAAACCAAATCCATAGTTAATAGTATATATCCCAACAGAGAGAAGATAGAAAGAAAAAATAAGAAGAAAGAAATGGGAGCTGGGCTAGGGTTTTAAAAGAAGTTTGCGACTGATTTCGTCGCAAAAACAACAATTGTTTTGGTCGCAAATTTAACAAATTAAGTTGACCAAATTTTAAATAAGGTCGCAAATGGTCAAACAAAATAGTTTGACTTTTAGTTTCTGACCGAATATGTCGGAATTTTTCGTCCCGGATTTTTGCACCAAATGTTGCCACCAATGCTGCCGGAAAGATAATCGAAAAAATTAAAAAAATAGAATAAATATTATTTTTAAAATTTCCGATCGAATCAGTTGGAAATTTCCAATTAATTTTTCCGGTCGGAAATTTTCAGTCACAAATTTTTGTTTTTTTAGTAGTGAAAGTTGCATGAGTTAAGTTTGCACTCTTACAAAATCACCCAACTACGCATTAGCTAGCCCCAACAAAACATGATGAAACTTTACGTAGGCATTTAAAGTTTTATTAAATTTAAATTTGTAAACAATTTGAGCTTTATATTAAATTTAAGACATATTAGTCCAAATAAATATTTTAACTAATATAATTGATTCAGTTATTTAAGTTACATATACATGGATTTAATTAAAAAATTAATTTCACTGGGCTAGCTAGTTAGGAGACAAATAATATGCCAACTAAATTTGTGCCACATGGCACATCCAAGTCAAGTGAAATAGTAGCTAGTAGAATCATGTAACCATGCCAAAATAACATACATGTCAATTCTAATCAAAAGGTCAATAAGTATTAAGTGTAGAAGTGACATGTTATGTCCAGTTACTACTGGCTTCTCCTACCTCATTCTGATTGATCTGGAAAAAGAAATACTACCACATTCGTTATACTATTTTTTGTCTAGATTAGTTTTGTACTCCAAATTTGTTGTTACCTTTAACAAATAAATGTCATCTAATATGTACGCTTTAGCTGATTCTTTTCTTCTCACCCGAGATTGAATAGACAAAGATTGGCAATCTGCGTTGCATCATGTAAATAGGAAATGACCTAACCCTAAAGAGCAGCTCGGAGGAAACAGAATCCAGAAACGTGCATGTCAACTCCTTGTTTTACTCTTGGATCGCCTAATCTGGGATGGCTATTGAGAGATAAAAGTCAAATATTCAGCTACATTGAACCAGCACAGGATAGAGACACAAAGAGAGGGAGAGAGAAATACAGAGAGCGCACAATATTTAGATATATCATGATATCATATTAATTATTATTCCCTCCGTTTCAATTTAGATGAGATAGTTTAACTCGACACAGTGTTTAAAAAAAAAACTTTTGAAGCTTGTGGTCTTAAAAAACGTAAGGTAAAAGCTTTGTGGGATCATGATATTTGTGTGGTTATAAAAGCTTCTTCTCATTAAGGATAAAATGGGTAAAATGAAGAGTTTAAAGTTGAATTATTTCCAATTGTAAAAATGTGTCATTATTTTTTGAAACGGACTAATGAAGCGTGTCATCTAAATTGAAACAGATGGAGTACTATTTAATACTATAGTACTCATGTTCTTATAACATAGGGATAAGGTCAAATTTTCTTATGTAGTCTTGTCCTCAATCAAATATGATGCATATTTTTCCCGTGCTATTCTTGTGTGTGAGCACGTGATTTTTTCCCTATATGAATTACTCCCAAAAATTCAAAACAAATAACTTCTTTCAGTGTTTGCAATTTTGTGGATTTTTACGACAGTTTCTGTATTGTTTGCATGTTTGTTTGCATTTTTGTGTGTATTTTTAATTTACATAAATTCATAAAAATACAAAAATATGTTGCATTTGCATTTAGGAGTTAATTTAACATCTTAGGGTTGATTAATTAATTAAGTTGTTTTATAAAAATGGAAAAAATCACAAAATAGTTTACTTTTGATTTTGTTTAATTTTAAATTTTTCAACTTGGTTTTTAATTAATTGTGGTAATTATTAGTGAGAGTTAATTAATTTAATTTGATAGGACAATTTGATTAGGAAATAATTTAGGTCTATGTTTAATTTTATTTTTTTTTAAAAGGAAAAAAAAGAAAAGGTAAAGGGAATTGATAGAGGGGTGTTAGCTTGGGCTGCCTTAATTAATTTACGCAGGCCCAATTGATGTTACCTGCCCAGACCCAACCGTTCCCCACACCCGACCCATTCCCAAACAAATACACGGACTAATCACTCACAAAATCTGAGCCCTAAATCCCAAGCGCAGAGACGGGAACTGCTCTTCTTCTACAGAGAGAACACTCGAATCCAGCCCCAAATTCCATCCAAATCTCGTGCGAGTGAGCTCCCATTCACCCCACGTGTTCCTCTCTCTCCTCGTCACCATGTTTGTAACGGTGTCTGACAGATTCTTTCGTCCCCATTCCCCTCTCACGTGATGGAAGCCTCTAGAAGGCATATGCTGGATGAATGGGGAGCGTGGGATCGATTTGGATTGATCACAGCCCTTCATTCATCAGGTGTTTGCCTGATAACTAGAGGGAATTTTGGGATAACGGGGAATTTTTCGTTTTGGGAGAAGGAGGTTTGTTTTTCAGGGATTTGGACTCTGATTCTGGTTTTGAGAAAAGGAAATCATTTGGGAAATGGGGTTCGAAAAAAGCTTTCTTTTCTTTTGGGATTCGTTTTGAAACCATTAGCTGAATTCCAATTACAGTAGGAAAATACAAAAAAGGGAAATCTGTCTTTTTCATTTTGTTTAATCTGAGCTTCTTTGTTCTCCTCATTTGAACATTCAGAAATTCTTATTTTTGATTGATGAGTTTGGTTTGAACTTGAAGGTTGAGTTCGTTTTTTATTCTTCCTTCCTGAATTTCATCTCGAGTTAAGGGAAGTGAGCTGAGGTCTGTTGATGCTCGTGAGGTTCGAATCCGTCAAATTCGAATTTGTTCTTGTTGCTGCTTTGCTCGTTTACTGCTTGAGGCTTGAATCCCACCCTTGTTTGTAATAGCGTCCGAGCAGAAACGATTAAACTCTCGTTCAGGTTCACATCTCATCTTGCTCTGTTTTATGTACGTATGAATCAAAGTACGGTTGGAGCTTAAGATATGAAAGTTTAAGTTACATTTATCAATTTCTGGATTCTCGTTTTCTATATGTTAAGGTGTTTGATTTCTTTATATGTTGAAATATGTTTTAAAGTTGGACTTGCTAGATTTTTACATGAATGGCTGAACTTCTGGTCCGCTCTGTGGTTGATAGATGAGACGTAGTTATCGTTTGTCGATTCATTGATTCACAGAATTTCTTGCACATCTATAATCCAATACGAGTTCATGAAATTGTCACCCAATTAGTTTTTTACTGCTTCTTTGCTGCTCAATCAGTCGCTATNAAGAACTGGCCTCGACTAGCATCAGCTACTGAGATCCAGAGTTTCTTGGGGTTAGTAGGTTATTATCGCCGGTTCGTGGAGGGATTTTCATCTATTGCAGCCCTGATGACCAGATTGACCCAGAAGGGTGCCCAGTTCAGATGGTGAGATGAGTGTGAGGCAAGCTTTCAGAAGCTCAAGACGGCTTTGACTACGGCACCGATATTGGTTTTGCTCACAGGCTCAGGGCCTTATACAGTTTATTGTGATGCTTCCCGTATTGGGCTTGGTGCAGTATTGATGCAGGATGGCAGAGTCATTGCTTATGCTTCGAGGCAGTTGAGGATCCACGAGAAGAATTATCCGGTTCATGATCTATAGTTGGCAGCCATTGTTCATGCTTTGAAGATTTGGAGGCATTATCTATATGGTGTGACGTGTGAGGTGTACACCGATCACAAGAGTCTTCAGTACTTGTTCAAGAAGAAAGAGTTGAACTTGAGGCAGAGGAGGTGGTTGGAGTTATTGAAAGATTATGATGTTTCTATTTTGTATCACCCGGGGAGAGCCAACGTGGTGGCCGATACATTGAGTAGGAAGTCCGCCAACATGGGTAGTCTTGCTTATATTCCGGTCAGCCAGAGACCGCTTGCTTTGGATATTTAGGCCTTGGCCAATCGATTTATGAGGTTGGACATTTCTGAGCCTAGCAGAGTGTTAGCTTGCACGGTCGCTCGTTCTTCATTATTGGAGCGTATACGTGATCGGCAGTTTGATGATCCCCATTTGTGTGTCCTGAGAGACACGATGCAGCGTGGAGGTGCCACGAAGGTGACCTTAGATGATGATGGTGTTTTGAGATTGCAGGGGCGAGTTTGCGTGCCCAATGTCGATGGGATTCGAGAGTTGATCTTAGCGGAGGCCCATAGTTCTCGGTATTCTATTCACCCGGGCGCCGCGAAGATATATAAGGACTTGCGGCAACATTATTGGTGGCGTAGGATGAAGAAAGATATTGTTGCGTATGTGGCTCGATGTTTGAACTGTCAGCAGGTCAAATATGAGCACCAGAGGCCTGGTGGTTTGTTTCAGAGGATTGAGCTTCCCGAGTGGAAGTGGGAGAGGATTACCATGGATTTCGTTACTGGACTTCCGATGACTCGGAAGAAATTTGATGCTATTTGGGTCATTGTTGATAGGCTGACCAAGTCAGCGCATTTTATTCCTGTTGCAGCCACTTATTCATCAGAGAGGTTAGCTGAGATCTACATCCGAGAGATTGTTCGCCTTCACGGGGTGCTGGTATCTATCATTTCGGACCGGGGTACGCAGTTTACCTCGCGCTTCTGGAGAGCAGTTCAGCAGGAGTTGGGCACCCAGGTTCAGTTGAGCACAGCGTTCCATCCTCAGACGGACGGCCAGTCCGAGAGGACTATTCAGATATTGGAGGATATGCTCCAAGCCTGTGTCATTGATTTTCGAGGCTCGTGGGACCAGTATTTTCCTTTAGCAGAGTTCGCCTACAACAACAGCTACCAATCTAGCATTCAGATGGCTCCATATGAGGCGTTGTATGGTAGGCGATGTCGGTCTCCAGTCGGATGGTTTGAGCCGGGAGAGGCTCGGTTATTGGGTACAGATTTAGTTCAGGAGGCCTTGGATAAGGTCAAGATCATTCAGGACAGGCTTCGTTCGGCTCAGTCGCGGCAAAAGAGTTATGCAGATCGTAAGGTTCGGGATGTAGCTTTCATGGTTGGTGAGCGGGTCTTGCTCCGAGTGTCGCCTATGAAAGGCGTGATAAGATTTGGGAAGAAGGGCAAGCTTAGCCCTAGATTCATTGGCCCATTTGAGATTCTCAATCGTGTGGGAGAGGTGGCTTATAGACTTGCCTTGCCGCCTAGCTTGTCAACCGTGCATCCACTGTTTCATGTGTCCATGCTTCGGAGGTATCACGGCGATCCAGCTCACGTGTTAGATTTCAGCACTATCCAGTTGGACAAGGATCTGTCCTATAAGGAGGAGCCGGTTGCTATCCTAGACCGGCAGGTTCGTCCGTTGAGATCCAAGAGTTTTCCTTCAGTGCGTGTTCAGTGGAGAGGTCAGCCTCCTGAGGCATCGACATGGGAGTCCGAGTCTAATATGCGGAGCCGTTATCCTCATCTATTTCCCGACTCAGGTACTTCTTTCTTTTGTCCGTTCGAGGACGAACGGTTGTTTTAGAGGTGGAGGATGTGACGACCCAAAGGGTCATCACCTGTTTCCTCATTTATTCCGTGCTTCTGAGGCCTTGAAAACCTCATTTTTACTTGCCTCGATTTGCGTGCACAGTCCGGGCATGAAGCTGGAAAGCTTAAATATGAGTTCTGTGTGAAAAATGATGAATTTGGATATTAATATGATTAAAGTTGACTTAGGTCAACATTTCTGGTAAACGGACCCGGACTCGTGATTGGACGGTCCCGGAGGGTCCGTAGAAAAATATGGGACTCGGGCATATGCTCGGAGTCGAATTCCGAGGTCTAGAACCCGAGAAAAGAATTTTTCTGTGAAATTGTTTTTCTGGAATTATTAAGGAAAATGGAAATGAAAATTTGATTAAAAGACTATGGTATCGGGCTCGTATTTTGGTTCCGATGCCCGGAACAAGTCTTAAATATGTGTTTAGCGCTTTCTGTAAAGTTTGGTCGAAATCGGACATCATTTGACGTGTTTCGGACCTAAATATCTAAAATTTGAAGTTTTTGAAGTTTGATGAAAAAGTGATGATTTTGAGGTTTGATTCCTTGTTTATGATGTTATTTTGGCGATTTGATCGCACGGTTAAGTTCGTAGGATGTTGTTGAGTTAGTGTGTGTGATTGGTTAGGAGCCCCGAGGGCTCGGGAGTGTTTTCGGAGGTGTTCAGGGTGGTATTGGAGTTAGGAAAAATTGCAGAAAAATCTGCTGTTGGTGCACAGTGAAATCCTTCTTCGCGTTCGCACTCCTCCCCTCGCGTTCGCGTAGCTCTGTGTCTTCCTTCTTCGCGTTCACGTCCTACACCTCGCAATCGCGTTAGTCAAATTCAGGACCCCAGTTGTTTCCTCTTCGCGTTCGCATTCAGCTGTCCGCGAACGCATAGCCTTGCCACTTGCCTCATCGCGTTCGCGGGGTCCTTCCCGCGTTCGCATAGTACAAGTCCTGGACCCAGCCTTTCCCTTCTATGCGTTCGCGATGAGCCTTCCGCGAACGCGATGCTTCCCAGTCCTCCTTCTTCGCGAACGCGACACCCCTGTCGCGAATGCGAAGGTAAAAAACGCCCAGTGATTTTGTTAAAAATTTCAGAAACAGTAGCTTCAAGTTTTCGTTCAAAAATACACGAGTTCATCTTCTCCACAGCCCATAGACGATTTTTAGAGCTCTTCTTCACCAAAGTTTCTTGGGTAAGTATTATCTAACTCGTTTTCTTCATTTTCAATCATCATTTATCAAATTCCTAGACCTAAAACATGTAATTTAGGGTGTAAATTAAGGGTTTTGGGTAGAGTTAGGTTTTTGAGAATTTTGGGTGATTCAACCTCAATTTGGGGTCGAATCTTAAAACAAATTGCATATTTGAACTCGTGGGATTATGGGTGATTGGGTTTTGGTCCGAGCCTCGTGTTTGGACCATGTGGGCCCGGTGTCGAATTTTGGTATTTTTGGAAGAATGCTAGGAAATTCATATCTAGGCCATGGGATGTTGCTATTGAGTCTTTATTGATATTATTGAATTAATTATGCCTAGATATCATTGTTTCGGAGTCGGATTGTAGAGGAAAGGCGGTAATTGAGGATTGATCGCTATTCTTGGACCGAGGTAAGTGTTTGATCTAACTTTGGCTTGAGGGAATAGGATTAGGATATTATTTGCTAAATGTTGAGTACGGTGTATAGATATGGTGACGAGTATCTATACACCGGTGCCTAGCATGACCGTGAGCCCTTATTTGTGCGTATTTGGGATTCTGTGGTGACTCTTCCTTATTTAATGGATGGTTTCAATATAGTATGAACAGTATGAAGAGGAAATATGATTTGTAAATTTCTTGGAGCGTTGGCTCGAATTATGACATGGTTAGGGAGTAAGAAAGGAACGAAAGAGAAAGAGATGTAATTATCCCCTTGCCGGGACGTGGGAATTATTGTTGTTGCTCCCTTGTCGGGAAGAAAATGTTTATTTGTATTCTCCCTTGTCGGGATAGTTGGATTGATATTTGTTCCCTTGCCGGGAAATCATTATATATTATACATTGGGATCGTGTGGCACGCCGACCACTTATATATTATAAATTGGGATCGTGTGGCACGCCGACCACTTATATATTATAAATTGGGATCGTGTGGCACGCCGACCACTTATATATTATAAATTGGGATCGTGTGGCACGCCGACCACTTATATATTGTAAAATGGGATCGTGTGGCACGCCGACCACTTATATATTATGAAAATGAGATCGTGTGGCACGCCGACCACGTAATATGTGTTGGAAGGAACTAGTTGTGATTTTCCCTTATGTATTCCTACCGTTCTATTTTATCTGTTATCCCCAAAAGCATGTTTCCCCTCCCAGTCTTAATTATTACTTTCCGCTGTTATTTTTTGTAGTACTTGTACATATATATATATATATATATATCTGGACAGGTTGATTGGTAGTTCCGTCTAGCCTCGTCACTACTTCGCCGGGGTTAGGCCAGGCACTTACCAGCACATGAGTTCGGTTGTGCTGATGCTACACTTCTGTGCTCTTTTGCACAGATCACGGTACCGGAGCAGNCACCCTTGTTGTAATAGCGTCCGAGCAGAAACGATTAAACTCTCGTTCAGGTTCACATCTCATCTTGCTCTGTTTTATGTACGTATGAATCAAAGTATGGTTGGAGCTTAAGATATGAAAGTTTAAGTTACATTTATCAATTTCTGGATTCTCGTTTTCTATATGTTAAGGTGTTTGATTTCTTTATGTGTTGAAATATGTTTTAAAGTTGGGCTTGCTAGATTTTTACATGAATGGCTGAACTTCTGGTCCGCTCTGTGGTTGATAGATGAGACGTAGTTGTTGTTTGTCGATTCATTGATTCACAGAATTTCTTGCACATCTATAATCCAATACGAGTTCATGAAATTGTCACCCAATTAGTTTTTTTTACTGCTGTTTTGCTGCTCAATCAGTCGCATTTATCAGAACAGGTTACGAGCGGCAGAAGTTTAGTGATTCGCGTTTGTTATGAAGCAACATCTGGTTTAGATTTCACTTGTCCAAGTGATGAGCTGATTTAACTTAGGTCCCATGATAAGGTTTGGTTCATTCTTGTCGTGTTTGATTTAGCTTTGCGTTGGTCTAAAGGGGTGTTCAAGCCAAATTGCTTCGCTGATTGTGTATGCTCATACTTGCTCTATTTTCCTTCTTTTGCCCAAATTTCGTCTGCCTTGTTACTGATATAGTAATTTTGCTCTCTCGAGCTGCTGAAGAAGTCGATTTTAGCAATAAATTGAGCTGATATATGCAGTATTTTGAGGGGCATTTTGTCAGGGTTGTTAAGCTGTTTAAACTCCTTCTGTTCTGCACTGTGTTGGAAACAAATCTGCCAGTTTTTTTTAGTGCATTTGTTTGATTTGGTCAGGGCATTTGTTTGATTTTGTGGTTGTTGTTCAAACCAAATAACTGATGCTTCCATATACAATCTTCAGAATGTTTTGTTTGCCTTCTTCTTCTTTGAATTAAGTTCGTGACGGACCTTTTTGATATTTTCTCTGCGATGGGCTTGGCTGTCATCACACTAATGTGACTGAGTCAATGTTTGAACATGTCAACCTCCTGTCAGGCTTTTTCTCTATTTGTAATTAATTAGTTTGTATCTATGCCTGGTTGAGAGTGTAGTTATTGTTCATGTTTACAAAAATCATGTTCCAAAATTGAGGGACTGGAAGTTCTGTTGGATAACTTCAGTAGCTGAATCACATTCTCGGGTTCTTTTATTAAGCTCATACCATGTGAGAGTGCTAAAAGGTTTTTTTTAATTGATTGTGAAAAGGATTTTTCAAAGGGAGGTAGTTCATTCGCATTTGAAAGGAAGTGAGAATTCATTTCAAATTATTTTTGTGTTCTGTTTAGCCGAGTTGGTGATAAAAGTTGTTGGCCTTCAAGTGAGCATGTTAGTCTTGTTACTATGCTGATTAAGGATCACATTTGGATGGCTTCTTCTTTTCTGTTAAAATGTGCCAATAGTTTAGGTGAAGTCTAAGGATAATATGAATTCTCGCTAACTCCATGCTTTGATTGATTTGTTTCTGCATTGATCAACGTTTCATGACTAGAATTTTGGCATTCTTTTTATGGATTGTGTTTCCCTGTTAGCTTAGAAGTTTGTCAGAAAACGAATTGAATCAGAAATAGGAGCCCTTATTTAATTCATCTTGAATCCTTAGAATAATCGAGGCGTGCCATTTAGCAAATTCAACGGCCCTCGCAAAGTGCAAACGCGTAGTTGCTTTAGGCGCGTATTTTAATAATATACTTTCCTAAACTCGGGTGCACATTTATGTGACCCAAATCCAAATCTCAACGATTTTGAAACATGTCAAAAACCACGGGTGCATTTATGTGATGTGGTTCGAGACGTGTTTTAATAACGTTGTAATTTTCTCTAAAAAATAAATAAAAGCGGTTAAAGTTAAAATTTGCACATAGGTTCATAATTGTTTAAAATCAGATAATTAAGCCGAATATGATAGTTGAGCGACCGTGCTAGAACCACGGAACCCGAGAATGCCTAACACCTTCTCCCGGGTTAACAGAATTCCTTACTCGGATTTCTGGTTCGCGGACTGTTAAACAGAGTCATTCTTTTCCTCGATTCGAGATTCTAAACCGGTGACTTGGGACACCATAAATCTGCCAAGTGGCGACTCTGAATCTCTTAATAACAAATCCCATTTCGATTGTCCTTTAATTGGAAAAATTCCTTTATTATATCCTCCCGAGGGTGTAGTGAAAAAAAGAGGTGTGACATTGTGAAATGCATGCTATAGAAAAGCATTTAGCCTGTCTGGTCAAGCATTTTTTGGGGTCAAAAGTGGGGAAAATTCAAAAATAGCCAGATTTACAAGTGGTCGTTCAAAAATAGCCCAGTTTCAAAAGTAATTAAAATTTAGCCACTTTTCATGTAAAGATAAATCTGAGCAAAAACACTGTTCAAAACCCGAGAAATACGCCAGTATATTATGCTGGAGTTCCAGCATAAGTACACTTGAACTCTAGCATATTATACTGGAGTTCCAGGATGAGTATGCTGGAACTCCAGCATAATATGTTGGAGTTCCAGCATAAATACTCTAGAACTCCAGCATAATATACTGGTGTTCCAACAAAGTATACCGGTCCAGTATAATATGCTGGAAGTTCATACACAAGTGCTCGAATCTCCAGTATATTATGCTGGAACTTTCCGTTTGTTGGAGTTCCAGCATAATATGCTGGAAGTTCCACTACTAAAAAACAGCTGATTTGCGACTGAATATTTGCGACCGAAAGAATCAGTCACAAATTTGCGACTGATTCAGTCGAAATTTTCAAAAATAATATTTGCTATATTTTTTTAAATTTTTTCGACTATTTTTCCGCCAACATTGGTCGCAACGTTTCGCGCAAAAATCCGGGATAAATTATTGCGATGGATTCAGTCGGAAACCAAAAGTCAAACAATTTTATTTAATCATTTGCGTCCGTTTCGGTCGCAAATAATTTTAAACTCTGGTCAAATTATTTTTTTAAAATTGCGACTAAAACGGTCGCTAGTTTTTCGACAGAATCAGACGCAGATTATTTTTAAAAACCTAGCCCGCCCCAATGAGCTAAAAAATGACAAGACCTAAATNAGTAAACTCCGCCTACCAAGAGACCCAACCCCCCCCCCCCCCCCGATTTCGTCTTCTCCAAACGACCCACCCCCTAACTTCATCTCCCTCACACCACCCCCCTTCACCAAACTCGTCGGAGAAACAGCCAACGCCCACACCTCATCTCCCTGAAACCAGTCGTCTACCAAGCCCGCCGAAAATCGGGCGAAACCTTCCAGTCCCTCTCAATTCCGACGCTGAACACACACAGGAACAGAGATGGGAGATTAAGGGCAGCAGCGCCTGAAATCACACCAAATCCAACCAAAATAGAGCAAAAAAGCTGCTGTAAATCCAGCCGCAAACGACACTAAAAGAGACTCGAACTCTTTCCTCCTCTTCCTCCAAAAATCAACTCAAACCAACCACTCAAGCATCCACCATTAGAAGCAGCGAAACAAGCTGCAAATAGCTCTCAAACTGTTCAAGTACGAGCAGCTTTTTGGTCGTGGTTCGAGTCGCTGAAGTTGGGTCCGATTGTCGTCGAGTTCGAGTTCGTTGGAGTTTCCGTTCGTTAGCTTCAGTTCTGGTTAAGCTGGAGAATGAGCAACACAGCCCAGTTTCAGTTCTTGAATCTCCATTTCAAGAAGATGATGAAGAAGGAATTGCCTTCTCTTTCCACCGAAACCTTGCTAATTTAGACAGTAAGTTTCAATCTCCAATTACCTTAATTATGATATAGGACAGAAACATAGTACTATAATACTCCAATAATAAATGTCACAGTTTTAGAAATGGGTTTGTCTTTATTATATTGAGTATAAGGTCTGTACATTGACAAGATTCATATACCATTAAGTTAAATTAACCTACCATAAGAGGTAACTTTCCCTAACAATAAGCTTAATAAGATAACATAAAAGATAAAGTAATAACCTGTTATAGCCGATTAATTGTTGCTATAGTGTAAAATTTCTACTATCAGTATATAGCAAATAATTTATTCTTCCCCGGCTGATTATCATTCCCCGTGACGTCGGGTGAGTTTTTATTCAATTTCCTTTTAAAAACTTTCAATAAAATTTTGCATATAATGAATTTAATGATATTTTATATGTTAAAATTAAATGCAGGTTTTTGCCATCCTTTCAGGCCGCGCATATGGTAATGGAATCTATGAAGCCATTTTTTGACGAGCCTTGGAATTCTTAGAGACAGATACCGTACCAGATCAGAATTAATATGTGGCAACAATTTAAGGTAAGATAAATTAATTTTTATTAATACTTATCCTCATTCGTCTAATATTATTTATTCAATTTTGCAGGTTCAGTGCGTATGGCAGCCAACACTTGAAAATCTGGTGCATGATAACTTCGAGAAGAAAACACAGAAGCTGATAACAAATTCATATCATGTTGCTAGGAAAGGTGGCAAAAAGCCTAATTGGATATGTGAAGATATCTGGTATCAGCTCTTGGCGAAGTGGAACACCCCTGAGTGGAAGAAGAAGAGTGAACAAGCAAAGTTAAACAGAGCTTCTACTAAGGGTGGAGCATTGCATACTGGAGGTTCTATTAGTTTTGCAGCCCATCGTTGGAGAATGGTAATTTCATTATAAAATATTCTTAGTTTTACAAGCATGCAAATTGAACATACATACATACATACATACATACATACATACATACATACATATATATATATG
>NC_031999.1:36343148-36350886 GCF_001879085.1 Nicotiana attenuata
ATTGAATTTTGGATTGCTATATTAGGTTTTTGGTTAATTGTTAGGTGTTTGGTTGGCTATTTTATTTGGCAGGTGGGTAATTAGAAATACAGTAGGATTCTGCCTAAAAATGCCAAGATTTGCGACTGAATCCAACACAAAGTTCACCAGGAATTATCCAGATTTGCGACTGATTCAGTCGCAAATTGAAAATTTCTAACAATATTTAATTAATTTTTGCGACTGAATCAATCGCAAATGGAGAATTTTCAATATTTTTAATTAATTAATAATTATTATTTACGACTGTTTCACTCAGAAGTTAGTGACTGATTCTGTCGCAAATATAGCGACGGATTCAGTCGCAAATTTAGTGACTGATTCAGTCGCAAATTTCTAAATTTCAGATGACCTCGCATTTTTCATTTTGCGATTGCATCCGTCGCAATTTTTCGACTGACTCAGTCACAAATATATTGCAACCACGTGTTTTCTGACTGACACTTTTCAGTCGCAAATCGGTCGAAAAAATACGATTTGCAACTGATTTGCCACTGTTTTGACGGTCACAAATTTGTTGTTTTTTAGTAGTGTATTATGAAGCTGTTCCAGACCTTACGCCGCCGAACAGAGCATTATTTCTCAAAACGACCGGCCGGGTCGTTACAATATCACATATATTAACTGAAAATAATAATAATAATAATAATAATAATAATAATAATAATAATAATAATAATAATAATAATAATAATAATAATAATAATAATAATAATGAATCCTTAGGCTATGGGTAAACCTAAACCAACTGATGGATTAAATTGATAAGATTGAGTTAGAATTGATGGATTAAAATCTAAGTCAATTGAATGGTGGAAATTGATCGAATTCTCCATGTTTGGATGAAATAATAGTTTGGTGAGTTAGAATTGATTAGATAGAAAAAGAATATGGATAAACCTAAATTGACGAATATTTAGGGTAAGATAACACACCCTAAGCAGAGAGATATTTGGGAATTGATTACAATTTGACCAAATTAAGGCAATTACGAAATTGACTGAAGTATTTAAATACCTAGACTGATAATCTTTTAACCCTAAAATTTAAATAGAGACCACCGGTTAACCGGTAATAAACTTTAGATTCGAAATATTTGAACGTAGTATAACTCTTTCATTGCTTTTCGATAGCTCGATTTTCAACTATAGCATATTTTAAAATTATTTATAATACTGTATTACTCATTTGTTCCACTTTTTTTGGTACAGTTTGATAGGAAATTTTAGCAAGAAATTTTTAAAAATGTGTGATCTAAAAAATGCTATAATACTTGTATCCCTATAAGATTTTCAAAATTTGCGGTCTTAAACAATATGTAATAACATTTGTGAAGGTATAAATTTTTTTAATTAAAAGTGTTCACTGAACGTTATTTAATATTATTTGTAGTTGTTTCTTTTCTTTTCTTTTCTGTGGGTAGGCAGAGTATTGGGAACATAAGTATAATGACATCTTTGTCTCTTTCCAACATAGGACTGATCTAGAAAATAATAATTAAAGACATAAGACTGTTCTTGATGCAAGATCACAGAGAAAAACAGAAATGAAATAAAATCTAGACCAATCACTATATTTTTATGTTTCCCTCAAACTAAATGGTGACGAACCGACTATCTACCAAATACAATTAAGACAGCATAAGTAGTTTAGATTTAATAAATCTCCATTTAATATAATGTCTTAGTGGGGTACTAGAGTCCTTATAAGCGGATTTAAAGTTTTAATTTAAAGATCAACATTTAAATTCTTATGACCGAATCTATTATACTGTTAATATTATGAGTTTAAAATTTAATATTTTGTTAAAATGTTAATAGCTTTTCATATATATAATTATAATTTGTGTCGAGTTCACTAGGTTTAGATGAATACAGTAATTATGTTCTATAAAAGCCACTAGAGAGTACAACATAGTTGCTTAATAATGTCGTTTTGTGCTCTCTAAAATTACAATGGAATAAAACTTGGTGGAATAATTAGATAAAAAGACAGGAAATTAAATATAAAAGCAAAAAGATATAAATAAAACTAAAATAAAAGAAAGAATATTATTCGTACTAGTAAAAAAAATCAACAACTATAATAATAGTTTTCAATTATTTGTTTCCCTTTATTGTCGTACCTACTGTACTATATACAAAACAGCCTTACCCTTGGCTCGTCTGGCAAAATGAGTACACGAGTGCTGAATTAATCCATAAATTACTAAATACAAAATGTAATCTGATAAATTTAGTGTAAACACCGAATACAAGTACGTTTATTATATTCTAACGTCAATACTTCTAGAATATTCATAATCGATTATGCTAGCATTTTTGAATTAAGTTCATAATAGAAAGCCATATTATTTAAACTGTATATTCTTTTTTGTGCTTGAATAATAAAAAAATAAATGAAAACAAATTTTTTTGTGGCAAAGAAAGACTTTTTTGGGAAAAGCGTTTTAAACCTAAAACTTGTGGCTAGTCTTGTTGCATCAAGAAGGATAGATATGTTTTACACGTTTCTCTATGGAAATAATTCCTCATGCACGATTTCGTTAAATCCAGGTATTATTAGGTAATATAGCGTGGACTTTTAGGATGATATCGTCGATGATATATTTACTTATATTTGGATGTTATTTTCGTGGTTACGATTACGCTTCAAAACATATTATCTATTTGCTTTCGTTGTTTGTACTTGTATTCTATCAATACATACATAAATATATTCAACTTATCCACACAATACTATTTTCCAGTAAAGGAGAGTCAATTGATTCTCTTGGACAAAATTAGCTTCGCCTATTATGTTGAGTTGTTGACCCTTTGAAGCAAACTTCACTTAAGAAGCTGCAATTCTTTTGCTACACGAAAAATATTCTTACTGAAAAAGTCTTAAACTTTTGACAAATCAAAACGTGGAGAATTCATCCTAATACATCACCCAAAAACTAAATATTACATACCTAGCTGGAATACTTTCTCCTTCTTCTTTTTTTAATGTGCTTTTCATTCGATTTTTACGAGATCGAATTTTAATTAATTTTGTGTAAGACCTTTTAGAGGAAAGTGCTCCCTACCAAAAAAAATTCCTTCCAAAAATTTAAGGAAAAATGATATTGTATAACAGTCGTAAAAATAATAATCGAAAAAATATATAAAATTTGTATATTTTTTGTATTTATATATATACGCACACACATTCTATATGTTATATACAAAATTTATATATATATACACACACACACACACACATTCTATATGTTATATACAAAAATTATACAAGTTTTGTATATTTTTTTAGCTATCATATGTAAATAGTTTCTGGCGTAGGCTAAAAGTGATAATAGCTCTGTATAGGGTAAAATATGATATGACACGTGGTCATCTAAAGGAAGGACACGTGGAATCCATGACGAGGATGGCCGAAGACCGAACAGAGATATTCCGCTTGTCACCGGAAGGGATAATGTTCATAGAAGTGTGTTAAATACCTTGCGCCCGGTAGCAGTTAATAAGGAATATTCTGCAACATTAAGAGCAACGACCCGTTACAGGGAATTTGGCATTTATGTCCACCCCTCATAATTGACATTAAAAGAGGGCATGATCCTAGGACCTCCTTCCCAAATCGCAGCTATAAATAATGAGCTTGGTTATCATTGTAAAGGTGACGAATTTTCTGCCAAACTTACACTACATTCTATACAAAGCTTAATACAAGTTTATTTTCTTACTTTTCCATTTCATCTTTGTTGTGCCCGGAAACTTTGTTCCCAGAACTGCCATCTCTGTTATTTTGTCTACATTCTAAGGCTAAGTATCACATAATTCTTTACTTATTTTATTATTTTCAAGATCAAATTAGTTCACTTATTTAGAAACCACGTATAAATTCAACTGATACGTTTTACGGGTAAACAAGCTCAAAATTCAAATCCAAAACACTAATTAAGGCCTAAGGATAAACGAATCATATCCTAACACTAAACCTCGATAGTATTTCACTTTCTTCTTCATTTTTTGTTTATTCTAACTTCTAAGATAATATTTGAGTCTCGAGTATCATCATGATCCATGAGGAGCCGCCAACACGCCACGTTGAGGATATGCTCTGGAATATATGTTTTGTCTAGATTTTCCTTTTCAACCCTCAAACTTTATATATTACCACAATTTTCCCATCATAATTATGGTGTTAAGTTATTTATTGACAACAATTTTTTACACTATTAATGTAATATAATTAAATTTATATTTTTAATATTTGCACATAATTGAATTTATTATAATTATCTTATAAATAATTTAATTTCGTTAATATTTTTACGTCATCAATATATAATTTTTAATTCGACTTCAGATGTTGTAAAATATATGTTTCATATTAATAATTTACAAGATTTACACCGACATAATAATATGGGAACACTGAACACCCCATGCCAAAAAAACTGTAGAGAGCATGAACTCATTTTGTCTCCATTCTCACCAATTATTGGAGAAGCTAAGGGAGTTGTGAATGTCAAGTCCATTTTCATGGAATTAAACTTTCTATTCATTGATTGTTTATACTTTCTTTCCTTTTTTATTATTTTATACGATTCTGTCACTATTGGAAACCTTAAGTTTTTGTTTATGATTGTTTCATAACTTTTCAATGGTTAGTTATAAAAATATATCATTAAGACTACCTCGATGCCAAAAGTTAACCCATGAAATATTTGTTAGGACCGAAAAAAGTCAGGTGTCATGCGGAAGCTAGTAAAGCAAATTTTCAACGACGATAAATCAAACACAAAAGAAAAATATACCAAAAGAGACATAAAAATATAACGTGGTTCGGTCAACTGACCTACATCCACGGCGGAGATGAGCAATCCACTATATAAAAAGAGAGTACAAAATATTGAGAGAACAACCTCAAGAAGAGGCAAACACAAGTGACACACTAACACGTGTCCCGTAAAGTTCTCCCCCTAAACACGACTCTCAAACCCCATATGGCTACATTGTGAATGCTACTGAATGAGAAGACAATTTATAGAACTCCAAACCTTTCTTACAAGAAAAGGGACTAGCCAAATATGAAAGAATTATATTTTCCTTCTAGGAAAAGAAAAACTCAATTATGGTAAATATGTTGTCCTTTCCGAGATAGAAAAACCAATTATTGTAAGAAAATCTGGACAAACACCTAACAATATTATCCAAGATTATATAAAGATATGAAATTCTCATCCCACAATTACCTCGTACTTTAGGTCTGCCAACTAGAGCACAATGGCGTACACATAATATTTTATAAATGGTGTCATAGTTTGAAAAGTGGATTAATGAATAAATTACTATAATGATAAGCGATGACATTTTTATATTTATCCTTAATTTTTATTTATGCATATTTAGTAAATATTTTCGACGAAGCATTGTCCCGTGACAACAAATATAACAAGATACATACGCCCGCCTCTGCTGGTGCATGAAAAACATAATATGGATTGTAGGGTAGAGCGAACTGAACCTAACTATGATATCATAATAAGAATAAAATGGACCTTTAAACCTAATTTAATTTCAAAGCTAACTTATGAGGCGAGAATCTCAACATCGAAGTTGGCTCGGAACAAACAACGTCCAACTATCCTTGCCTTCTGTATTACAGTTCATATGAAAAGTAAATGATTTGACCTTTCGTTCTTTCTTTTGGAGATGATAGGGGCAGTAAATATAAGAAACCCAAAGCAGAAAAAGTCATTTTTGAAAGTTGTAATTTTCTGCAAGTGCTTGTCTAAAACGACCTGTTTGGCAAATACCTTAAATATAGCTAAAGAAAATGCATATTACCTAAATCTTTCCGAAAGATTTATAGTCCTCTTTTTCTTCTAAGGACAAGAAGCATATGTATTAAGAGCCAGAAAATATAAAAATAAATATATCTGGACTGTTATTTTGTTAAAATTATTTATGGAATATGTGCTTTCCATCTCCTACGTACCAAAATGTTCACAAGCTGCCAGTGAAGAAAATCATTAGTAAGATTATGTAAATATAAGGAACAAGGGTATTTAATGCCACAACATTTGGTAAATTTTTATTTATTTAATTTTTTCCCAACCACTTATTATTTATAAAGGTAACAAGAAGGGGATGGTTATAAAACAATAAAACAAGAAGAAGTATTGCAGAGAAAAGTAGGGAGATAGAATTCTTATTTATTTGGGATCAATTATAATAGAATAGAACTCTTCTATTTATAGGGAAAATGTGACTTAGCCGCCAAGTAACAAACCCTAAAATCTCTCTAAAATATAGACATTCACCTTAAATAGAATTCTATTTATAACAGGGATTTTGTTTTTGCTTCTTCATTTATTCCATATGCAAAATTTCCACGTACCTTAATGTCCCTGGGTATGGAAAAATCCTTGGTAGGGAGCGCTTCCCCCTGAATGGGGCCCTACGCAGCGCGAATCCGGATATAATCGGGCTCTGCGGGTATCAAACACCGGGTGGGAACAAAAAAAAAAAAGGGAAAGAATATATTGTCGGTGCAGACCAATTATTTGAAACTTCTAGCTGCTTTTCTATAACTAGCTCATAACTTCTTCATATTGACAAAAAAAAAACTAGTATTTACCTTGAATTAGATTTTACTCCAACTTATAGTTTCTGTAACTACAACGAAATTATTATAAATTTTATATGCTCATATCCTCTACATCACACTTAACTTCCACTAAAAGAAAACTATTGATGTGCCTGGGGAAAAAGTTATAATGTGTTCAACGAAAGCAAAATATCATTAAGAATTGTTTTGACGGACATTAACTTGAGTAACTTTTTTATTTTATTTTTCACTTAATTTGCTGTATCAGGAGAAGCATCGTCATGCTCATTAAAAAAGGAAATGTTTTCTTCAAAAAATATTTTTTATTCAAAATTTGAACTCAAGACTCATTAAGAGCGAAAAAAATCATATCCAACTTACCATTATATTCGATTATGCTTTGAATAAGATGATTTATTGATTTGGTATCCATCTTAAATTAAAAAGATAATATTCTTTTTAATTTTGTAATTCATCTAATTTGACATCCACTCCTCACCTCCCAAAGAAGAATACAAAGATAATAAATTGTGATAGTTAATATCCACATGATCTCCTAGTCACTCCCTTGTCATTTTTATCCAAAAATAATAAGAAATAAGTTGAAACAAAACTTTATTTTATTTCCATTATTCATCTGCTATCTAAAAAGTAAAAATTGCATTAATCTCAATTTACATCAGATAGACTTACTAAAAGATAAACAATTCTCTAAGTAAGATTTATATTCTCAATATTTGAATCGGAGATTCTTTATGGCCGTACTTTTAGTGTTAAAGTAATTTTACTTTTTTATTTTAAACAACTCTCTAAGTAAGATTTATATTCTCAATATTTAAATTCGAGATTCTTTATGGCCGTAGTGTTAGTGATAAAGTAATTTTGCTTTTTTACTTTTTATTTTTAAGAGAGTTTAGAATTAAGGCATAATTACTATCATACGCTCTAGTAAAATAACTTTTGTGAAACCCTAACTATAGTAAATTATTATTCGAAACCTAGGACTTATTGTGTTTTATTTTCAAGAGACCGATCCCTAAAATACAGTAACATTTGTGAGAGAGTCATGAACAGAAATGGACACTTCAACTTCACCCCC
>NC_031999.1:36350906-36382378 GCF_001879085.1 Nicotiana attenuata
AAAAAACTTGAACCCCTGAAGACAAAAGCATATGTCAAGCACTTGCCTTCCACAATTTAGCTTTTATTTCTTCTATTCCCTTTTTGTTATTTACCAAACAAAAACAAACTTCTTATTTTCCTCCCTTTATTCTCTCCCTATATTTTCTCTTTCTACAAAAAATAAAAAACCCTGAAAATAAAAGGAAAAAAGTAAATCAAAACATAGAAATTCATCAGAAACTTCTTCAAGATTAGACCACTGACCACCCAATAGCAAATTCCCATTTTTTGTCGATAAAACTTTTGCCCTTTTTTTTCTCCCATAAATTTAGCTCAATTCTCTCTCTTTTTTCTCCCTCTAAACGAAAATTCTCTGTTAATTTCTTTACATTTCCCAGAAAATTTTGACCTTAAATTCAGCTATTTTCTTTATAATTTTTTCCCGTTAATATAACTTTCTTGAAGGCTCTAATTTCTCAATATCTTGTTGAAAAATAGCCTATATGAGGACATTTAGCACATGGTGTCTTCAAAAATTTCAACTTTACAACTTTATGTGCTCTGGCTATTGGTTTGATTGATTCTTTGTGAGGTTTTAGCAGCTGGGTGTTTGATAATTTCTCAATTTCTTAGCTAAAAATTAAAATTTTGGTCAAAAAATGGCTACAATTGCAATTGAGTCAGCAGTGGTGTTTGAGTCTTCACGTCGTTTTGGAGATCTGAGAGGAATCCGGTGGCGTATTGATTTGGGGATTTTGCCTTCTTCTCCTTCTTCAACCATTGATGATCTTCGCCGTGTCGCCGCTGACTCGCGTAGAAGGTATAAATTTTGTTTTTTCTTTTACCCTTTTGGCTATTTTGCTCGTTTCTGTTAATTTTCTTGTTTCTTGTAATAAAAAGGTAGAGACTTTACATAATGGTAACTTTACATTTTTTTGTTGATTTTTAGTTATAGCCTCTAGTTAGATCATATATCAAGTTGAGGTTTTGTGCGCAATTTGCTTTTTCTTTGACCCTTTTGGCTGTTATGCTTGTTGCTGTTGATTTTCTTGGTTATTTAATTAAAAAACAAAGTAACTTTACATAATGGTAATTTCATATTTTCTGTGATTTTTAGTTATAGCCTCTGATTGCATCATATCTCAAGTTGATGTTTTGTATTTTGTTGCAAATGTTGTAGAAGGTATGCAATTTGCATTTTCGCGTTGACCCTTTTGGCTATTATGTTGGTTTCTGTTGATTTTCTTGTTTGTTGTCATAATAAGTAGAACCTTTGCATTTTTTTTTGTTGAATTTTAGTTATAGGCTCTGTTCACATCATATATCAAGTTGGGTTTTTGTATGTTGTTGCAGATGCTTTGGGGATGTTCTCGGATTTTTAATCTTTGATTTGTCAACAATATATTGCATGATATGTTAAAAACTGCATTTTTTTTAAAAACAAAAATCTAAGAAGTTAACAAATTGGTAAAAGTTCACAAAGTTGCATAAGTTTGAGAGATAATTTGCTGTAAGCTTTTTACTTTCCTTAATCAGTTTCCTCTGGTTTCAACTGCAAACAGTAGCACAGAGTTCAAATTGCATAAGCTACTCATCAGCTTTGCAGTCGCCTATTTCTGGCTGTTGCTTTGGTGGATTCTATAATTAAAAATAATGGAATCCCATTTTCTTGATGCCATGGCATGGGGCTTCATCCCTCAAGTTAAGGTTATGTGTTAATGATGTTTTGACATGTTTGATCATCTCTTTGTTGTTGAATTCTTGTTGCGGTGTCATTGTTCTGAATTTTATATACATCTTATAGTTTTGTATAATAGCATATTGGGTAGTTTACTGAATATCAAACGGTCATGTCTTGAGGGTTTCTTTCTCCAAGTCTATACGTGGGAGATTGTGGGTTTTGATCATACCATTTATTTTCAATTTCGTGATGATATAAATTCCGCTGTGTTAGTTTTCTTTTTATTTCTATGTTCTCACTATGATAAAGAGGTACTTAATACATAAATGTTTTTGTGTAACACGTTTTTGGTTTGTGTAGGTATGCTTCTTTGAGAAGACAGCTTCTTATTGATCCACATATTCCTAAAGATGGAAGTAATTCTCCTGATCCTGTCATAGACAATCCATTGTCACAAAACCCTGGTAGGATATCTGCATCATACTTTCAAGTCATTTTCTTGTCTCTTAGTTTTAGCAAGGGAAATGCTGAAAACTGTTCAAGCTTGAGCACCTTCGAACATTTGAATCTTGTTAATTAGACCATCCTGAGGAAACAATTATTTGGGTCCTGCAATATTAAAAGTATATCTCCATTTTACTCGATCTTGCATTACAAAGTACTTGAATAAAACTGTAACTTGTCATTGAGTACATGCTGATGATTGGTGTGGTAATGCAGATAGCATGTGGGGTCGCTTCTTCAGGAATGCTGAACTGGAGAAGATGGTTGACCAGGATCTTTCGCGTTTATATCCTGAGCATGGTAGCTATTTCCAGACTCCTGGATGCCAAGCCATGTTGAGGAGAATTCTACTACTTTGGTGCCTTAGACATCCAGAGTATGGTTACAGACAAGGTAAATCATAATGTTGACAAACTTATTATGCGCTACTGCTTATTGTGGAGCGTAATTGGCCTTTTCTAGTTTGTGGCGTCTCGTATAAGATATATGTTCAGTTCTTAATTAATGAATCAAGATGAAAGTCCTTCAAGCTTAGCAACCAGAGTGCAGGCAATCATGATCTTGAATTTGCCATGTAAACCTAGTGGCAAAATCGCTAATCATCTCTCCTGTTTGTCTTCTCATTATATTAATGAAGAAACTTTCTGCTTTGGTTTGCAGGGATGCATGAACTGTTGGCTCCACTTCTCTATGTCCTTCAAGCTGATACGGAGCAGCTTTCTGAAGTTAGGAATCTTTATGAGGATCATTTTGCTGACAAATTTGATGGGTTCTCATTTCATGAAAATGACTTGACATATAAATTTGACTTCAAAAAATTCTCGGAATCTGTGGAAGATGACAATGGATCTCAGAAGAGTCCAGTGAAAATTACTAGTTTAAGTGAACTTGATCCGAAGGTTCAAGCAGTTATTTTATTAAGTGATGCATATGGCGCCGAAGGTGAGCTTGGTATTCTTCTATCGGAGAAGTTTATGGAGCACGATGCATATTGTATGTTTGACGCTCTAATGAGTGGGGCTGGTGGTGCTGTTGCTATGGCGGAATTTTTTTCCCCTTTACCATATGGTAACTCGCATACTGGATATCCCCCTATCATTGAAGCTTCAGCATCATTATACCATTTGCTTTCGCTAGTCGATTCTTCTCTCCACAGTCATCTTGTTGAACTAGGGGTTGAACCACAATATTTTGCGCTTCGCTGGTTTCGAGTACTATTTGGGCGTGAATTTGCGCTTGAGGACTTGTTGATAATCTGGGATGAAATTTTTGCATGTGACAACAAGAAGTTGGAGAAGCCTTGTGAAAATGATACCGAGTCCAGCTCTGGAGTCTTAAATTCATCCAGGGGAGCATTTATATCAGCTTTTGCAGTTACTATGATACTTCATTTGAGGTCTTCATTGCTTGCCACTGAGAACACTACTACTTGCCTCCAAAGGTTGCTAAATTTTCCAGAAGATATGAATCTAGGAAAACTGATAGCTAAGGCAAAATCATTGCAGGCGCTGGCAGTGGATGCCAACAATTCAGCTCCATTAACTGATCATACTGGGATCTATGGTAAAAATCAGTCAACGGTTGTAAGAGGTCATAGCCATTCAGTTGATTTAAGCTCCCCAAAAACTCCACGAGGTCCTGTAGTACCTGAAAGCTATTGGGAAGAGAAGTGGAGAGTTTTACACAAGGAAGAAGAGCGCAAGCAAAATAGTGCGGAAAAACAAGTTCCAAACCAAAGAAAAGGTTGGTCTGAGAAAGTGAGGTTGCGTCTTACTAGAACTGAGTCTGCTCCATCTCCATCTACAGTTGATAATGGAAAAAAAGCTCCCAAGTCAGTGAGGAGAAGTTTGTTGAAAGATCTTGCTCAGCAGCTTGGTGCCGATGAAGATATAGAAAAGCTTATTGATGATGAAAATATAGAGCAGGAAGCTCCAGTTGACGTTGTCGGACAAGATTGTAATGATGGAAATTTTACTTGCACGTCTGAGCAGTCATGCTCCACTGGAAGTGCCGCTAGTGATCAGAATTCGTCTATTTTCTCAGATCCTCCAAGCCCTATTAGTGATGCAAATGATCACGAAAATAGATCTGAAAGAAGTAGTGTTGCATCAAATTTCTCAGCCGATGAAAATGATGCTGATGGAAATAGTGGTGAGGCATCTTGTACCAATCTAGAAGTCTCACCTCTCCCTATTTCTGTTCCCCCTCAGCAGACCTCGCTAAAATCTTTAGGAAGTGCTGACTCTGGGGGAAAGGGTCCAGTAGACTTTAAGGAGCGGAAACTTCTATCTGGTAAATTTCAGTGGTTATGGAAATTTGGACGAAATGGTGGTGAGGAGACGTCTGAAAAAGGTATCTGTGACTCCACGAAAGCTTGCAATAGTGGGAATAATCCAGACAGTGCTGCTGATACATCTAATAACAGTGGAATTAGCAAGGGAGAATCTGTAGACCAGAATTTAATGGTTAGTTTGAGAAATCTCGGACAGTCGATGCTTGAGAATATCCAGGTAAGACTTATATCATGGTAAACTCGGCTATATTATTTTAACTTTAATCATATCAAAAGTATAGAACTTACATGAATTTTCGGAACTCACCTGCAACTTACTTAGGACAGGTTTTATCCATCCATCTGATTGCAACTAAACCAAATACATTGAGTTGTCTACTTAAATCCATCAGTATATCTCTATCCACATAATGCTGTGATATATTTGCATTAGCGAGAAACTTCTGTGTTATTTATTTCTGCGATTTTGCAATACCAGCAGTCTGTTTATGGGATGACTGTTGCACTGTGTACTTATCTACCAAACTCACTGTGCTATAGTCTGTTCATTAATTCAAGAATCATCATTTTGTGCAGGTGATTGAATCAGTTTTTCAGCAAGATCGCGATCAAGTTGGGACCTTAGAAAACCTTTCGAAAAATGTTCTAGTTGGTAAAGGACAAGTAACAGCCATGGCAGCTCTCAAGGAGCTTCGGAAAATCAGCAACCTCCTCTCGGAGATGTAAGGAGATATAGTACGTTAAATATGTATATATAGGTTTAGTAATTTAAAACGCTCGAATGCAGAATAATCAAGTCCTATTGGGCTTCTCATATCTCTTGATTGTGAGTGATTCAAAATTTTGGCATGTACCCGGATCTTAATATGTAAATACAGAATCCCCTTCAAGTTTCATTGCTCAATTATGAAATGTAACAGTTGATAATGTTAGAAGTGCAGTTCTGCTTTCCAATTACAAGCGATGAGGGAACTCTCAAAAATAAGTTGATGGTTAGCTTAAAGTTAATCAAATTCTGATGATTTCTTTGATCTGAAAAGAAGAATTTATATGGTAGATTGGTAGCTGTCAAACGTCTTGCAATCCTTCAGCTACAGTCAAACTTTTCTATAACAGTCTCATTTGTTCCGAATTTTTTTGATTGTTATAGCGAAGTGCTATTGTAGAGAATATATGTTATCATATAGCATGAAAAATTGTTCCATAAAAACTTAACTTTTATAGTGAATGGTTGTTATATAGCGATGTTATAGAGAGGTTTGACTGTATTAGTAAAGGTCAAAAGATCTTTCTTTCGAGTTATTGGCTACCAGTATTACTTCCTTGGTCAGGTATTAAGGAGAAGATTTTTTCTTACTCTTGTAACTCTCAATAATTTCTTTCTTTATGGAAAGGGTGAATGTAAACCTTAAGGGGTCTTGTGAGCAAGAAATGAATCAAGATTCGATGGTCAACTCGTTCCAATCCTGTGTAGTGTCCCCGGAACCACATTGAATACGTAGAGATGTATTCCTTAAAAAAACTAAAAGTATCGTAGGTCAGCCACTGAGTGGGCCCGGGAAGGGGAATGGGATCCTTGACTAATCTTGTATAAATGTATTGAAGTCCATTTTGCTATTGCAGTTTCTTGGGGTTGACTCTTGATTAATTTGACAAAATAACAAGGAAAGAAATAAGTAGAAGAAAGATAATGTTCCATTCCTTTCCATCATAATATTTGGACTCCTTAGAATTTCCCAAACGCAAAAAAGTTAAATTATATCTACAATTCTAAGTCCAGTCCAAAAAACAAGCCTCACATGTTGGAGAAATGATTGAGTATTCCCCTACCATAACAATTTCACTTCTATGTTTTTGCTTCATTAAGGTCATATGTCACTGATTTACTCTGGGAAGGACGCGAGCACGAAATGGATTCTTCATGACAACAGTGAGTTCCTGCAGTTGAGATAGATCAACGTCGTCTCCATCCACAGCCTTCCACTCGAAATGCCAGATCAAATTAGCCACAAACTACTCTAAATGGAGCATAGCTAAACCATAGCCTGGACATACTCTTCTCCCTGCACCAAACGGCATCATCTTAATCTCTCTACTCCCTATTATATCAAATGCTTCTGCAAATCTATCTGGTTTAAAATCCAAGGGATTCTCCCACACTTCTGGATCCAAACCCATTTCCGCAACCATGAAATTGATCGTTGAATCCTTAGGTATGACATAGCCGTTGAGTTCCACTTCCTCTGTCACCGCGTGTGGCAGCAGCAAGTGAAGCCGCCTTAGACCTTCCAAGATCACTGCTTTTAAGTAAGGCATTTTTTGTACATCTTCCTCTTTCACTGTGTTCGGGTTCCTACTTCCTTGTGTTAACTACCTCACATATTTCTTGGTATAATTTTTCCTCCTTCTATTTGACTAAGTTGGCCATAATCCATTGCAGTGAGGTGGACGTGGTATCAGTGGCCGCATTGAGGAACTCGCTGCAGAGGCTAATTATCTGTCCAAGATTAAGCTTCTTCTTTTCCTCTGGCAATTCCAAATCCAACAACGTATCCACATAGCACGCCACTTTTGCTTCATCTTCTGTTTCTTGATTCGAACCATCACTAGTCTTTTCAGCTGATTTAGCCATCATTCGTGCCTGGATCAGAGGGATAAAGAGTCCCTCTTGCTCTTGTTGCAGTTGTACGAGCTCTTCCCAACAATTCCTGAAAATGATCTTTCCTAGTCCTCTCGGGAAGAATTTGATCAGTTTCTTGAATCTGCTATTACTTAGCAGCCACCTTCGTTGTGTATCTTCAATCTGTTTAGTTTCCAACTCCCTCGATCTTTTCCCCGAAGCACATTAGGAGAAGAAGACAGAACATGGAATGCTGAAAATGATCAATTAACCTCGCGACTTGTCCAGAGTCTGATTGAGCATGAAGGAGTCGTTGAATAAGGATACTGAGTGCCCAAGATCGGGCGTTTGAGTAGGACTTGATGCGAGATGGTTGGACGATTTCAGAGGTAAGGTTTCGACGAAGGAGACGCCATAAGGGGCCATAAGGGGAAAAGCTAATGTTAATCCGTTGACTATTAACAGTCTGCATATCCTTTGGCCGATCAGAGAAAACAGTGCCGTGCTGGACTAATGCTTGGTAGGCCAATGAGTGGCTAGCGACAAATATGGAAGGACGAAGAGATCGAACTCTGAGGTTGATGAGAGGACCATACTTAGTCTTGAGTTCCCTGAAGATGAGTTGTATATCGGCATTAAACCATAGTAAGCACCCAGTCGCGCTAAAAGGGAAGGGTCAGGGGGGAGTTTCTTGTTCTTCTGGTTGGATTTGGAGAAGGTTAATAGATTGAAGATGGATTTCAAGAAGAAAGAGATACATAGAGTGATGATTATCATGAGCCATGATTCCATTGTTTTTCTGCTCCACTTTCTAAAGTCTCCTCTTCCTTCTATTATACTATATAGAACTGCTTATTGCATCTACTATTCTACAAGTTGACAATTTTTTCTTAGTAGTAGTGTTGTCACATGTGTGAGGCGAGGGGAGAAGAGAGACAGAGAAACAATAATTAAATAACTTTAGGCCTTTTTCTCCTTCTTCTTCTTCTTCTTCTTCTTCTTCTTCTTCTTCTTTTTCGGGTAACAGTGATTTTATATGGTGTTTGTGAATGTATTTTAAGGAAGTTTATGATGTTTTATACTGGTGAGCTGTTGTGGAGCTTTAATTTTTACTATTGCTTAGGGTTTCTTCTTTTTCTTTTTCTTAATTACAAAATGGGTCGTTAGATTTATTACTATTTTGACAAATTGATGATTGAGCTTTGTTCTTGATGATATTTGGAGGTTAAGTTTCAAATTTGAGCTCATTTGCAGTAGATTTAGGCATTAAATCGTATATTGGATTGTTAAAATTTGAAGAACAAATTTCTGTTTCCGGGCAATTTACACTTCAGGCCTATTTAGCCTTAAGTGCATGAAAACGTTGGTTGCACTTCAGACCCTTTGGCCTTAAGTGCATCTGAAGTGCAATTTTTCACTTCAGACTTATTGGCCTTAAGTAGGGGTGCTTATCGGGCAGATCGGGCTGTTAATTACGCTTAACAGATTGACTTATCGGTTATCGAATTATAAATGTAGTAATCCCTAGCCATCCAATAAGACAATGGGCGGATTGGTATTGGATTAATGATTATCGAGCGGTTTATTGGCTTAACCAAATAGAAATTTTTTAAACAATCAATACCAAACGGGTGAAGAATAAAAATAGAAAGTCTACCTTGACTCTACTCTCTAGTGATAAAGTCTACCGTTTTGAGGAAAGATTCTCTCTTGAATCCATCGAGAGATTGTGATACGCTTTATGTTCTTATATCATTCAATCCATCAAACACCTTTGTCTCTTTTCTTAACTCTGTATCTTAGGGCTCATAGTCAATCAAAATCAATTTGAAATGAATGTTCTTGGTCGATTGGTTCTACGGAGTTCTCGCATCGCTTGGTCTGTGGCAGAAAGAGGCTAAGATCTTATTTTTAGGCCTTGATAATGCCGGCAAAACTACCACAGTAGACTTTATCGCCAGAGAATACAGTCAACTACTACAGTATTTCAATAGTACTTTATATACATAGGGATAAAAGTGTATATATAAAAATTCTTAACGGGGCAACCGTTCATCCAATAAGAAAATTGAGTAATCTGCCTCCAAACCGTTAAGCTGTTAATTTTAAAATCTCAATCTGTTCACCATCCATTACCCCGGTAATCCAATTCCAATAAGCCAATAAGCCATCGGTTCGGTTCAATTAATGGTTTCAGTTCGGTTTTGAACCGCCCTAGCCTTAAGTGCGGGAAAACGTTTGTTGCACTTCAGAACTTTTGGCCTTAAGTGCATATGAAGTGCAATTTTTAAATTAAGACTTATTGGCCTTAAGTGCATCTGAAGTGCAATTTTTCGCTTCAGACTTGTTGCCTTAAGTGTAGGAAAACGTTTGTTGCATTTCAGACCTTTTGGCTTTAAGTGCATCTGAAGTGGAATTTTTCACTTCGGACTTATTGGTCTTAAGTGCATGAAATCATCGGTTGCACTTCAGACCTATTTGGCCTTAAGTGCATATGAAGTGTAATTTTTTCACTTCCGGCTAATTTTTTTTTTTAACTTCAAATCCGATAATGATCGTAAAGTGGGTAGGCTTGCAATTTCTTTTTGCAAAGTAGGTATAGATTCAATTGTAACCACAAAACCGTTTATAGATGCAAAAGCCTGGCACCATTGCACATCTGAACCTTTACCGTTTTTCCAAGTCTCCTCTCTTTCGGGTGTCCCAAAACAAAAAACTTGTTAGTATATTTTTCTATAATATATTTTAAAAAAATTTACAGAGAGAAAAAACTTGTTGTTTAATCGAAGAAATATTTCAAAACTTTGAATTAAATACTTTATGTTTTTATATTAGTAAATAAAAATTTTGCAACAATATCCAAGATAATATATTGTAAACATTTGGCTTATATCTTACTAAGTTGAATTAGCTATTATCAATATGAATAATAAGATTACCAATTGAGACTATTATTTATTTCTTGGAAAAATGTTGCACTACGTACATCAGGTATGGAGAAAAAAGAGAGAGAAAGTCAACACTAACTTTTTGCATATTTGTATGTATATGTATGCATGAACATATATATATATATATATATATATATATATATATATATATATATATATATATATATCCGTAAAGCATGTACACCACACGTCTGATGGGTCTAGGAACACTTATAAAAAAACAGATGTATTAAGGAGTGACCTATAAAATTATGAATTTTAAATAGGGAACTATGCACTTGTATACATGCTCCTCTTTATAATGATTTATGCATACTTTCTTGGTGCATCCACATGAATCACCACACATAAGCTTGGCTACCTTGCATAGGCATCTCGGCGTGACATTACCCGATATCATTATGCATGTACGCTGGTATCCGCAATTACAATGAAGTGGTGCCGGCTCCCCTATAAAAGACATGTTAAATTAGACATTGAAAAAATATATGATCATGTCAAAAAATGCATTTTTACAAGGTGAATTTGAAGAGGTCATCATGTAATCTGATCAATCTGTCATCGTTGAAAATGCAGTTTTATAATGTGAATTTATTGAACACGAGGTGTTGTTATGTCTGAAAATGTGTGCCATGAACAAAGCCCCTGGCCAAGATGTCTACACAATGGGCTTCCTCGTTAAATGTTGGTATGTTTTGAAGCATCATGGAAGCTTTCAAAAACTTCACATTCATGGAGATTTAGAGAAAGCTATAATGCAACCTAAATAGCCTTGATCCCAAAAAAGAATGGAGCTAAGGAGTTGAGAGTCTTTAGACCCATTAGCCTTAGAGACATTGTCTACAAGTTGATCTCAAAGGTGTTAACAGAAAGGCTGAAAAGAGTAATAAGCTGATGGATGTTGATTTTCGTTAAAGAGAGATAAATAATGAACGCTATTTTAATTGCTAATGAAGCTGTGGGTTCCAGAATCAAACAAGGAAAGTTATGAATTCTTTCCAAATTAGACATTGAAAAAGCATATGATCATGTCAAACAAAAAACATACTGACCTCTCCGGCCGATTCCTGTAGTTCCTTGATCATAGAATCTTTCTTTTTGCATTCTTCCTCAAGCCTCATTAGCTCATCTCTAAAACAACAGCAACTTGAAAGTTCTAATAAAAATTTTAGCTAAAAAATCATATAAGGTTAGACAAAAAGTTTGTAATAGAAGTTGTACCTTAACCTTCCAGGATCATCTTCTACGTTTGTTGCCTCATTGCTCTCCTACTTAAAGCCAGAGCCACATCACTGAGCAATGATACTTAATAACAATATACATCAACAATAATAGGATTGTAATAAAAATGTATACATGACTATAGGTGTCCACCAGATTGCAACAAACAATGAAAAAACATTAGCAAATGCATTTTGGATGATTTGGCTACAAGTTCAAGACTGGTCTGGGAAAAAGATGATACAACTATTAGAAATGCATGAAGATGCTCCATAAACATTTTTCATGTAAATGAATTGATACCCACAAACAGGCAACACCTTCTTTGCTGCAAATACTGAAATCAACAACTTATACAAATATGTAATTGTGTAAATCATAAAAGAACTTGTTCAGCACAGTGTTATCCAATGGTAAAGAACAGGACAAATATTATATATGCATCAAATATTAATATCAGTATATTGTAAATAGTAAATATATGTATCATGCTAGTTAACTGGATTAGTTAGTTGGTGAGGAAATGATTGAGTTGTTATTCGAGTTAGTTAGAAGTGGTTAAAGGGAAATTGGGCGGGAAAGTTAGTTAGGAAATAACCAACTACTCTTTCATCACAATTGTGATATACAGACTTGTAATTTCAGTAAAGATCATCAATATACATTAACTCTTTGTCTAGATAATACTCTATTCTAAATCCATCTTCTTCGTCCCATCATTTAGGTTATCTTCTCGAATTACCCTGCATAATTCCTGAACTAACCATTGAATTCTCGATCTATTGTTTAGTTCCTGCGATTCAGTTAACATATTAGTTAGCATTAGTATTAGAGCTGATAGATTCTCGGCATAAATCGCTAAAGGAACTAGGTCAAATGGTTTGTTGACTATTTACAGTCTGCATATCCTTTGGCCGATCAGAGAACAGCGCCGTGTTGGACGAACGCTTGGTAGGCTAATGAGTGGCTAGCGGCGAATATGGAAGGACGAAGAGATCCAATCCTGAGGTTGATGAGAGGACCATACTTAGTCTTGAGGTCCATGAGGATGAGTTGTATATTGGTATTTAAACCATAGTAAGCACCCATTCGCGCTAAAAGGGAAGGGTCCAGGTGGAAGTTTCTTGTTTCTCTGGTTTGATTTGGGGAAGATTTATTGATTGAAGATGCATATCAAGAAGAAAGAGATGCAGAGATTGATGATAAGGAGTCAATTTCCAGGATTTGATAAGACTCTACTTTTTATGTACTTTGTGTATGAAAGAAAATCAGCTCCAATTTCATCGCATAAGTTTCTTATCTTTCATGTTTGTTTTCTCTTGCTCTCCTATATTTATTAGCTCTGAAAGTCTTCAAAATATCAACTATCTTGTGCTCGTTTGTTTTTTGAGTTAATAACAGGGGTTTTGACATAGTTACCCACAAAAATAAAACTATTTACCCTTGTTTATCCATTTGTTTTCCTACCCATAAACTAATTACATTTCCTACCCATAGTAGGTTTTGTGGGGAATTTTTTCTTTATTCTCCATTTTTTTTTATTTCTATGCTTATTTTCTTTTCTTTTTTCTATTTTTTTCTTTTTTCTTGTTTTCTTTTTTCCTTTTCTAATTTCATTTAACTTCTTTTTTTTATATTCTTTTTCTCTTCATAATCTAATTTCATTTACTGTTTTCACTATTTTTTTATTATTTTTTTTATATTATTACTAAAGAAAAATCAAATTGTGTACCAATTAAATGTAGCTAATACAACCAAAAAAATATTAACTAACATATGATACCAGTACAGTATATAGCTATACCAACAGGGTATACAATTGTACGCAATGAGTTAAAAAAATTAATTTAATTATTAAACTAAAATAATATTAGTTGTCAATAAAAAATTTAAAAAATTCTAAAAGGATCTAATTGTAAGAGTATACCGTTACATCATAAGCATACTATAATTTTTATTTTTATTTTCATTTTCAATTTGCCCCTCACGTTGGGTAAAAGCTTAAAACAAATTAAAAGAGAAAAGGCAAGTGAATTTACGGGTAATAAGTATACTATCATAGTATATTGTATACTATTATAGCATATTGTTAAATTATCTTGCATATTATTACAGTATACCATAACAATATATTGTATACTATAATAGTATATTGTTGCAGTATAACTATATACTCCTATAGTATATTAGTATACTGTAGCGGTATACTGTTTTGTAAATTATAATAGTGTACTGTTGCAGTATAGCTATATACTCCTACAGCATATTGTATACCGTAGCGGTATACTGTAGTTGTGTTCTTCTTCGATTTTCAACTGAAAATTTCGATCTCAATCACCTCAAATCAGGTCCAAATACTATCAAATTTCAGTATGAACTTCTAGAAGGTACTATAAGCAATATTTAACAGCACCCACTTTGAATCAAACAAAAAATCTTCAAAAATAAAATTGAGCTTCAAGCCCAACAATGGTGGATATTCAAATACACACAAAAATTTAGATTTGGGATATAATCTGCTCTTGTACTTAATGAAGTATCCAAACCATGGCTTTGTAAGTTTTGTCCACATGTAATTCAGATCGCATGGTTCACGGAAACTACTCAATTAGAGAAAGGAGGAAGGGGCCAGGGCCTAGTTCAATTTTTTCAAATAACCTCGATTGCGGTTATCAGTTGGTCACCTTCCAATGTATGCTAAAATTCTCTTGTACATAACAGTGATTATTCGGAGAGAATCTGTATCCAATCTTTATTTTAGTAAAGCTAAGCTTTTTGTGATTGAAGCCTTGACTCTGGGAACAACTAGCGGGTAAATAGTTTGGGGAGTATGGGTAGGAGTAGTAAATAGTTTGAGTCTGGGCATTAAAGGATAAATAGTTTAGAATTAATAGGTATAAAGTGATATATTCTCTTAATAATAAGCCAATGACATTAAAAAACCTTAACCTAGTGTTAGTTTATTTTAAAGCTAGTTAATTACTGTGATAGAGATGAATGCTCCATCAGTAATGTTAGTTGATTATGTCACAAGATTCCATCTCCATAAGACTATTGCTGATGTATATGATAATTGAAATGATTATTAACTAACATTTACATTATATGGATGTACACAAACAGATTAAATATTACTTCCAACATTTGAAGCATCAAACAACAAGCACCAGTGGTCTAGTGGTAGAATAGTACCCTGCCACGGTACAGACCCGGGTTCGATTCCCGGCTGGTGCATCAAAAGCGCTGTGATGATAAATGTGCTCAGTTGTGAAAACTTGGGTCTTCATTGAGTCTGATTACAGACGATATCAATGCACATCTGAGCCTTTAGTTTTTCCCAAGTTCTTAATCTGTAGGCTTTGTTAACAAAGACTTTAGGGCTATTATCACTTATAGCCCGCACCACAAACTATTTCCATTCGGTAACTACAAAAGTGTATAATTTTTGTATAAAACATAATATTTTTCCGGCTATTATTTTGAAAGCGGTTATATAGTGTCGGCTATTATTTTAAAAGCGGTTATATAGTGTCATTTCCTTTGCATGGGTATTAGTGGGACTAGCCTCCACCCAAGACTGATAAGAAGTGTATTAAAAGGGCTTACACCGAGTTTTAGTTTATTTTAAAGAAATATGAGAAACCAATTCATAGAACCAGTGAATCCTTGAGGAAATCAAAAGAGCTGACTTCATCAAAAGCTATAATATATAGTAGGGTTTCTTCACTCACTTTTATTTGATTAAATCCTTTTTCATCTAGGAGCCGCAAATAATATGATTAGAACTAATCATCATATAATTAAAATCGCAAGAATTAGACTATACTTTCTTTATTCACATAACTCAAAGATACTGTAAAATGAGAGTCGGAATCCTCAAACCAATTAAAACATAATCTCACTATTCTTATGAGTTATCATAAAAAGTAATCTCTCATGTTGTGTTAAGGTTTGTGGATTGAACAAAAATGGAGAAGACTGAAAAATTGAGTTCATACGCAGAGAAGAACCTTCGAGAGCATACATTCATTTCTTGGATATTTTTCTGAAGAGTCCTTACAAAATAAAATCTAGTGACTAATTATATTTGGGTCGGGTCTATTAATAAATACAATTGGGCCAAGTCTAAAACTAACATAAGCCCAAATATCTAAAACTAACATCAGCCCAAATATCTAAGACTAAGTAACATCAGGTAACTCCAACACCCCCCCTCAAGTTGGAGGGTGGCAACACGCCCAACTTGCCAAGCAATAACCTGTGATGTGCACCTGTCAAACACTTAGTAAAAATGTCAGCAAGCTGAGAAGAGGTAGGAACATGATGCAAAGAAATAAGGCCATCTGCCAACTTAGTGCGGATGAAGTGACAATCAACTTCAATATGTTTCGTGCGCTCATGGAAAACAGGATTTTTGGCGATGTGAAGGGCAGCCAAGCTATCACAGAAAACAGGAATAGAACTGTACGAAGGCAAACCCAAATCTGCTAACAAACGAACCAGCCAGACAAGTTCAGCTACTACTTTACTCATAGCCCGATATTCTGCTTCAGCAGAAGACAAGGAGACAACGGCTTGTTTCTTAGATTTCCAGCTAATCAAACTACCCCCTAAAAACACACAATAACCAGAAACTGATCTCCTTGAATCAGAACAAGAAGCCCAATCGCTGTCACAAAAAGCTTGTACAGAAAAATCAGAAGAATTATTGAGGTGGACTCCAACATCAGGTGTGCCTTTCAAATACCTTAGAACATGTAACGCAGTAGTCATATGGGGCAGACGAGGTGTCTTAAGAAACTGACTCAAGTGTTGCACAACAAAACATAAATCTGGCCTGGTATGAGTGAGAAAATTCAATTTTCCAACTAAACTTCTATAAGATTCAGGGTTGGGCAACAAGACCCCAACATCAGACTTGAGTTTAACACACATCTCAAGGGGAGAAGAAACAGCAGAAGCATCAGAACACCCATATTCAGCAATTAACTCTGAAACAAACTTCCTTTGATGAAGAAGTACCCCAGAATCAACATATAACAACTCAATCCCCAGAAAATAGTTAAGAAATCCTGTCTTTAATTTTAAACTGATCATCTAAAAACAACTTGAGAGCACTGATCTCTTCAGCATCATCCCCAGTAAGGATAATGTCGTCCACATAGACAGCAAGAAATACAGTAGAGGATTCAGACCTTTTAATATAAAGAGAGTAATCATTCAAAGAATGTGTGTAACCTCTAGTGCAAAGTGCTTGTGACAACTTAGCATACCATTGCCTAGAGGCTTGTTTTAAGCCATAAAGGGATTTTTGCAACTTACAAACCAAAGGAGAAGTAGATTGAGAAGATGAAGCAACTGTGAGGCCTTGGGGAAGCTTCATATAAATCTCTTCATCTAAGTCACCATGAAGAAATGCATTATTCACATCCAATTGATACAAGGACCACCCATTTTTAATTGCAAAAGCAACTAGACACCTAATAGTATACATTTTGACAACCGGAGAAAATGTTTCATTAAAATCAATGCCTTCAATTTGTGTATCACCCCTTACTACCAATCTTGCCTTATATCTTTCTACACTTCCATCAGCCTTGTACTTAATTTTATACACCCATTTACATCCAATAGGCTTTTTACCCTTAGGTAACTCAACTATAGACCAAGTGTTATTAGAGTCTAAGGCCTCAAATTCTTTTCTCATGGCTTCCTGCCAGACTAAACTGGTAGCTGCCTGAGAATATGAATGAGGCTCAACTTGAGTTGTGTGCAGCAGAGAGAGACAAAGTAGTGGAGCTGGAAATGGAAGGAGGAAGTTGTACAACAAAATCATTAAGGTGTGAAGGCAATGTGTGATTTCTGGTGCTTTTTCTAGTAGCAGGGAGAGAAGAAGATGTTGAAGGAGTAGAAGTAGTGGGAAGATCAGAAGGAAGGACTATTAGGAGAAGCAACAGAAGGTGGATTAGTAGGACAAGGTGTAGCAACAGAAGGAAAATGGGAAGGATTAGTGTCAACAGGAGGGAAATGGGAAGGATCAGAGATAACAGGTAAAGTAGGTATAGAATGGGAAGATGGAAGGTGGCTGGAAGAGGAGGAAGAGGATAGCAGGAAAGGAAAAATGGATTCATGAAATATGACATCCCTAGAAACAAGAATACACTTGGTAGATAAGTTGTACAACTTATAACCTTTCTTACCAAATGGATAACCAATAAAAACACAAGGTACATCTCTTGGATCAAACTTATATCTCTCACATTTAGGTACAGTTGCATAACAAAGACACCCAAAAGGTTTAAGATGTGAATAAGTGGGCAATTTGCCATAAAGCACTTCAAATGGAGATTTGTCATGTAAAATGGCGGAGGGGAATCTGTTTATCAAATAGGTGGCTGTTAAAATGCAGTCTCCCCAAAATTTTGTTGGTAATTTAGACTGGTACATCAAAGCTCTAGCTGTTTCAAGCAAGTGCTTATGCTTTCTTTCAACAATTCCATTCTGTTGAGGTGTGTGAGAACATGTGGTTTGGTGAATAATTCCATGATCTGAGAAGTGTTGTAAGGCAGAATTTGAAAGTCCAATTTCCAAGGCATTATCACTTCTAACTGTTTTAATAGGGAGGTTAAATTGAGTTCTTACCATGGAAATGAAAGCTTTCAACATGGTAAAGGCATTACTTTTAGTATGCAACAAATGAGTCCAAGTAGCTCTACTATGGTCATCCACAATGGTAAGAAAGTATTTTTCCCCAGAATAAGTCTGAGTATGATAGGGACCCCATGTGTCAACATGAATCAACTCAAACAAGGAACTTGAAATAGTAGAGCTGGCTGGAAAAGGTAATCTGGCCTGCCTAGCAAGAGGACAAACAGGACATATAAAGGATTGTTTGGCAGATAAATCAGCAGAAATGGAAGGGATGGTTTTCATTCTAGAAAATGGAATATGTCCTAATCTGTGATGCCAAAGAACATCATTTTTATTTATGCTTTGCTTATCATTACAAGGAACAATAGGAATAGTATGTAAAGCAGCTTTATTATGTGCAATCTTACTAGACTGTTCAGAAAGGAAAACAACTTGCACATTATTTCTAAAAATAGAAGAAGGAAAGTTAGATGTTGCATTGGGTTGATGATCATGAAGAAGCTTGTAGAGTACTTGGTCCACTTTACCAAGTTCCAGAAGCTTCCTCATGGAAAGGTCCTGTATCAAGATACATGAAATAGAGGTAAACAAGACAAGACACTGAAATTGTTGAATAAGCTTGTGCACAGAAATCAGATTATATTGAAAAGAAGGGATGTATAACACATGATGAAGAGTAAGAGAGGGAATTAAAGTACAGGAACCAATGCAAGTAACCTTTGCCTTATAACCATTAGGCAAAGTTACCAAGTAAGGAGTAGGAAGAGGAGTCAGATTAGAAAGAAGCTCTTTATTAGAAGTCATATGATCAGTAGCTCCACTATCTATAATCCACACATCTCTACTTACACTAGACAACAAGCAAGCATGAGAATCATCATCAGTATAAACAGGGAAGGAAAGAAAACTACCAGCAAAGTTAGCAGACCCCATCAGATTTTGTTGAGGCTCTGGAACATGACCAATTTGAGTTTGCTGCAGTAGGGAGACAAGTTGAGAGAATTGTTGCTGACTCAAACCAGGTATGGAGGATATCTTATCATCAGATACATGAGTAGGTCCAACCAGAGGAGCATTGTGAGTAGGTTGAGTTGAGATATGGCTTGCTGTACATGGCTAAAATTGAGTAGGTTCAGCAGATACTGTTGCAACCAGCTTCTTTCCTCTGGTGAACTTGAAATTCTGTGGGAACCCATGGAGTTTGTAGCACTTCTCAATTAGATGTCCAGATTTTTTGCAATACTTGCAAAACATGCTTCCTTTTGACTGATCAAAATCTATCTTGTGATTATACTGTTTGATTGGAAACTGTTGTTTGACATTCATATTAGCATTGAAAGATGCTGATTCTGGTACTAGCTGTGGATTGTATTGAACTTACCTTTGACCCTCATCCTGAAGAAGAATATTGTAAGCACTGTCCAATGAGGGAGGAGGTTGCATCATCAGTAGGTTACTCCTTACACCCACATACACCTCATTTAATCCCATAAGGAATTGGTGTAACTTGTCCTCTTCTTCATCCCTCTGAATACCAGTTCTTGCAGCACAGGTGCAAGAATTTCCATGATTTTTGCGCATTGTTCCAAGTTCATCCCAAAGTTTCTTTAATTTGCTAAAATATGAAGCAACATCAAGAGAACCTTGCTGAGTAGAAGCTAATTCCCTTTTTATCTCAAAAATTTTAGTTCCGTTTACAGTTCCATACCTACGTTCTAATTGCTTCCAAATACTTTCAGCTGTCTCCGAGTATTGAACACTTTCAGCAATAGTTGGTGAAAGAGAGCCAGTTAACCAGGAAATAACCATATTATTGCATCTGTCCCATTGACGAATCATCGCAGGATTCTCATTAGCCATTGACTTAGGGCAGGATCCATCCACAAAACCTATTTTGTTCTTAGCCGACAAAGAAACTATCATACTCCTTTTCCATCCACCATAACCAGACCCGTTAAATGGAGTACTAACTAAACAGGTTCCAGGAATATCAGAAGAGTGGATGAAAAGAGGGCTAGAAGGGTCTGGTGTATATATGATGGTTGTACTAGTACTAGTAGCAAGAGGAACCTCAAAATTCACCATACTAACACTAAAATTGTATAGGCAAACAAGTCAATTAAGCAAATTGAGCATACAATTTCAGAAAAATGAAATTAGGGTTACCGACTTTCATCAGTGAATCACAAATAACAGATTCTGAAAGAGGAGGAATCAAGCAACTGCTCCGAGCTGAGAAATGTTCATGAGGAGTACTCGAAACTTTGCCAAAATCAAAGAGAACCAAACAGAAATCGATCTCCAAAAGAAATTGTTGAACACAAATTAGAGATGATAGAAGGAGAAAAAAAACTTGAATCAACTCACAGGGGTAGGATCGATCGAAAGCGTGTGATTAGAGTAATCACAATTCCGCTCTGATACCATGTTAAGGTTTATGGATTGAACAAAAATGAAGAAGACTGAAAAATTGAGTTCATACGCAGAGAAGAACCTTCGAGAGCATACTTTCATTTCTTGGATATTTTTCTGAAGAGTCCTTACAAAATAAAATCTAGTGACTAATTACATTTGGGCCGTGTCTATTAATAAATACAACTGGGCCAAGTCTAAAACTAACATCAGCCCAAATATCTAAAACTAACATCAGCCCAAATATCTAAGACTAAGTAACATCAGGTAACTCCAACATGCTGAAAATGACTTTCTCATGTCTTTAATCACCAAAATTAGAATTTTCTCTCTTCTCAACTTGTTTCGCACTTATAAACAACGTAAGACAGGAACTAAACAACTATTTCCATTAATTTAAACACAAAGCCTTGCCAATCAAAATAAAAGCAAGAATGACATTCAGATTTGAAGAGAAAAAATCTACTAATACATTTGATTTGATGTCCTCTCAAACATATGGAGCAGTAGTAACTGGCCATTGTAAATTTTGGAAACAAGAGAAAAGTTCTCTTTATCCCTCTGTTTGCTATTTGATCTGTAGTACAGGCTAATCAACGTTGTGAAAACCTGGAAGAAGGGAAGTGATGAACCCAAAGACAATCATTTGGATCTCCTTCGAAATACCCCACCATCGATTGCGGCCATCAGCAGCACCAGGTTCTGCTGCAGGCTCGTTCTCACCTACCCCATTTACGCCGTGTTTACCTCGAAAATACGAAATCAATCACGAGAGGACCCAGTGTGAAGGGGTAAGTGTAAACACTTAAGAACCCCTCCACGTGAGTAGTGATGCTTTCCTCCCGGTCGGGGAGCTGCACTATGACCTCGTCTCCCCGGCCGCTATCCTTCTTCATGGCCTTGAGAGTTCGATATCGAAGAAGCATCACAAGGTTATGAAGAAGGACTGCAGCTAGGGAGACATGGTCGTGGTGCAGATCCCCGACCCCGAGGAAAGCATCACTACTCACGTGGAGGGGTTCTTAAGTGTTTACTCTGAGTTTCCTCACCACGAGGCAAGATCTCCGGTTCTGAGGGGTTTGATTGCCTCGACCGGTTTCCTAGATTCGGTCCACCACGCCCAGAGGCGTATCCAGGATTTTAATACAATGCGTGCACTATTATCTTTAAGATGGATGTTTGGTTCCTGTTTTATTCAATTATATAAAATTTTATAATGGCGGCAAGTTGACGAGCAAACTATATTAATAGTATATTTGCAAAAAATATCATTCACTTTACAATTGTTCTCGACGAGTTTTTATTGAAAACAGTCAATAATAACATCATTACTTACAGTTTTAAATATCTCACGCTCTATATAGCAAATTAAACAATCATTCAAAAACGTTTTTAAAAACGCTTAATATTGAGCAGGGTTTTCCTGCTTTGAATTCAATGAGAGCCGAGAGAGACGAGTCATGAGTACTTTGCTTTTAGGGATTTCAAAGTGTTTGTACTCAAAAGAATGATTAGGGGAAGAAAATAAAAAAGACATAAGCAAAAGGGATTTTTTTTTTTTAAAGTAAAAAAAAAATGTATTTGTTTGTTAATTGAAAAGAAAGAAAGGGCATAGCCCATAGGGATATGTTGTTAATTGAAAAGGACGTGGGAAATTGGGAATTTATTAATTGTAATTAACTATAAACGGAATTAATCAAAAAGAATTGTATGGGGATCGAACCCCTTAACCTTGGGGACAAAAAGGAGATAAGAGGGCACCAATGCACCAAACCAATCACTTGAGCATGGGTGGCCACAAATATATTTGACCACATAATTAAAAAAATTAATATTTTATACATAACCTAGGGAGGGGAGCATGGGTGCATGTGCCCCACCCCTCCACGTAAATCCGTTGATTCTCATTCTCGCCTCCAACTTGTCCCTCTGCCACAACAATATGACGAAAAGTTAGAGAAGTTTCAATATCCCGCAGTAGATATGTGTAGAAGCAATCCATGAAGCGCACATTTCCTAGTTGACATTCAAAACTAACATGAAATCAACTTCGGTTAAGATGGTAAGTTGACGCAATAATTGAAAATTCCAACAACAGAGAAATCCCGAGGACTAGCTGGTACAGTTCGCAACTCGTGAGATAATGGACCCACCCCTCTATTCTTTTTCACTTAATTATCAAGCTTTTTTCTGCACCAGGGTTTGAACCCGTGATCAGTGGCGTAGCCATCCTGTGCCAAGGGTGGTCAAGCGCACACTCTTCACCGAAAAATTATGCTGCAAATATAAGTTAAATACTACTACTTTATATGGTTATATATTATATTTTGACCACCCTTAACATAGTTAAGTGAGCCAATCCAGCGGTTCAATCTGTTCACGGTTCAGGGTGTTCAACGTAACGTGTTGTTCACGGGTTCAAAGTGCTGCCAAAACTAAATTGAGTCCACCATGTATGGTCTATTTAATTCTTTTTTAATCTAAAAAATTTTCTAATATAATAACTCTTAAAACTTTAAATTTATGTAGAATAAACAACTAATCTTAAAAGTAATTTTTTTTAACTAAAAGTTATTTCTTAAATAAATTTTATAAGTTAAAAATAAAGCTCTTTAAAAATTTATTCAACAAAAGCGCTTTACAAACTACAAATCCTCTCGACTCTCTCTTTCGCTTTACATGTTTAAAATTTGAACACTCTTGAAAGAATTCCCGCGTGATATGTGCTTAACCCACACGCAAAGAAAGGTACCATGCGTCAAAATTACCATCAGTTATCAATCAGATCAATACTCCAGTTTACAATGTATTTTTCTTTCTTTTTATAGAGTAAAGTTCAAATCAAATAGAGGACGGTGCTGCGCCATGTACACCACCTAAGATGCATTTATTAATTCAATTGACATGAGTTGAACGAAAGTAGCTCCAACTGCAACATTCTCATTTCCTAGCCTTCCAGCAGCTGGTACATTATCTGCCCTGGCAGACGGCCTAGGTTGCTAAGTATTAATTAAACCAATCACTGTTTCGAACTCTGACCAAAAAAAATTAGTTAACCTGATAGTTTATTTTATTGGTGCAGTATGTCGTTGTTGATTTTATTGAAGGGTGCTGATTTTGTATGTGATGCTAACTGCTGTCAACTTAGCACGTCTGTGTTTTGACATTAAAAAGGCTAAACCTAGTTTTATTTTATCAAAAAACCAAATCCTGTGATTGAGATGAATGCTCCATCACTAGTGTAAGTATTTAAGTGTGGTGAGCAACTAGATTAGTTTTCTACTTCAACTCAATATATATCAACATTATCCACCAATAACCTTAGTTAATCTTGTCACAAAATTCCATTGGTGATGTGCAAGATAATTAACATTATAATAACTTACATTTCCACTTTACGGATGTACCCAAATAGATTAGAAATGATACTTTTTTAAGAATTTGAAATTTTGAACCAACAAAGAACCAGCGGTCTAGTGGTACAATAGTACCCTGCCACGGTACAGACCGGGTTCGATTCCGTTGGTGCATTAGAGTGAGTGCTGTGATGATTAATTTGTGCAGTAGTGATAACTTGGGTCTTCACTGAGTCTTATCACAGACGATATAACAGCACATCTGAGCCTTTATATTTTGTTTTTTCACGTCTCTTTCTTTGAGATATTATTCTACGATTATGGGCTCTAAGTTATCTATCCATATTGATTGGTTTTGATAGAGCAGGCAGTCGACTAAATATTGGATGTTTTCCAGGTATTCAGGTCCAGTTGATTCTGCAGAATTCGGAGATGCTTCACTATGGTGGTGCTGCCAGATTTCTAGAATGTGGGTGCACCACCAGGGGCGGATGTAGAGCATGAAATACGGGTTCCCGGAAACCCAGTAACTCTTGCGTAAACCCTGTATTTATATTAAAAAATTCACTAAATATTTGTAAATATCTAACTGTGAACCCAGTTATTATTGCATATGAATTCGGTAGGAACCCATAAGCCTCAAATCCTGGATCCGCCTCTGTGCACCACTAAGAAGTATTAAGTGGGAATTGATACCAGTTCCTTTGGGTAAATAACTCAATATTCAACCAAGTGACCATACAATCTCTATAAAGCATGCGTACTAACAGATAATATTAAACAATTCTAGAAAATACACACATAAAATACCTAGTTTAACGATAAGTTCACTTGGCCGCTACAAATTATCCTATAAATATGCTTCTATCGTGTGCATCCAACTCTTTGCTGGGAAGGCATTTTGGCAAACTTGTGGGATCACAACCAAATGCAGAACCACAGAACTTGAAGACCTTCCAATTGCTCGACTTCTGTTTTACCGTGCATAATAGGCTTTAAAGTAAATATATAGTTAACCAAGTACACAACCAACACTCCATAAATCAACTCCAACTCCATAAGAATTTGACCCAAGAACAAGGTGACACAAATACACCAGCAACTATTGAATAAGTACAAGTCTGAATACATAATTGAAACTAACTGAGAGAAAGAAAATAGACAGGTTATAAATAAGGACAGGGTCTCGAGCACTACAAAACGAATCCATGAGGTGCAGCTCGCCTTAAGTCTCTGAGCGAACACCTAAACTCAGCAAGAGGCTCTGCTAGTACCACCTGAAGATATGCACAAAAAGATGTGCAGAAGCGTAGTATAAGTACACCATAGTCGATACCTAGTAAGTATCAAGTTTAATATCGAAGAAGTAGTTACGAGGCTATAGGCATCAAAGTACTTATAATGCAGACATAAGTAACAGTGCCTGGAACTGAAACAGTGAACATCCTCTTGAATAACAGGTATCAAAAGATATAAAACAGTCAAAGGATATAAAGCATGCTTTCCAATTCAAAAGATAATCATAATGCTGCTCACGTATGGTAATTAAAGATGGCATGCTTCAATCAACGGAGTCGAGGCTCCTAACTAGCGTATATAGGTGACATGCAATATTTAGCATTTAAATGAATGCTTCTAAATGAGTCAGGGTATCTATGCATGCTCGAAACTCTATCTCTTACCATAACCAATACAAGATCCATATATCACTGAAACCTGAACATAATTCATGTATCGACTCAATACGCAATCCATGTATCGACCATGCTCAGAGGGTCCAAAGTAACATGTGTAATTACCTGACTCCGGAGTAACAGGAGCTTGATAGCTCACTTATAATCAAATATCCGCTCATGATATCTTGTGCCATAACTGTATTTCAACCGCACGACCTTTAAACTTTCGTGCCGCAATCCCAGTCCAAATCAAGCATCCAAATACAATCAGTGGCGGACCCAGGATTTTCTGCAAGCGGGATCAGTCGGAGAATTCCATAACTAACATAAGCAGTATAAGCGGGTTCAAAAATAATTTCTATACAAAATTTATCTTGCTTTAGCCATAATTTATACATATACACGGTATTTTTTTTTTTACGAAGCGGGTTCAATTGAACCCACTTCTCACCACTTGGGTCCGCCCCTGAATACAATACGTATGCATATGCCCAAGAACTAATAGATAAAAGATGCACAAGGAGTTAATAATAATTATGCGGATATGTGCTTATGAAATTTCTATATGACTACAAATGATTCGAGCAATTCAACATATTAAGAACAAGCTCCCAAGTATTCATAAATAATCATAAACCTTGGCATGATTTCTAATATGAATAAGAGAGCAAATATAGGCATATAAGTCAAATAAATCATGAATCAAAATAAGCACTTAATTAAAACAACGCATAAAGTATCTCAAATATATCCCGGACATGATATAAACTTGGCTCGCCACTTTGCATATACACCACCACCAATACCTTAAACACATAGCAATTATCAAGTCAAATTCTAATGTTCCCCTCTTAACAAGGTTAGCCAAGAGACTTACCTTTTCCCGGGCTAGCGTTAACCTCCAATCGCGTCAAAACCTCGTTCTTAACCCTCCAATCACAAAAATCCAAGCCCAACATCATCCAAGGAAGTCAAACAATGCTATAGGAAGCGATCCCAAATCATAAAGCTTCAATTTTTGTTGAATTCTCAAAAAGTCACAAAAAGTTAACTCGGACCACGTGCTTGAAATTCAAAATCAATACCAAAATTCAATGACTCGTGACCTGCTAAGTCTGAATATATAATTAGTTTTCAAATCTGAGTCCAAATCAATGGTAAAGCTCCCAAAATACACTCTCTTAAAGTATAGGCAAAAATCTCAAAATTTCTTTCAAAATTTCATGTTTTAGGTGTATAAATCCATGGGGAATCAATATATAAAATCAAATCCAAGTGAAAATTTCTTACCTCCAATGTAGTAGTGAAACTTCTCCTCAAAATCTCCTCTTCTCGAAGTCTAGGGCTTAATATGAAAGAATGGGTAAAAGTCCCGAAATAACATCTTAAATAATCTGCCCAGAAGTTCTCTTCGCGAACGCGGCACAAGTCTCGCGTTCGCGAGGCACAAAATGTTGTTGCTTAGGAAAATATAGTATACAATCACAAAAGAGCCCACGCGATCGCGAAGGTTTGCTGCTCCCATAATATCGCGAACGCGTCTGACTAACCGAACATGATGACGAGCACCAACCACGTTCTCCCTCTATGCGAACCCGAACAAAGACACGTAGGGGGTGTCAATGGATATTCGAAAACCGACTAAATCGACCGAAATGTACCACACCGAACCGACTTTTAGGTTTCTTTTTAAGAAACCGTAGGTTTTTATATAAATCTATAACTGCACCGATAATTAGGATAGGTTTTTTATTTAATAAAAATAAACCCAAAAAATATCGAACCATACCGAATAAATTTTACATGTGAAAAATATATTTATCTAGTAACTATAAAAATAATAATGCGTTAAATTTTTCTTTGGGCCTTAGAATTATCAAAACTATTACAAGCCAACATTAATCAAACTCAAAATACTAATTCCTAAAACATATTATGCTACTTCTACTTAAACTAAGTTATTTCAAGTATCCTTATTAGCAAGAAATAAAGTATTCTAGCGATTATGAGTAGCAAACTACAATGTATTGAATATGTTCTCTTTCATATAATTTAGATTTATCTTTTTGAATATTTAATCTTCTATAGACTTTATTCTTGAGTCCCACCTTGCTTAATGATGATAGGCTATAATAGCATATTTTAGTCGCTTATTACACTCGAATTTACTGCACTTTAATTGAGTTTGCGCTTTAATCGCTAGTGTTTTGCACTAATTGTGTGTTTTATGCCTTGTAGGTGTGATTCCGAGCTATATAGATGTTATGGAATGAATTTAAGTGATTTGAAGCTTTGAAGTCTGAGTAAAAGCTCAAGGAATTAAGCCGGGATCGTGTTCGGAGGTCAAATGATAATTAAGTACGAACGAAGACTTGAGGAGGCATATTGCGCACTGTATAGTAAAATAGACATAACTTTTTGATCAGAACTCCATTTGGGCTCCACAATATATGGTTGGAAAGCTAACTCAAAGGACTACAACTTTCATGTTTTACGTTTTCCCAAATTCCAAACGGAACAGGGTGAAAAACCGCGGTTTTTCCGCGACCGCGGCAGAACCGCGGCAGAGTGTACTCGCGGACAACTGAAGAATCAGAGGGCATGTTTGGCCGCGGTTCCACCGCGACCGCGGCAGGAAGCGAAAATTTTAGGGACTAAAGTGCAAAACATGGGATTTTAAGTCCTAAACCCTATATTAAACAAAGGAGGCCGGCCAAGAGCAAGAGGAGGACATATTTTGGACACAAATTAGACCTAAGGAGGCGGAGAGACGCTACTTTAGGGTTAGACAACACCCTTGGAGGCAAGAACACATTGGGAGCAAGCGGAGAATTCTTCTACGAGTTTTTTCCTTCCTCTTCCTATTTTTCATTGTTGGTTATGACTTTTAGTATTGTAGTTTTACATACTATTATGAATAGCTAATTTGTTATCTAGAGTTTGATAGAACCTTTTGTAGGATAAATTCTTGTTATGTTTTTATATAATTGAGCCATAGCTTTTCTCTATTTGTTTAATTACGTTTATATTCTGGTTGATTGAAGAGCTCTCAATTAGCTGTGCCTATTTAGTATGCATAACTCGGGAGAGAGTGCATATTTAGGTAATTGTTGAACAACACCACTCCCAGAGTATATGAGGGATCAATAACCGAGGGTTTAAAGGTGGGATTAGGGATAACGAAGCCTTGGGTGCGATCTGAAGTGAGTTGTATTAAAAGCCAGCTAGCGTAGCTCGGGAGAGTGCGTCTAGTAAATTGTCGTAATTACTCGGGAGAGATTTACGGTAATATGAGTGCTCATGATCGGTAGAGAATACTTAGGCGAAATTATAGAAGACATAGCGGGAAGGATTCCGACAATAGGGGAAATCATAACTCTAGACCTCCTTAATCTTTTCTCTAACCCTCAGTATCGTTAGTTGTTAATTTACTATTTTAATTTATTAGTTAATTAGTTAAACACAAGAATCTTAATATCTATAAGTTAGAAATTGTTCAAGCTTGTCTTCTTGGTGATAGTGAACAGCTGTAGCTAAACCTTAGTTCTCTGTGGGATTCGACTCCGGACTTGTAAACCGGATTATACTTGCAACGACCGCTTAGTCCTTTTTATAAGGCATAGTTGGGCGTGATCAAATTTTGGCGCCGTTGCCGGGGAACTAACGATGTAGTTGTAGCTGTATATATTGCTAGGGTTCAGGTTTGAACTTTTAGTTTGTTTTATTTTTTTTTTTTTTTTTTTTATAACTGTTGATTTGAGAAACATGGCATCTTGTAATTATGGGAATTTAGGTGTAGATAATTCTACCATTGATCTCCATACATATTGTGAAGGAAACCACCCGTGGCAAAATTTTCAAAACGTTCCTAAGAGCGAGTTATGTGCACCAACTCAATCTTATTTGTGGAATGTGTGTAATGTGTGTGGTGGTAAAAATGGTCACCTTCATGGTTGTGCTTATATTTTTTATTTTCCCCCAACCCCTTACTATGATGGTTCGACCTTTTCTTGTGAAGTTAATAGGAACAAAGAACCTGGGAATGCGGACCTGAAGGAGATCAAGGATATGCTAAAGTGTCTTCTGGAACAAAACAATGAGAAACAATTGCACATAGAAAGGCAAGAGGCAACTATTCGCAAGTTGGAGGCTCAATTGAGTCAAGTGGTTGGAGCTTTTAATGCTCAACAATCCAATATTGATGATAGTAGCCAAGAAGAGCATGAATTTGAGGTATTAATTGGGGAGGTCAAAGCAGAACATCAACAACCTAGCCAACTAGAATCTGAAGATGTCAATGTTGAAGAAGTGAGACTAGAGTCAGCCAAGGACATTGAGGATACAAATTTTGTTGACTCTAGTATCATCGATGTTGAGGATGCTGAAAGTCCTGAAGTTCATGTGTGTGAGCGCGTTGGTCCTCACTCCACTCGTGTGATATATACTTTTTTGCCTTTGCTTGGTTTCTTTTACGTTGTTGTAGCATAGTTGATGGATCTATACTCTAGCCATCTTTCATTTTTTTTTTTAATTCATCACCCTTTAAACAGTTAAAATGTCTAGAGAGTTTTGCTAAATCCTATAAAAGAACGTATGTTATTGCATTCTACTTCTACTGGTAAATTTTACATGATATTTAACAAAATACTGGAAATTAACCGAACCGTACCAATACCGAAGAGAAACCGACATGATTGGGACAGTTTCGAAAAGTCTAATTTTGGTTATACATAATAGAATAACCGAAAATTAGTATGGTACAAATTTTATAAAATAACTGGCCGAACCGAACCATTGACACCCTTAAAGACACGCATGCTAACAGTACGTGAACGCGAACGAACCCATATGAATGCAAAGCACATAGCCCCAGCTAGCCAAATCCTTCTCCATGATCGCGAGCCTAGCTTCGCGAGCGCAAAACACCACAAAATACCAGCAACTCAACTGCTCCAAAACCTATAGAAATGGTCCGTAACCACCTCAAAACACACTCGAGCCTCTCGAGACCCAGTCCAATCATACTGACAAATCCATATAAAATATCAAAACTTATTCAAAAGCTCAAAATACCGCAAATAACATCAAAATCACGAATTGAAAATTAAAATCACTCTTAACTTTCCAACATTCCAATTTCGCCGAATTCGTCTGAATCACACTTAGACATTCTATATCACAATCAAACTTCGCACACAAGTTTTAATACACCAAATGAACCTAACCAAAGTCCTGGAATACCGGCCGGACCCCAATAATATCAAAGTTAAATTCCGGTCAAACCTATGAACTCTGTAAACCTTCAAATTGCCAACTTTCGCTAAATAGAGCCAAAACATTCTAGGAACACCCAAATTCAATACGAACATACGCACAAGTCCAAAATCACCGTACGAACCTACTGAAACCATCAAATCTTGATTCCACGCTCGTTTACCCAAAAGTCAAACATTGATCAACTCTTCCAACTTAAAACTTCCGAATTGAGAATCACTCTTCCAAATCAATCATGAACCTCTCGAACATCAAAAACAACCATATACGCAAGTCATAATACATCATATGAATCTACTCACGATCTCAAATCGCCGAACGAGATGCTAAAGCTCAAAACGACCGGTCGGATCATCAAAGCTACCGGAGAAGACGAACAAATCTGGTATGCCCGAACCTTACTGGGTGCTCAAAATTTTTTGAAAAAAGTATGGATGCAATCGGAAAATTGCCAAAAAAGAATTTTTATGGGTACAGCTTGTTAAAGTCACTAAAAAACATTGCTCACAAGGAGGAAACTCGACCTCTTACTACAGATATGGAACCCTAATGATGCAAGTAAGAAAAATTTACCTCATATATATATATATATATATATATATATATATATATATATATATATATATATATATATATATATATATATATATATCAAGAACATGCTATTATACAAGGTTCCTATGACCTATTCAAATCAGATGAAAAAAAATCTAACCGATAACTCATTTAAAACGGTTACACATGAAACAAGGAAACAATATATGACTTATTCAAGACTGTTAATCTATGGCTTGTTTAGAAAATAATATTTCTAAAAATCCTCCTACAACAATTGTATATAAAACTGTCTTT
>NC_031999.1:36383108-36435275 GCF_001879085.1 Nicotiana attenuata
CGTACCCGACGTACCCCTACCTAACCCCCCCCCCCCTCCCCAAAAAAAAAATTTAAATATATTGTTAAGTTTTAATTTTATTATTTATCGGTTTAAAGGCTCAAATTTTTACAAGTTTCAAAATTATGAGTTCGGAGGTTTATGTGTTTGGAAGTTTACGAGTTTAGAAATTATAAAGTTTACGGGTTCGAAATTCCGCGATTTTGAAAGTTTAGCGGTTCGAAAGTTTATGAAATTTGTGGGTCCGTAAGGTTGTTGGTTTGAAAGTTTATGGTTTTATGTTTATTATATCTAAACTATTTTTGAATACTCTTGAGAGGTCATTTTCCTTAATTTGCGTACCAAACACCGGAAAATGAATAAGATTACTACTTGTTTTCCAAGAAAACATTTTCCACGGAAAACATTTCCGTTATACCAAACATACCCTAATATTAGCAAAAAATTTGGCTAATAAATAGTATTTCCCTATTAAAATTATACAGAAACTCCTAATATTTAGAAATTTAAATAACACGAGCCACATAAATCGTAGCTTTCGTCAATCAAATTCATTAATTAGCATATCTGCGTTAACAAAGAAGAAAAATTAAGCATAGTACTCTGCACAGGTTAGAAAATAATTAGATAGTCGTTTGAATTTCAGTTGGCTAGGATTATTATTTGTGCAGATAAGATCTTTTGTAAGAACTTCCAGAATAATAAAATATATATGGATATACACAATATTGGCGTGCACCTAATGATTATTAATCGTAGATTATTAATGATTATTTTTTCCTATTTTTTGCATTTATTTTAACTAATAATAACTCAGTATGTTTGTTGTTAAATATTAATTTTGAAATTACTCATTTTTAGACTTTCTATGAACTTATCAATTTTTTCTGTACCACCTCTTCATTCAGATATCCCTAAAAGTACAAAAGAATCAATTTCTTAACTTATTTTATTTGAAAAATTGCGATAATATTTTTGTGTAATTTGTCTATATTTGTTTTACTTTACATTGTGTAAATTATTATTTCTCATTTTCTATCGCGTGGAAAGCAAGAGGAGGAAAGAAAACGCATGTACGAACCAAAGGTGATTCCCGATGAGGACGGGTTAAGCAGGACTGACAGGTTTTTAAGTTGGCAAACTTCTAGAGAAGGATTATACATGACACCTTAGGCGAATCCCACATCAGAATAGGAGAGAAAAGTGAAGAGCACAAGTTCATACGATATGTGCGCTTTTAGGCTCGATGATGGCATAGTCCAAGAGATAAATTTGTAAGGTCTGTTGGGTCAAAGCGGACAATATGTATCATGGGCTTGGGCCGAGATAATTCTAATCATAACAAAGTAGTCAAAGTAGAATTAATTAGCAAAGGTTGATAGCTTATTTATTTTAAATAAATACCCAAGCTTTATGCTTTTTTAACTTTTAAGTTGTAACGGCACAAATTTGCAAACCCAACGAAAGCTGTATTTGGGAATTCTATGATTTTCAAGAGATTGGCAAAGTTCAAAATTTGAGTTTTCGGTGAGAAGTATATATATCCTGGTCAAAATAGATATAACCCTGTTAATAGAGCACCTTGCCAGACTCTATATTTAAGCAATGATCACTAATGAATTAGGGTGTGAACATGAAGAACCTACTTGGCCTGCAATGGAAACAACGGTTTTTGATCATTAAATTAGTTTTAAGAGCCTAAATGGTTCAGCTCCACAGTTTGCATTCTCACTCTAATTATCATCACTAGCTAGGGGGACTCAAATGATGCAGGAGGTGGATGTTAAGTTGAAATTTCAACTCATGTCACAATTCACAAATTTATAGGAGTATGACATGGTAGCTCAAGTCCAACTTGTAGTGAACTTAATGGGTATAGTTGCATGGGACTCTTGGTTTCAAGTTACTCAAATAACTTGTTTGCAGGGAGCTTCAATTCGACAGTACATTTTCAAACTATAAGATGCACCACCATATATAATATCCCTAATGTTTTAGCAAACCTTGAGCAGGCGACAACCTGAGAGCCCTTTGACTCCTTCAAGACAGATTCTTGCTCCAGTGGTCCACTTTTATGCTGGAGAGTGGGAGGAATGATATATCCGAGGTACCAACAGGGATGAGTCAGAGGAGGATTTCATGGATGGCTCTAGTAGTCAAGAAGGTAGCATATTGGCGCAGGAGATCGAAGAAGCTCTCTGGAAGCAGAGCCTAATGGCGAAGAGTAATGTATACCTTCCATGTAGCTTCTTGAGGGATATATATGATGTAAATTTAATGACTCAGTGCCCTCCCTCAAGAAGCTACATGGGCTGGGCTGCCTGATAAGGAAGGTATACATTACTCTTCAACCATGCTGATGAGTTTCCCTTTTTAGCTCCTATGTCTGATTTTATATTGGAGTATCTGACTATATGCTACTGCAATTTTCTATTCTGTCTTAACAATTTCAAAACCACCAGTGTCTGAGGCCTCCCTATGGAGTAGTATACCTGGCTGCTAAAAGGAATTATGTGAGCTTTAACAGTGCAGCACGACATCTGACAAGTGTGGTAGACGAGGAAGGTGTTTTTAGAGCTAACAGACAGAGAGATCTCGAAATTCGCCCAAATTTTATTCATCTAGCATTGTTCTTATTTTTATGCTTCTATATTTATTTATCTTACATGCGTTATGTGATGATAGATTGACATTCAAGTATTAAGATGAAAGCATACGTTACGTGGCTTTGAGTCCTGTTGGTCTACTTATGTAGTTATTTTTGCTTGTGGACCTTTTCTTCCTTATCTTGAAGGTGTAAATTAAATGTACATTATCTTGATTTATACATGATGTCATTATGTGTAAATAGCACGGTATAGCCAGTTTTCGGACTGGTCATTCAAAAATAGCCAGCGTTTATCAAGTCAATGAAAAATAGCCACTATTTTGCTGCAACAGAGACTGGTCCAGCATAATATACTGGAGTTCGGTGCACCTGTGTATGAACTCCAGCATATTATGCTGGACCGGTATACTTTGATGGCTCCAGTATAATATACTGGAGACTGGAGCACCGGTGCTCCAAACTCCAGTATATTATGCTGGAGTGATATACTTGCTGGAACTCCAGTATATTATGCTGGAATTCTAGTGTACTTATGCTGGAACTCCATCATATTATGCTGGAGTTCCAGCATACTTATCCTGGAACTCCAGTATACTTATGTTGGAACTCCAGCATAATATACTGGCGTATTTTCCGGGTTTTGAACAGTATTTTCGCTCAGATTTATCTTTACATGAAAAGTGGCTAAATCTCGATTACTTTTGAAACTGGACTATTTTTGAACGACCAGTTATAAATCTGGCTATTTTTAAATTTCTCCCTGTAATGATTCTCCACTTGGGCTAGATTGAAATGTCACATTAATCATTAATTCCTTTGATGGCTTTGAAAGAACTCGTGCATTTTTTTTGTTTCATAGTCAAATATGTATGAGTTTTCTTGCTGTTGAGATAAATAAGTCGATGCCTAGCTCCTACGGTGTGACGGATAGTGTGTACGGGACCTGGAACGCGAGGGGTACAATGTTTAAGGCCTCTCCTGCAATAACTCTAGCCAATATTATGTTGCAAGCTTCTTACCGCCACCTTATAATTTGTGGCGTGCTTGCAAGTTGCAATTTCCTCATAACTCCTTGATGTGATTCTTTGAGTTAACAAAGAACCAACCGATCAGCATCTGAAAGAAAAACGTGATTTCTGGGCCGTTTTCAAGAAACAACGTATCTCAAGCTTTAGGACTCGGAATATGATGATTCAAAAACGAGATGAAAGATGACGATCTGAACTATAAGATAAACTATTTACTCGTTCAAAACAAGTAAATATTGATGATGTACCAGTTCAAGGAAAATTGTGATCCTATAATAACCAAAAAGAAAAAAAATGAATTTAGATCAAGAAACGTGTTCTTGAATGATCAAGAACTATAAGATTCCTAAAGTCACCACTTGAAATCAATTGACGTGATAAAAAAAACACCACACGCAATTGAAAACAAGATAAAAGACTATCACCACCTTGCTTGGAATCTAAAACAAGGATAAAGAAGATAAAATAGAGAAAAACACTCTTGCAAATTAGGGTAAAGCTCAAAAACGTGATTTACATTCTACAAGGCAAGAGAACCCTTTATATAGGCCCAGAGTCTCTTCTTTGATGGCTACAATTCTTATTCTAATAAGGAAATAAAATAACTAAAGACAAAGAAAGTAAAATCCCTATTCTACAAGGAAAAGAAACTAGAATCCTATTAAAAGGAAAATCTTTATTCTAAAAGGAATAAACTAAATCCTATTTTATTTAGGAAAGGGTCATGGCTTCTTGATATCAATCTTGAGCTTCTTGGGCGTCTTGCGCTTTTTAAGTCCATATATTTGGACTTGAGCAAGTCCATATGTTTGGACTTGAGCTCTAAAACATGATCTTGGCCAAAATTAATAAAATTTAACATAAATTGTTCTTTTGCGTCACCCCTCAAGCAGGTGAGTCCAGAGCAACCAAACTTTTCTAATACCAGTAAAGTCTCTGCTGACTCTTCGTTTTACTTTTGAGCAAAATGTCTTTTAGGATTACCAAACTCGGAAGCATAAAGATAAAATTTAACTTGTGATAATAAACTAGAGCCTTCGTTATGAGAAATCCAATTTGGTTCCGTGTTGCTTAAGAATTGAGATCCGAATCCTTTCTGAAGATAATCACAGTTTTCTCATCTAAAAACATTTCCCCATTCCATGACGTCTGATACGGAGTACAGTTATAGGCTTCTTTGCTGATGATATTTCCATTGTGCAGTCTTTTTATCCTCCTTTTGGAGCAACCTTATGTCAAATTCTGTTAGCTAGCAATGGTTCGAGATCGACACACTAGCCAGCAAAACAAAATCAACCATACTTGTGACTAGGTTGATGTCCAGGGCATTAGATGTAACTTGCGAAAACTTACCATCCTTGTAATCCTTTTGCCTATTCAAAAACCAGTCAGGGATTTTGAATTGACGAGGATTTGCCACAACAACCATCAAGCTATCGAGTTCAGCAGCAGAAAGTTCACCCGCCCTAGAGAAAAGAGTAGTAGCATAAATTTAGACAACTTTGCAAGAACTAAAATACCAAAACGGGAAAATTCAGTTCAGCACAAAAGTTTAGAACAGTCTGTGAGGAAATGTTGCGTTGTAAAAAGGCCCCTTTGACAACTACTAATTTAACTTATTGGTAAACGATCAGCTACCTTCCTCATTCATCAATCTCAATCTCTGAGCCATAGGCTAACTCTTTTCTTTTTTAAATGAAGGTGGTGTCCAGACCAGCTCACGCCAACTAAAGATAGCAGGTACCTTTGCAAATCATATGCCAACTTCCTCGCCCAACTATTAGTTATTTCTCAAAAAAAAAAAAATAACAGCAAGGCGTAGAATACAAACCAATTATAGTTGCGGAAAGAATAGTTAGGCATCCATTTTCAATTTTAATTTCGCGATGGAGCATTGTCTAAAATGAAAATATAAATTCAAAACTCGAGGTAAAATGGGGGATCTGAATCCAAAATTGAAGACAAAAATAACAGTACATAATACTCCAATAACACATAAGCATACCGAAAAGGTTTAACAGGCTTAGTTGCAACAAAAAACAATGATGAAATCAAAATTAGAGCTTCATTACGTATTAGTAGGAAGAGAAAAAGAGAAGGGAGTACCTCTTGCTCATATCGATATCGGCTTTCTTACAGGCAATGTTAGCGAAACGACGGCCAATACCTTTGATAGAAGTCATTGCGAACATTATCTTCTGTTTCCCGTCGACGTTCGTGTTTTGCACACGAAGTATGTGCTGAAACTCTTCATTTGCAACCAGCGACTGCACCCCAAAACCATAATCACTAACAATTCGAAAGAGCAATTTACATATGCGTATATAAATATATAAATCTCACCATCCCTACGGTTTCGAATCCTGCTCTGCAGTGCGCCTGTTTCGTTCACTCCTGAAGAGATGCACAACTCCCAAAACCCTAACGGTGATGGAATAGTATTAGCTTATGTATATATGCGGAAAAGGACAATATAGTAATTGACCATCTAGTGAAGCTATTTTGTAATTTGCACTTGTAGTGCAGAGATTTTTTGGTATAGTGACAGTTGTCTCTCTTAAGTTTAGAGGATTTTAAGAAAATATTGTGTGCATAAGAAAAAGTTAAGTTACACCATAAAGATCTCAATAAGTGAAAATTAGTTTTCCAACGATAATAGTAAACAACAACAACATAGTCGATGTAATTTCACAAGTAGGGTCTGGAGAGCATAGAGTATACGCAGATCTTACCCGTATCTTAAAAAAAAGAAAAGAGGCTGTTTTCGGAAGACCTTCGGCTCAGAATAAAAAATGTTAAACCATAAAAAACTCAAAATCAGAATAATAATAATAATAATTAATGAACAAATACATTAAAAAGTAATTGCATAGCACATTGAATAATTTTTGCTTCACCTTCAAATTTTAGAAAAGACAATTGTGCAAAATAAAATACCCTAGTAATCTTTAACACTGTTAATTGACTTCTATTACCCATCTTTTCTCTAAGATGTTTACTCTATCATCATGTCATTTATATTGAGCTCAAAAAAGTATATTTTTACAAATTCTTTCTTGGAAGACGTATGATTTTTAAGAGTTAAGTATGTTTCCATCCTTCTCTCCCTAAAGCCTATTGTTTCACGTTCAGTATTTCTTCTCATGTGATACTTATATATTATGGTGTTTTTCAAATTTACGTTGCTTCTCGACGTATAATCCCTTCACTTTTTTTTTCATATTGAATATCCCACTAGGGACTTCTTAACATATGTTCATCGAAAAATATCTACATTTCATTATGTTATTTTTCTCATTTTCTGATTCATTCTAGTTTCCTTACAGGAAATAACCCCATTGTAGATAAGATCAAAAAAGAAAGAGGTTGTATTTTACTTGATTGGGAACCAATCTCATTTAACAATCAGATAATCTCTCCCTAAAGAACTAGAGCATGGATTAAGCATCATCCACTAGCAAAGATGTGATTGACAATACAAATAGCAGAATAGACTAGTCTCTTGCAAGAGAAATAAATTATGTAGATAAACAAATGCAAGTCCTTCACCCTACATTATTTTACATCCCCTTATACACGAGACAGTTGCTTTAGTGCACAAAAAAACAAACATTACTTCCAAGATCTGAAGGTCCATATTTTGTATTAGTCACATTACGTAGAAGTGAAAGCACCATATAATTGAAGGTGAGAATCTCACCAGGCATCACATACAATTTAGAGCATTCAAACATAAAGTTCAAATAAAACCAAAATTTGCATGCAAAGTTCTTGGCGTTGAGATGTAGCCTCAACTGTTTGGAACCACCTTATTTTCATACCACCAATAGATACCCATCCTTCATTATCCCATTTTCCCCATGTTTCGAAGAATAAAGGCAGTGAAAATATGCAAAAACAGAACGATCTGCCATTATGCGCTTCCTTCTGCATTCTTCCTTGCTTCTTCCCGCATAACAGCTCCCACATATATTTCATAACAACATCCTGTAAATATAGATTAGGAAGATCAGAATGACGGTTTCAGAAGTATTAAACAGTCAGCAGATTAATGGTTTACAAAAAGATTCATAACAATTGTAAATTGCACACAAAATGAGGCAGCAGGATATTTAGGATCACAAGACCTCCCTCACATCCAGGAGTTATCTTGCCCCAAAGATGCTATTCAATAGAAAAGACAGGTAGAACTGCTTTTCCAGGATACAGAGTTAGCGTAAATAGCAGCACAATAAGCAGCAAAAAGATGCTGTAAGGGACATAACTGATAGCATCTAAATTACAGGAGTTGGATGTAAACCAACAGAGCAGAAGCTTCTTAAAATCTTTAAATAGCATCGAACATGAATGAGAAGCCAATGACTATGAAGGTTGGAAATTGATTGTTTCAAATTATATTAGGAGCAGCATAGAGATCATGTAGCCTATTAAGCAGCAAAAGGAGGATAATAGCATATATTGCACAGAATATATAGCCTCGGAACAAGATCTCAACGCAATTCAACATAATAGAAAGCTTTAAAAAAAAGTTCTTTTTTGTTTCGGGGTGAATAGGTAATTAAAGAAGGTTTTAAAATATTTTCAATGGCTTTGAAGAAAATGACTGAGAAGCCAATGACATGAATATTGGAATCTGATTACTTTGCAACTAAAAACTAATGCAGAGTAGTAACACCGACAGTGACAGGCTGTTGTTACACTCTGATCAAAATTGTTTTGAGACTCTGACACCTATTAAAAGCCACAAGTTAATAATAAGCAAGAACCATGGTTACTTTTTAAAAAGATAAGCAAGAAACATGGTGTTTGTCAAATGAGTCTTATGATTATTATTTTTAAGAAGGTAAGATTTTTCATTGGTAAGCAAGAAGCACTAAGAAGGTGCTACAAGGCTCTTACAATTGTTCTTATTTCAATTTCTATAAGTTGGAGAAAAAGAGGGGCATAAAGCCTAAAGAAACCTGTGACGACCCAAAGGGTCATCACTTGTTTCCTTACCCTTTCTGTGCTTCCGAGGCCTTGAAAACCTCATTTAGAGTTGCCTCGATTTGCGTGCGTAGTCCGGGCGTGTAGCCGGAAAGCTTAAATATGAATTCTGTGAGAAAAATGCTAAATTTTGATACTAATATGAATAAATTTGACTTCGGTCAACATTTTGGGTAAACGGACCCGGACCCGTGATTTGGCGGTCCCGGTGGGTCCGTAGAAAAATATGGGACTCGGGCGTATGCCCGGAATCGAATTCCGAAGTCCAAAGCCCGAGAAATGAATTTTTGTGTGAAATTGTTTTCTGAAAAACATCTAATCGAATTCCGAGGTCCGAAACGAAGACAACGGAGTTTGGGACCGAAATCCAGAATTTCCAGCCTGCTTTAGCGTGTTTTTCGTGTGTGTGTGGTCATTTATACAAGTAAGAGGTGAGGGAGTGTGTCTTAGAATAAGAGTGAAAATGGAGAAGAAGAAGAAGAGGGGAAAGCTGCTACAGGGCTCGGGAAAAATCTAATATGTTCTCCCCCTTCTGATGTCTTAAAGGGCTAAAATGTCGCACGACCAAATAAAATCAAAGTGACCAACGGGAATAACGTGTATAATTACAAAATTGCCCTCGACAGGAAGCAAGCATGTTGATGATGCAGCCACCTCAACTGTTGCTTCTAATATTAGAGAAAATTTCAATACTACCATTACTAGCTGCCTTTGGATGGACTGCAAAGTAGGTTTGGATACCTGATAGACCTGTACCAATAACTTCCAAGCCAATGACAAAAATTGCTGCAAAAATAGTCCATGGGGTATTAAAATGAGTGTTCTTCCACTCAGCAATCCATATTTTTCTCTCAATTTTGACTTTCACACCAACAAAGGCATGTGGATTAGGCACCAAATCTTTTGCTATTTCATTGAAGAGATCTGCTACTTCTTGATCACTTCCAAGAAAGTTAAGTAGACCTTTTGATCTCAGCTCTTTCACATCTTCAGCATGATCAATTAGTGAATCCATGAAGCAAAGATAAGATGTAATACCAAAGTCATGTGGTGTGTCAGGGCATGCCTCATATGCAACCAAGTTTAATAGCTCCGACTTGGTTGAATCATCTATGGTTATAGGTGCAAGTGTTAAAAGAGCTGAGCAATGAAATGAATTGAACTTAATGTCACGGCTCTTTCCACGCCTGAAACGTATTCCTGCTTTCTTGAGCTCCATGGCTGAATGATATGAGCACCATTCACCCCTTAGATAGCATCCGCCTTCTGAGAAAACATTTGGGTCTATGAGTTGCATTCGTAATATCTCGAGCAGATGAGCAGGATTTTCTTCTTTGTCCTTCACAAATCTTGCCAAAGAAATCAAGAAAGAAATCCTTGATACTTTGAATTAATCCATGACTTTGAGGAGGCTTTGCATTAATCATACTCATTCCTTCATCTTTCTTGAACCTACAGCTCATTAACACATGCAAGACTTCAAAAGGTAGCTGATTTTGTTATTCATATTTTTGTTCGTGTAAATTTACAACTCTGAAGCACATGAATGGTATTGGATCATGACGTAGACCTTTGAACGACTATTAAGAATAATATATAGTAGTAATTAGTACTCCTATATTACATACACGCGCGCTCAAGAGTCAAGACTACAATGATTATTAGACAAATTGACAATGTTGTTCCTAATTAATCCAAAATCATTCTCATTCTTATGAAGAGGTTGTCTAAGTGAAACTTAAGTGACTGATACTTTGGAGGGTGTAACTTACTAGAATTTTCAAGAACAAGGCACACTAAATGCAATACGACTCCTCCGTTTCTTACTGTATAGAACAAAAACAGGATTGCAGATATCAGAATATAAAACTTGATATCAAAGAAAACTTAATAGAAAGTAAAATGCGAAAGATCTAGACTACCAATTATTTTCACTCTAAGCATCAGAAAAGCCTAGAAATTTAGAACTAACATTGAAGAATTTGGCTTTGACCACTACAGAAATGGCTGCTCATCGGGATAAAATCACTAGCCATGCACCTGTTTTGTATGGATTTTCCGGTTTCTATAGAAAATTAAGTCATTAATGTAAGCCCTTCAACTAAGAATACCAGAGAAGCCTAAACTATAAAGGGTTCACTAGGAATACAAGTTAATTGGAGATTCACTATGTGCCACCCACATCACCCTATGGCTACCAATATTTTCTCGTACTTTGGTCAATAAAGTTTTACTATTAAAACTAATTATGAAAAGGAAGAAGCTTTTCCAAATTCATCTTATGGAGTTATATTATATTGACAGTTAGAAGTTTCATGCAATTCTGATTTGCCATTTTGCACATTGTACTGGCAAGAGGTTGATTTTGCAGCACACTTTTCGATATATATGGTAATAGTTGCTGATAAATAGAGCGAGAAACTTGGAGCATACATTCCCAAAATTTGACTACACTGCCAACGACAGCTAAGGTTTTGTAAAGTTTAACAACAAGAAACTTGTGGATCAAGCGTAACTGCTTACATTACTCTCCAATAAAGTTAAATCAGAAGTATCTCTTCTCATAACCGACGAGACCATGAACCCCTCCTTCAACTTGTGCGGCTCCTGTTCGGACCTGGAGAACCAGAAAAGAGAGTTAAAGTTAGATTCCCATGAACTAACAATCAAAAAAAAAATAGATCCCCATGAACTATGAGGTAAGATGATTCTGCCATTTCATTTTGTTTTTTCCAAACACCCGGAAAAAAACCCAAACATGCAACAATAATAATAGTTGAGTAAGAAGATACAACAAAAAACAAGAGACAAACCTCTAGCCTCAATTTGCCTGATTTTAAAAGATGATGAGCAGATTGCAAGGAGGAAGCACCTAGATCCTGGAATCCTTGCTTTACAGCTTGCATTGTATAGGGAATGAACTTCAGAATAGAACCTTTATCAGCAACTGAACCGACAACTCCCTGAGCAATCTTTAGTTTAGCAGTATCACCCAAGTATCTTGCATCACTCCCTTTTGTCATTGCTTCCAGGGATCCCATACCTCGATATTTTTTCACACGCAGACCATTCTATCCTTGCCCAAAAATTGACCAAAGTTAAAAATAGCACAAGGGCATATTGAGGTGGCTACACTTGCAAATATGAATAGAATCACCAATGTTCTTTTAGTCTCACAGTACAAATATTTGCAATCAAGCAGCTTTGAAGATTTAACATAACCAAAACTCTTGTCTCGGAAAGCAGATATACTACGTGCCAAATAATCAAATATACTATATTTATTTAAAATAAGGCTAGTATACCGGTAGTCTAAGAGTTGGCACAAAATGTATGTTTGACACTAAGACTTTGCTGCTGATCAACTAACATTTCATGCCAACCTTGAGGGACCCGCCTAAAAATTAAAAAGTTTTATATAACTATGTTCCAAAGAGCAACTTTCCATGGACCAAGTCAACTTGCACGCGGTATAAACTGAAATCAGATAGGAAAGTTTCCAGGCAATACCATGTAAAAATAAGACTCCAGATACAGCTAAAAAACCGTAGATGTATCTTGGAAGGAACTTTTGCATACATATATAAAAGCATTGAGAATCCAGTTGTACCTTATATTCATATGTGCCAGGAGCTTCATTACTACCAGCCAAGAAGCTTCCCATCATGACAGTTGATGCTCCAAGGGACAATGCCTTCACGATATGGCCAGAATTTGAAATCCCACCATCAGCAATCACAGGGATACCATGCTGCTCAGCAATTGATGACACCTTGTAAACAGCAGTTGCCTAAACAAAATTGATAGAGAACATAAGTTTCATTTACTTTTACCGAGAAAACTATCAAAATGGTCCTTAATGATATCTGGGGTTGCTTTATTTTGGTCCTTAATATATATCACACTTGACAGATATAGTCCTTGATGTAGGTAAAAAGATGACACAGTTGGTAGAGAACCTAAATCTAACTGATTTCTCAAAAGAGGCTTTACGTTCAATGCTTTTCCCTGCTCAGAGATCAGATATTTTCCCCGCACAAGGAAACATTCACCGCTATTCTCTTCAAATTTGCACTCAATGATAAAAACTGTACTCTTCAAATTTGCAAAAAAAAAAAAAAAAACTGCACAGCTATCAGTTCACTGCGCCAGAGTTTTTGACTAAAAAACTGCAGTGCACCATATTTTTTGACTAGAAAATGGCACTTCAAAGATAATTCACCAGATTTTTTACTTACCAAGCTGCACTTCCATCACATAACCAAACATAGCAAACAATGCAACAAATTTTAAATTCGAACGAAGGGAGCACAATTAGCGGAACAAAACACCAGCTGCTTCCAACAATAACAAGTTAATGAAGAGATAGATAATTCACCTGACCGCGACCCACAGCGCAAACTTCTTGAGTGGTACAGATGGACCCAGATCCCATACCAACCCTCAATCCATCAACTCCCTGCTTAATTAAGTTCTCAGCTTGGTAATTAGTGACTACATTTCCACCAATCACATCCAAGTGAGGGTAAGTATGTTTCACATGCTTGATCATATTAATCTGGTACAGCGAATTCCCTTGCGAGCTATCAATCACCACAGCATTAATCCCTTCTTTCACCAAATGCTCCAGCCTCTCTTTATCTGATTCCCTTGTCCCCACCGCTGCCCCCACTAAGAACTTCCCGTCTTCCCCTAAAGATGGCAAACCCAATTTCGGAAGTCCCTTTATTCTCTCCATGTCAGCACTCGTGACTAAATTGACTACTTCCCCGTTTTCCTCCTCCTCGTTTACTAATGCAACAAAGTCCAGCTTTTTAGATGCCATGTAGCCTGCCACGTCATTGAAATCATAACTCGAAGGCAGAGTAACGGGAGAAGTGTTCATATAAGCAGAAATCCTAGCTTCCTTATTGCTCAAGTTCTTCCAATCAGACTTTGACACGTGTCCTAACAGTTTGGATTGTTTGTTCCCTGACTCGGTGACGAAAATGCAAGGGGAGTTAGCGAATTCATCGGCGGAATGGATTGAATCCGAGGGAGAAGCGAAGATTAAGTCGGCGGAGAAAGGGAATTTATGAGATTTGGCAGTACGGATGATGGATGCTTGTTGAGAGATAGTGTTGTTGTAGTGAACGATACCTATTCCGCCGAGCGCCGCCATGGCAACGGCCATGGAGGTCTCGGTGACGGTGTCCATAGGAGAAGCGACGCAGGGGATGGAGAGGGGGATGTTGCGGCTGAGCTTAGTGGAGAGGTTGACGTCGTCGACGGGGAAGTCGATGTAGCCAGGGAGAAAGATGACATCATCGTAAGTGTAGGAGTAGCCTTGGTTGAACAATCTCTCAGCTGGAAATCCGTCGTCGTTCATGGCAGCGGCGGCGCTGGCGGCAAATATTAGGGTTGAGTTTTGTCTAAAAAAAATTTAGCTGGGAAAGGATATCTAGGTCAACACGTCTGCTTGAGCTATTTGCTTAAGAGTTAGGCCCACAAGTGTATTTTTGTAATTATAACAAAATTGAGCAACACTATTGGCTGGAAAAATAGATTACTGTAGCTCCTTCATAATATCTTTGTTGTGTTGACTAATTCACCCTTCTGCTGATAGGCTATCATCAAGACGGACCCACTTTCCCAACCCAACCTACTTAATTTCCTTCTTACTGTCTTCATTAATCATGTCACACATGTCATTTATTTAGGGTAGATTTAAGAACATAAAACAAAAACCTCAGTTTGTATACTCGTTTTTTTAAGGCTAACAACTTAAGTTTAATTAAGGTTGTTCCTTAATTAATTATTTTTAAGGGGAACGCGTACTCACTGCAATTGCAACGCTATTACAGGGTTACAGCGAGCGAACGACGTGTCCAAGATAAGGCTTAATCATTGAGCTATTTTTTGTTATTTTTATTGGAAAAATTGAGAATAAGAAAGAAACATATACAACATAAGTTAAATTATTAAGAATCATAATTTAAGTTATACCATAAGTTAGAGAGCTCTTATTTAATCACTATTAAACTGTGTGAAAAAAATATGAATTGTCCTTCTACTCGATTAAAATCAGTGAGGTACTTTTTTGAATATTAAAATTGTGTTAAATATTTTGATAACAAAGTATGAAATTGAGAAACTCTTCTTACGGCGCCTTGAGGAGACGTAATCATCAATAAGGTAGTACATTAATATTTTCAGCTAATGGGATTTCAGAAGTTCACTATAGCTCAAAAAATCTATAATATCTGTGCTTAAAAACTCAAAAAAGTGGGAAAACATAGATAAACCAGAAAAAATTTGAAAAAAAAAAAGTTAGCAACTTCAGTTGCAAGAATAATAGTATGACAAAATATTTTACATGTGAAGTAAAACATCATACTTACAGTGAGGACAACGAACATTGAATATTAATTGTAATTATTTTCATAGTTGTTTGAATGATTAACTTATCAACATAATGAGATTAAAAAAAAAAAACTTTACCTCTATGAGTTGCAGGATTTTATTATGTAGAAGATAGCTTAAATTTCGGGTATCGCTCGAGCACTTCCATTTTCTGGTATGGAATTGAGAATACCTAATTGGGTAGTGTAGGGTGCCGTTTCACTTTAATATGAAGCTTCATAAAATTAGCTGGATAAATAAATCTAACATAATAATAATTTATAAGTTTGCAAAGACTCTAGGATTCAAATTTCACACAACGTTAATATACAAAAATTAAATTTTCTCTAATAATATTTTACATTTGTGGCACTATAATATTTTTCTCTTCAACACCTCTTCCCACATCTTATCTACATACCCTACTCTCACATAATATACCAACTCCAATTTCTACCTTAAATGATCTTGTTGCTTTTCTTCATGTTGTAAACGCAGAATTGGATGCACCCACTGATTCTAATATCTTTGTTCCACTTTTCCTGGATGAGAAGGAAAGAATCTATAAACCACGGCAGCATGCTGTGATTGTAAAGCTATATGGTCAGGAAAATGGACATCAATTACTGAGGCAAAAAATCTATGCTTTATGGAAACCTACAGAGAATCTACCACTTGTTGATTTAGGATCTTGTATTAGGCAACAGAAGAGTCTAATGACGAGAAAATGCGTGTAAATCTTGATTTACTTGAAGGAAGGAGAGAAGCTGCACTAATAAGAATGGCAGCACAAAAGCAGGTCATAGAACGGTATTACAACCGGAAAGCACACCTCAGATTCTTCAAAATTGGGGACTTCGTGCTTAAAAAGGTTTTTCAATCTACGAAGGCATCTAACGCAGGAAAATTAAATCCAACATGGAAAGGACCCTATAGAATTCATGATATTGCAGGTAAATGAGCATATGAATTGGAAACAATGGATGGCAAAGTATTACCTTCACATTGGACTGTTGTTCATTTGAAGAGATACTAATTCTAACAAATACCCACGGTCAGGTATCTTTGTTTCAAAATTCTATTTTTGAATTGTTAAAATTTTACTAACGATTTTAGATGATAGGCAAAAAACTAGCCTGTACTAAATGATGAGTCACGGCCTGCAAGGCACGTGGAAAACATTAAACTTCCCGGCCTAGGGTTACAAATATTCTGATAGAAATACAAACGGGTTAAGCAGTCTTCATCTATAATCGCACCTCCGAGTCCCGTGTGCTTTTCCTTTTTCAGGGAAAGGACCAAATGAGAGGAATAATCAAGTGCTCAAGGCTTCATACTTCAACACTCGAACACTTGGGGGACTACGTAATATACACGGGCATGTACTGAAAAATCGAAGATTGAGAAAAATCGAAGATTAAGCCTGAAAAGTTCACTCATTGTAAAAGACAAGTGCAGAAGTCACGAGCTAAGGCCAAAGAAAACCTCATTATAGTTAGGGTAAAGGCTATGTACTAAAATGGGTTATAAATAAAAACCACATGTTTATTATTTTTTAAATCTGTTACAAGAAAAACAGTTACGAGAAAGTTATAGATGTAATTCAAATACGTGTAAAGTGTTATTCAAAACTAGACAAGGTTCAAATAAAAATTTGTCAAAGTTATTTCAAAGAAACATGTGTGTTCTTATTTCTTTTATCGTATATTAACACCATTATGAAGTTGAGACGTCTTCTTCATTTAAGTGTCGTAATATAAAAGGGCCCTCTTTTATAAAATTCATGTTTAATTTAGTTATTCATGAAGACAATAGAAGCATTTTCTAAGAATAAAAATGCAGATTATTCTATAAGTCCTTAGAAATAAATGCAAGAATAAATTAAATAGAAGTTCAAGATAATAACGAGAAAACTTCTAAAATATTAAAAAGCTTAAGACTAAGTAAGAACTTAGTCGTAGGAACTGCAAATTATTTATACATACTGTCCCATAAAGGTTTGGGGACTTAAGTTTTCAAAAGCAAACCCTCAAATGAAACCAAGGGTTTTAAACATAACCTTCCAAAAAGGTACCTGAAGAAAAAAAAAGAGAATTCAAACAACTTAAACTTATCACTAGGAATATGAGGGAACTGAAAAAGGTGCATCAACAGCAACAGGATCAACTTGGCTTACAACAGTAGGATCAGTTTTGCTTGCAGCAACAGGCTCGACTGGGCTTGAAAGAGTTGGGGTACCTGTATCAACTTCAACATTCATGGAAGCTTCGGCCACGGGAGAAGGAAAATCTTGAGTTTGCTGAGCTTTCTCAATAGTTTCATTGATCTTAGCCAACTCAGACCCTAAATTGAAATTTTCTTGGCCAGCTTCAATTAGGGTATCACGGCGTGAATTCAAAAACGCCCAACTTACTTCCGTAGCAGACTTATCCTCAAGGATCTCGTAATCCCTTTCCCAGTCAGCAATCTCGCTCTTCAACTTCTCATTTTCAGCTAAGGCAGATGTGTAGAAGGCTTGAAGAGAGGCATAGGAGTTTTCCAAAGCACAAATCTTATCAGAAGAAACTCGAAGGTCTTCTTGTGCTTGTGTCAAATTCTGCACGAGCTCCCCTGCGTAAGCTTCTTTTTCACTTAAGAGAACCTTTAACTCTCTGTTCTCTTCACTAGCCTTGGATAGCTGCTCTGAGAAGGAAGTTTCAAGACGAGCTCTTTCTTTATCTGCTTGACTCAAAGAAGCCTTTACAATCCCCAATTCCGAAATCAAGGCTCGAACCTGCTGCTCCAAGGTACTCTTATTCTCTTCCAAATATTCCATATCAATTTGCAAGCTTTCGTACTGTTCCTTCCAATTGAATGCCTCTAGCTGAGAATCGCGTGCAATCTGCTCTGAGGAGGTAACTCTTTTTATCATCTCTGTGCCGATAAGATTGGCCTTAAAAAAAAGAGAAGAGAAATAAGAATCCCAAAGATAGAAAAACCATGAAGTAAAGAAAAAAGAGAGAGAAGATGAATACTTTCAAAGTGGCATGCACAATATCATTCATCAACGTCAAGGAACTATGGCTCTCCAACTTAGCCTTCTCAATCGGACCAATTAAGGACTTTAGCCACACGTCCGCTGATAATAGGTGAATTTGACTATAATCACACTCTTATGTAGTTTTAATGCTAAAAGTGATAACAAATGCTCTTATTAGTGCTTTTCATGATTTGCAGGTGATATGTGTACAAGGAATGCTAAGGAGCATTTTTGGATTCAAAAATTGGAGAAAAGAGGCCAAATGTGTAAATTCCCAATGAAGTCACGCCCTGCCAGCCCTTAGAATTCAGAGAACTGGTTTGGACGCGGTTCTACCGCGACCGCGGCAGAATCGCAGTGGAAAGCAGTAGCAGAACTTCAGTGATTCCGCGAGGGTAATTGGCCGCGGTTATACCGCGACCGCGGCCAAACCACGGCAGGCGCAGAAAGTTCAGGGGTCAAAGTGTCAAATACGGGATTTTTAGACCTAAACCCTATTTAAAACATTAGACTTCGCCCAAGAGAGGCATGTATTGATTTTTAAGGTTTCTTAGCAAGGAAAACCATTGTGAGAGAATACTCCAACCATCTTTCTTCTTTTCTTTTGATTTTTATGATGAATTCAACCTTAGTTTATTTTCCCATAGCCATGAGTAGCTAAATTCCTTGTCTAAGGTTTTGATGGAAGCTATTGGGTGATGAACTTCTTGTTTATGTGAATACAAATTGCTAGTTTAATCTCTATTTGTTCAACTTCGTGTCTGTTGTAGTTAATTGACAGGATCCTCAATTAGCTGTGCCTATTTAGTGTGCATAACTTGGAAAAGAGTGCATATTTAGGGTATTGTTGAACAACACAACTCCTAGATTATTAGAGGAATCTATAATTGCGGGTTTAAAGGCGGGATTAGGGATAACGAAGCCTTGGGTGTAATCTATAGTGAATCGTGCTAAATAAAGTAAGCTAGTGTAGCTTGGGAGAGTGCAATAGTAAATTACTGTTATTACTCGGGAGAGATTTGCGGTAAGATTAGCGTTCATGATTGATAGACATGTGTGGGTAAATTTGTATGAGCATAAACAGAAGGGATTTCATCAATAGGGGAAATCATTGCCTTAGCTTTTCCTCATAATTGTTTACAACCGTATTAGTTTAGTTTACAGCTAGTTAGTTACTTGCAAGCTAGTTGTTAAAGAACACTCAACTGAGATTTGAATATTTGGGAAGCTGGTTCTGAAGAATTAGTGGGTCTGAAGATAGTGGTTGATAGGTTAACTCTCTGTGGATTCGACCATGGGCGTAATACTCGGGTTATATTTGCAACGTCCGCAGAGTCCTTTTTACAAGGCATAGTTGGGCGTGATCATCCGCCTGACCTGATTTCCTTAGAAGATTACCCTCAGCGGGGACTTCAATAATCACTTGCCTAATGGCACCACTTCCACTTGAGGAGCCAACATCTACATGGTGAGAAATCAGAGGGGGAGTTGTCGAAGGAGGAACGATAAAAGTAGTAAAGACAGCAGCTTGGGGAGGAGCAGAAACAGCCGAGATTGGCAAAGAAGGAATCACAGACACGGGAGTAGAAAAAGAAGCCAGGGGAGCTTCATCAGAAATCGGGCCTAAGCTTTCATTACCAAACCCGCTAATAAAAAGCTGCTCAACTGAATCATAAGCAGCGGCGGGAGCAGCGTCATCATCAGATATGGGAATCACCACCGGGGCCTCAGCAGGCTTGGAAAAGGAATAGAATGGCGGGGGGATACTTCAGCTTCATCATCAGAACTGATGCGTCTTCGAGCTCGAGGCCTTCTCACCAAAGAGCCCCCGTTTTCTTCTTCTTCAGAATCTTCTTCTTCAACAACTTTTCTCTTTGATGAAGAACCCAAGACTATTTCTTGAGCCCTCTCTAAAGAGATATGGGTTCCTGAAGAGATGCGGGAAGCCACAACCGCCTCGGTAGTAACTCCCCGAATAGCAAATCCTGATAAAAAGAAGGATTGAAATTAGTGTTAATAAAAAACATTACATAAAAAATGAAATAATACAAAAACTCTTACCATGAGTTTTTACTTTCCAGCCAAATCGGTTAGAAAGTGTCTTCCAAGACCTACCATCCATTGGTGCAGTTTTAGTAACTTGTCTACCCAATCACGAAAATTGGGAACACTTTTCAAAACTCCCGTGGCTGCTAAAAAAAAGGGGGGGGGGGGTTAGAAAAGTTGACAAACTTGAAGAAAAAAGGCACGAGAAAGTTAAAAAACTTACGTGCAAAATTCCACTTCTCAGGGAAGGGAACATTATCTTCACCCACTAAACCAACAGTGGGGGCAGCAACAAACCTGGCATACCAGCCATGGTCTTTGTCATCCTCAGGGCTCACCAAAACTCTCTTACTCCTGGCTACTAGTGTGAAAACACCATTGCGGAACAACCTAGGGGAATAAAGGTGAATCAAATGAGGGAAAGTAAAGGGAACACCAGATGTGTTGGTCAAATGCCTCAAACAGGCAACAACCCTCCATACGATTGGGCCAATTTGACCCAAACAGACATCAAAGAAACGACAAAACTCAAGATGACCGGGTTAATAGCTGGTTTAAACCCTAAGGTGAAAGGGTATGTATAAACAAAAGAAAACCCGGTTAAATAAGAGGTAATTCTTTGATTTGGATTAGGGATGATAAATAGGAAAATCACTACTCCAACGGCAGTCACTACGAACTACAGGAATCAAAACTTCTGTAATTTGAGTGGGATAGATATCAGCACGATCTAAACCAGAGACTTGATTCCTAAGAGATTCTCTGTCATGATAAAAAGATAGTTCCGTAGGAACTATCTCCTCTACTGTAGGCTCACGAAGAGGTTCAGAAGGTTCTTTACCTCTTGAAGAAGATCTTTGTGAAAGTGAACCCCTAGTTTTAGAAGAAGGGCCAGAACTAGATGAAGGGACAGAAGAACCACCTCGAACAGACCCTAAATTACGAAGTCTACCTCCCCTTCTGCTCCTGACGGGGGCATTAGGAAAGGTATCAACTATGGGAACTCTCATAGGGTTAGGGTTTGATGAAGACATAGTAAAGAAGGATGATACGAAGAAGAAGCAAACAAAGATTTGGGAAATTGAATATTCGATAAACTTTATGTGGTAAAGACAAAGAAGGAAGTTATATTTATAAGCAACCGTCAAGGGAAAAAGTGCAATGATGGAAGGACCATAATAATGATAACTGACGCTTCGTAAGCAGGGAAGTCGTAAATAAAGCCTAAAAAGTGTTGCAAAACTGCAAACCTAATAAGAAGGTGACACGTGTGAAACGCATTAAATGGAAGTGACAATTGAAGCATCGATTCTGTCACAGCATTAATGGTGACAAAAATTCTCGTTTTAATGAAATTCACTTCCCAAATATTCAATTGATGAATAAATGGCAAGTGTGTGTGTGGGGGAGGGGGGGGGGGGGGGGGGGACTATCTGTATTGGGAAAAATTGAATTTACATATTAAAGAGGTATGAAGATGATGTGTCGTGACATATAGACTGGTTAAAGAATTACAACTGGCAAGAAGGCACGAGTTGCAATAGATACGAGCAAAAAGCAAAAGAAGAGGCACGAGCGAAGGCAACGCTCATACCTGTTCAAATCATTTAAGCCCAAGAATCAAAGAGAATGAATCTGACATCACACAAGAGTCCAGATACAGTATTTAGTACGCATTAAATATCGAAATAGAGAATATGTATTAAATATAATGATTATGTAATATAGCATTTAATGTCTTTAATGTCTTTAACTGCCCATAATAGCCTTGTTATGACGGAGGCAAAACACATATCTCCAAGGTACCTATAAAAAGGGAGATAACCACACGAAACACTATGTGAATATACTTTGATTTAGTTATTTCTCTCTTGATTACATTCTTGCTATCCAAATTGATTTCTTTTATACATTCTTTCGATTATCAGTGACCCATACTTGCTTAAATTCCAGAAAGAGGAAAATAAGATTCACTGTTTGTCTGCTCATCCTCTTCCTCACTCTGTTTTGCGCAGTTCGTTCTTCTTTTTACGGCTGCGGGGTGATTCATTTTTCTTCTTCCTGTTGTTCTCCGTGTTGGCGCTGCTGAAACGTAAAATTATGAGTTTTGTTGAGAGGTGAGATTTTCTTTTGGTCGAATTTTATGTTCGTTGTTGTGTGCTACTCTGCTAACAAGTTCGACTTGGTTCATTTAATTAGCTTTCTGTTTCATCTTGATATATCTTATGGCTCTAATTGGCTTATTAGCTGACACATAGCCAACTATATATATGAATTAAGTTGTTAGTTAAAGCTGACATAGGATTCATGGCAATTCGATACTATAAATGAATTCAAGATGAGGTGCATTTTTTGGGGTTTAATATTTAAAAAGTGATAACCAATTGCTTGACATATTTTATCGGAATTGCTGGAGATGGATGCTGACTTAAAGGGGTGGCAGGAAAGGAATTGGGAGTTGGTGAGGTTGGAAATATTTGAGACTGTGGCTGCTGAAATGTTGAAAAGGTTGAGTTTTCTTTGTGTAGGCCACGACAAATTTATTTTATTTAATTTCGGTTAACGTTGGGATATATGTTACCTGGAAGAAAATTATTATCACATGACAGATTGGTCAGATCATTACAAAGAAACAAATTTAACTTTTAGAATACAAAAGTTATCGTAGCTAACAATGACCCTGAAAAAGAAGAATAGTTTGCAAGGAGATGCTTGTACGTGCCCCTATGATTACTTTGTATCTGTCGATTACAAACAAGCTGAATATTGTTGTTGCTGCATTTTCTCTTGTTTCCATTGTTTTCCCACATTGGAGAGCTTCAATTAAGCTGTCGATAACACCAACAGACATAATCAGGATCTTGGGATTCTCGTGTATCGAAAGGTTGAGCAATGTTGTGACTGCTTTCTTCCGGATTCTTGTATCACGGGAACCAAGCAGAGTCATCAGAAATGGAATAGCTCCAGACTCAGCTATGATTCTGCGATTGTCCATTCCATTTTTCATGAGCAATCTTAGCTTATATGCTTCTGTATATCTGGAGATCCTGTTTGCAGTTTGCCAACTAAAAACTTTGTTGTCATTTTCACAACATATGTGGCAGCTTTAGTAGCAGAAATGTAGTCAATCGCCTTGTCACATTTCTTAATCTTACTATTGCTGCTACCTTCTGAATATGAAGGAGATAATGTAGGTTCTATTGTTGGGATGTTGTTCTCTTGACCCCACTGATGGATTAGACTTTTTAGTGCGTAGTTGGGAATGAGAGCCATATGTATCAGCCACTGACCACTTTTTGGACAAGTGTGGTGCCCTGATGAGCAATTAAATTTCGATCATAAGTATGGCCTGATGCTACTATCACATGGTCCCTCATCAAGTCAAGTGAAGTTGGACAACAGGATTCGTTAGGGATGTCGATTGTCGGCAACCACTTAATAACACAAGGAGGATTGACCAGCACGAGCACTCATTAGTTCTGGCTGCTTCAAAGTTTGCTTAATCATAAGGTGTTCTTCTTCCAAAATTGTTCCTTTAAAGTTTGTCTCTAGATTGTGTGAACCAGCTTGAAAGTGCCATTTTTTTTAACAAATGAATAAGACATGCATATAAGAATTATATTTTTTGTCTTTTAATGATTGAATATCATATTGTGTTCACTTATATGATGTGCTTGTATATGTTTACCTTCATTTTGGCTTAGAGAATTCTAAACTTTGGTTCTTAAAGTGCAAATGGAAAATATTAGAAGCAAGATAGAAAGTATTAGAAGATGAAATGTAGCTTTTTTTGAACACAAGCTGTTTAACTATGCAACAACTTATATTAGGAGACATTGCTTGTTAACTTCTCTTATTGTGCAAAAGATGTTTGGCTTGAGAACTTACTACAGAAACACATGTTCACAACTTTATCTGACAAAAATGTATCCATCTTAAATTGGCAATTACAATTTGACGAAATGATAATCTTACACCTCCACCGGCCCCTTCCTTGGAAGGCTACTTGGCATGTTAGTTCTACGAAGATTCCATGGTATGCTCCTCTATGAATAAACAATTTGTTCTCTTGGACTAACTTTTCCCCTCTTAGAACTGGATTTCATCATTTGAAATGAATTGTCTTTGTGTTTCCCTTCAGCCATCCTCAACTTGTAGGTACTCTACTCAAGCTCCCAAAGGACGAGGGGTGAATGACTACCTTAAACAATTCATGTTTGCTCATGGAAACTTAACCAGAAGTCCTTTAAATTGAGCAAGTGTTAATGGTACTCTTTTCTCTTGAGAAAAAAACTGCATATCAACTTGCCTGACCAAAAGTCCTTTGAGATTGTATGTTTTCTCTCTTTATGTTTTGCTTATAGTTATAAGGTGGGTTTTGATTTCTTCTTTTCCTGATTTTCGGAATTTCAGCTGGGTAAAAATTGTTCAAATTGGGTAAATTGTTGGCTGGGACAGTTTGTGAAATTATAGACAATTTCATCTTGATTGGCCTTGCTACATCATATTTATAAATTTCTTACCATAAAAAGCTTATGGGTTTTAGTTTCCAAATTAACCAGACAAGTTTAGCTAATTATCTCATTGTTCTTCCTCCGAGTCATCACTGAAACATTAAATCCATATAAGGAGCTCTGCTTGAAATTTATTTATAATTTGGATACTTTATTGATACAGTTGTTGAAGTTCAACATCTTCTGCAGACTCTGATAAGCTGCTGTTGCTCATCTGCTGGATTTTATATTTCTCTTTTCAGTTGGTAAGAAGTTTTGTTAGGTCAATCATTACTTTTTAGCTTTTTCACCTTTTAATAGCTCTGTTTGATTCAGTAGTTCACATTGATTCTTTGGTGGTACGTTACATGCTTAAAATGGTTTTAAAATTATTATGAAATATCACATTACCTTATCTTGATGAAGCACAAGGTACTCTCCCTCTTATTTTACTTATAATTTGACCTTCATGCGTCTCTCTTCTATCGGTAGTTTTACTATTTTAATGGTTTCGCCAAACAGTGTTGTCAAACTTGCTATTGTTATTGTTTTGGCGCTGAAACTCCTTCAGGTAATGAGTTCGGCAGTGCAGTAGCAAAACGAAGTAGGAAACTGAATAGAGAAGTCATTCTTGGATAAATCTATAAAATTGGACTACGTCTAAAAAAGAATTTAAAAAAGTGTAATCTAAGTCCTTGATATACAACTGTACATAAGTCCTTGATGTACAACAGTATGTACTTAGTTCCCATATCAATTGCACGTAAAAAGAGTAGAAAATATTGTATTAGAGAATTCTAGGATACTCATTGAAAATCTGCCGATGCAGGAAATCTTTTCTCCAAAAGGAGAATGTATCTGTATCAGTATGGTTTTGTCCGTTTCAACCTTTGTTGAACATTTGCTTACATGAAACTCATCGTGCTTTATTAGGATCTTGTTATTCGTCCCTTGGGCGAGCAAGACTCTCAAAGCTAGGAGCAATTACTTAATGAAATTCCTGTTTGGTTAAATATCCAGATTATGACAGTATATGTATTCAGTTACATGTTTAACATGTTTTTAAAGTTGCTTAGTTATTTATATATAATTTTTTTTATATGTTGCTGAAGGTGGAATGATGTAGGAAATTTTTGCTTTCTATTTTGTTGCTTTGGTATCTTTACTCGACCACTAATTGATTGCATTATTGGACAGACATATGATTTCCACTAACTGATAGTATTTGCAAATGCGATTCCTTGTCATCTGAATAGTATTCACTTTCAACTTCTTTGTCGCTTATCCGTCAAATCAGTATAAGGTTATTGAATAATACTTCCAATACAACAGTTAAGAGGTTCAACACCAGAGGATCAAATAACTTGTCAAATTTTAGGTTGCCTCATATTTGATAGTCTTATTAACTTTGCCAAATTTTAGATTGTGTTAGATTTGATAATGTCATAAGTAATTTCGGATGAAAAGAGGGATTGTGATGCCTCCTACTATGGCAGTTAGCAGGATTCTATAAGCACTTTCGATTGTCTTCTTTGACGTTATTTGGCTTTTAAATTTGCACTTGGCATTATACATACAACCAGGAATTCCCTCATATTTCAAATTCAGAGATTTTTAACTTTTTAGTCAACGTTGAACATCAATGTGAATTTGCGAAATGGATGAATATAGAAGAATGAATATGTTTGTAAACTGCTACAATTATGAGTACAGAAATGGCTTAAGACCTATTTTGTACCATAGCTACCTCATTACCTAGATTCTGTTTCAGCCTCTCCCCCAGCTGATTCCCTGTCTTGCTTCGTTTTTTCCCGTTGGATTGGGAATTTGATTTTCGAGAAAATAAAAATGGATCTTGAAGAAAACTGCTTTTATCATGCCTATATTTAACAAGCCTTGGAAGTTGGTTAGCCTTTTGCTGTCGAGCACACAGAGAAAAAATGTTGGGAGCAAAACTTGGTACAAGTAAAAGGCTTTTGATGTCTTTCTGGCTGAAAGGAATAAGAAATTGCATTCGGCTTTTGAGTTTTGAGAGTGCTTCGTATATAAGTGGAAAACACGTGGTCACGTGCTAACTGGCCAGGCCTATAAAAGGGCAAGGAAACCAGTAGCCAATAAAATTGGTACACGTATATAGTACAATTTAAACAACTAAAGGGTTGAATGGAAAAAGTTTAGGTGGGGCCCGCTTATATGCAATTCAAAATCCCATGTTTTGTACTTAGGCTTAGCTGCAGCTGAAAAGACAATTCAAAAATACGTCATTTTGTTTCCTTCCCTTCTCTGCTTATAGCCTTCCTGACTCACTAACTGGTCATAGTTTTCAAATTTTTCTGCTTTGGTTCGAGATTGTCTTGTGTGGTTGGATTCCTGAGTTGCGGTAAGTTTTTTCCTTATTTTTAATTTGCACTCTCCATATTCCCTGCTTGCCCTACTAGAGTGTTTTTTCTTGTGTGCTTGAAATATATGCATTTATATACCTCTTTGACTCTTCTTTGTTTACTTGACTTTCTTCAATTCAATCAGATAATTTTTTTTTTTAATTAATTTTTCATGTTTCATGTTTTTGTTACTTTTTTTGGATTTCCTATTTTTACAATGCATGTCTTTTTCCAGTTTGATTTTTTGGAAGCATTTCTGGGTGATCGTGATTGGCTCTTTTCTAGGTTAACCATTTATTTTATGTTACTTTTGCTACGTTTTTTGTTGTGAGTTCTGCAATTCAATTTCTATTCAAGGTTTGGACCAACTATTTTGCCATAATTTTAACTTAATTCTAAGTAGTTCTTGTTATTGCCCGTAATTAACATATTGAGATTCAAAATGCTTCTGTTTCCTGAATTATATTATTATTTTAATTAGTTGAGTTAAGATTGAGGTGCAATTAATGGATTAATGTTCTCTGTTTTTTGTGTGTGTGTTGACTTGGTTGATTGATGGTTGCAGGTAAAGGGTTATTTTTGGCTTAGACGTGAGATCAGATTAGATGAAACATTAAATTTGACTCCTGGCTGAAGAACTCACAAGAATGTGAGATTTATGCTTGTAAGAGGTAATCCTTCTTTTACACGATCACTGTCTATCTCTAATTTATTTTAATTTGAGACAATCGTTGCTATTGATAGGACTCATTAGACCCTCTTTGTTTCGAAAGTTTGAAGCTTAGACAATTTGTGACAGTTGTCGTCCTTTAAGACAATCCCTCGAACAGTGGTGATTGAAGCTCGGGAGCAATGAATCTTGAACTCTATTGAACACATGCCTATCTGCTTCAGACTATGTACATGTATATGTGAAACATATAAAATAAGTTTTTCGTATTGGATGTTTAAAATGCTAGCCTTTTGTTTTGATTAGCTTTATGGTTTCTGTTAATCTTGAATGAAATTGGTCTTCATATTTTGAGTTGAGATTTTGTATATCTCTAACTTTACCTAGAGTTTATAATAGGCCAGCGTTAATTGTTCTTTTGGAAACACACTGTCAAACACACCAAAGTGTGAAAGAAGATTTTAATTTTGATGGTATGATTGAGGTGGCTGCAACACGCCATTCAGGAGGAATTGCCATATTGTGGTTGGCCAATGTACTAGCTGTTGATCCAGTAGCCACCACTGCACAAGAAATTCACTGGGTAAAACCTTTACCTTTTAAATTTTTATTTACTGCTACCTATGCTAGTAATGAATTAGTTAATAGATAATTGTTATGGGATAATCTCACGCCTGTACATGATAATTATCATGGACCTTGGTTAATTGGAGGAGACTTTAATGAAATTACACATGCAACTGATAAATTTGGTGGACTTCCTATAAACAATTCACGTTCTAATAAATTTTTGGACTGCATTAATTATTGTCACATGACTGATTTAGGTTTTAAGGGTAGTCGATACTTGGACTAATGGAAGACATAAGAAGTATACTATACTTGAACGTATTGATCATATAGTTGCTAACTATGAATGGATTAATCAATACTCTAACGCTCTTGTTACACACCTTCCCCGCACACACTCATATCATTGTCCCATTAAGTTAGAACTTCAACACTGTCCATTACCTAGGAAAAAATTATTTAGGTTTGAGACTATTTGGACTAGTCATCCTGCTTTTCATGCTGTGGTTGAACAAGCTTGGATGGATAATGTGATATTACTTCCTGCAATTGATAATTTCACAACATCAGTGCAAGAATGGAATAAATCTACCTTTGGTAACATTTTTAAGCAAAAAAGGAATATTCTTGCAAGATCAATGGAATTTAGGCTTCTATCCATTATCCAACTAGTAATTTCTTACAAAATTTGGAACAAGAACTAAAGTTGGATTTTAATCGAATACTTAGGTTAGAGGAAGATTTTTGGAAACTAAAATCACGTATTGACTGGCTTAATAATGGTGATGCTAATACCAAAATTTTCCACCTCACTACTATTAATCGTAGAAGGCATAATAGAATTACGGCTATTCAAGATCAGGGGGGAAAATGGATAACAAAACCTACAAAAATTCTTGATCATATTTCCCTTTATTATCAAAACTTATTTACCACGCAGAAAACAAGCTCAATTATAAAATCAAAACTACTTCCCTCAAACATATTAACACATGCTGACCAAAAATCCCTAACAAAACCTCTACAAGAATTTGAAATTCTTAATGCTGTAAAGTCTTTCAAGCCTATGAAAGCACCTGGGCCAGATGGACTTCATTCCCTTTTTTACCAAAATTATTGGGACACTATTGGAGAATCTGTGAAACATTTCTGTCATAAGGTGTTCACTGACTATGAAATTGACCCCAAAATAAATTCTACCTTTATCTGTCTTATTCCTAAAAATAATAATGCATCCACATTTGCTCAATATAGACCTATTAGTCTTTGCAATACTATTTACAAAATTATTACAAAAATTTTGGTAAATAGATTAAAGCCAATATTGGAACACATCATCCATCCCACACAATCTAGTTTTCAACAAAACAAAAGAGCTGCAGATAATGCTATCATAGTACAAGAAATTATTAATAAATTTAAAAAAATGAAGGGGAACAATCTCAGTATGCTTCTTAAGATTGATCTAGAAAAAGCTTTTGATAAATTAGAATGGTCCTTCATTCGTAATACTTTAGTAAGTTTAAATTTTCCAGCTAAGTTTACTAAGTTAATTATGTCTTGTATTACCACCACTACTACCTCTATATTAATCAATGGTAGTCCAATTGATTCATTTCAGCCCACAAGGGGTATAAGACAGGGTGATCCTTTGTCACCCTATCTGTTTATCCTATGTCTTGAAATGTTGTCCAGAAAGATCAATAATGTTGTTGACTATCGGGCTTGGAAACCCATATCTTTATCAAAAAATGGGCCTCAATTATCTCATTTATTCTTCGCAGATGATATTACCCTCACCTCACAAATTACAGCTAGTACGTGTCAATCAATGGTTAGTACTATTACACAGTTTACTAATCAGTCTGGCCAATCTATCAACTTCGATAAATCAAAAAGCTACTTCTCAAAGAATTGTCAACCCAATACTAAAAATATAATTCTGCAACTATTTCATATGAAAGAGGGTCGTAGTTTTGGAAAGTACTTGGGTTTCCCTATTTTTACAACCAAGCCTGCAAAATCTGACTATCAATTCTTACTTGATAATTTTAAAACAAAATTGGCAGGCTGGAAAACTAATTTTCTTTCTCGAGCGGGAAGACTAACTTTAATAAAATCCACCCTTAACCATCTTCCCAATCACTTGATGCAATATATAAAAATACCTAGTTATATACTAAGCTACCTTAACAGGTACCAAAGGAATTTCCTATGGGGCACAACTGCTCAAAAGAAAAAATTACATCTCCTTAAGTGGTCTACAATCACGCAACCTTTGGAACTTGGGGTTTAGGTATACAAAATCTTGATACAAAAAATAAGTCACTTCATGCAAGCCTTGCATGGAATGTTCAATGATCCACATTAGTTATGGGCAAAAGCCCTTTTACATAATTATGTACGGCCAAAGCCTCTACTAAGTTACAATAGCTCTACTACTTGGCGTAATATTATTAATGGCTGAAAATATTGCAGATTAGGTTATAAATGGAATATTGCAACTGGACAACATGTTAAGTTCTGGACTTACCCCTGACTCAAGCATAATTTCATACTTAGAGGCTACATTAATGGACCCATGCCTCAATTTGAGGAAAACAAACTAGTTTCTAATTACTACTATAATAATAGTTGGCACCTAGATAACATACCTTTTGAATTACCCTTACATATAAATTCCCTTATTGATAATATTTATATGCTCATTGAACCCACAAACTATGACAAAATTTACTGGAATTTAACACAGAATAGTATCTTCTCAGTTATTTCTATGTACAGGTGTTTAATCACCATTAATACAACTAATGGTACATGCTTAAGCAACTCTTTCAAGTGGATTTGGAAACTTCCAATTCCCCCTAAATTATCTTTTTTCCTTTGGCTAATGTGTCATGACAAACTCCCAACAGCTGTGTATCTTACACGATTGGGTATTACTAATTCAGCAAGCTGTCCACTATGTCACCAAGACACTGAAACAATTAGTCATTTATTTCAACATTGTGCTAACACCATACTTCTTTGGAAATCTCTTAGAATATCACCTCCCACTAGCACAATAGCAGTTCCTCAAAATGAGATTATGACTTGGTTGTATAAATTTATACATACGCCTTTGCTTTCTACACCTCACAACATCCCTTCTACAATTATGATTCCTTTTGCATTGTGAGAAATTTGGCTTAAAAGGAATAAGTTTGTTTATGAACATAAAATAAACGACTTGAATCTGCCTTCTCTGTTAGTAAAGGTAGCTGAATATTACTTTTTAACTAATCATTCTATTAAGAAGAGTTCAAAGTCTCTTATCTATATCAAATGGCATCCACCAGATCGTATGTTTTACAAATTAAATATTGATGGATCTTGCTGCCCGGCTCTAAGCACTTATGGAATTGGTGGAGTTATCCGCAATCATCAAAGCAATTGGGTAATAGGCTTTGCAGGGTCTGTCAAAGAAGGCACCACTATACAAATAGAACTTCTTGCACTCTTCAAAGGATTACAAATTACTATCCAACAAAGGCTTATACCAATCATCATTGAGACGGATGCACAAGCAATAATTGGTATGTTAAAAACACTGGCAATGAGCTTTATTAATATTATTAATGATTGCAGGTCCTTGCTCCAACAACTGGATAGTCCATCGGTACAAGTTATATACAGAGAGCAGAATTGTATTGCAGATAGATTAGCTAAATATGGTGCAACGCATGTACATGAGCAATGCCTACTTTTTGGAACACCCCCACTTTTTGCTATGTCTTGTTATGAACAAGATCACCAGGGCACACTCCACAGCAGGGTGACTCGGCAGCCTAGTAGGAATGTTGCACAGTCTCTCTCTGGCTCATATAGTTTATCTAGTATGTGTAATAGAAGAACTTCTTTAGTAGCTAGTACTTCAAGTACTAGTCCTGTTTCCCAAGTAGTGGGAGACCAAGAGCCTAGCTCTATCTTTGTACAACGGATGCCTTGTATGCATCCAAGACTCTAAACTAATGTAAATGTTTGCTATGTTATAATATTGCCTATCTTTCCAACCAAAAAAAAAATATTACTTTGCTATTGAAATGTAAAATGAGTGGAGATGCAAGTTTCTCTGCACGAGTTTCACAAGTGCGATTACTATCTTGGAATATTAATAAATGTGAAAGTAGTTCAGAAAAGATAAATATATTAAACAATTTCTAAGGGACAATCATCCGCACATATCTATATCACAAGAGGTTAGCAGTCCACACCAATAGTCAAATAACATTCGTTCTTATCAGAGAGCATAGTAATAATATGGGATACCAATTATGTCAAATGTAAAAGTAAAAGACATTTGGTGCAGAATACCCCATGGATTATTATAGGGGATTTTAGTGAACACAAAAAGAATTTGCATGCATTTACGGATTTGCTGAGACAATCTTATATTTATGAATTTATTTAAAGACAATAACAATTCAGATAGGCATTCGAAGTTAGACGGGCTTTCAATTTCATCACCAATCCACTATTGTAACCGTCCTATCAGATTATTTGCCCATAATTATGAATTGGAATATCCTGAAACTTAGTGAATATGTAAGTTTTCTGTACCTTTTTTGTTTAACTAGTTTTATTATAGATTGACAATATTGTTAGTTCAGTGCCTATAACTTGCCAGGTAGGAAACTCGTTTTTTTGTCTTCAAGTTGTTACACTCATCACCAAAGTTCTGCTTATGTTTGCTGTCAAAAGAATTGTTTATGGCATTGGCTGACAAAAATAATAAAAAAGTATTGCATAAAATAATATTACAACTAATAATATGAACAAGGCGAAATACATAAACGGTCTCTTTAAGTTGTCCTCAACGATCATTCAAACACTTTAACTGAGCCTATTTCCAGTTAGACACTTCAAGTCTTTAATGAAGTAGGTCAACTAAACACCAAAGACCAACAAACCTCATGCATGAGTTACAATTGTGGATGACGTGTCAAATAGACAAATCATCAAATGACACGTGTATTTGTCCAAAAAAAATATGTATTAATTTTTCCTACCCAAAGAACATCTACCCACCCCAATTATTAGGTCACCGTCGCCTGCCAAACCCCCTCCACTTTTTTTTCTTTTTTCTTTTCTTTCTCGAAACCAAATCAGAAATCACCCTAACCCACTTAATTGATTGATATTCACCAGTGAAGGACCAATTGCCAAATTCAATTGTGGTGAAATTAAAATTTTGGGGTAAAGGGAGATAAAGGATGTGATAGTGGTTCTTTGGTGGTATAATGCTGGAGATGATACGGAGGACATCAAAGGTCTTTTGATGTGTGTTCTGTAAGTGATTTGGTGTTTGGTCTAATGGAAAATGGTGAGAGGAATGTGTTACGATTGATTGTTGTATGTGTTAGAGATGTATAATTGAATTGAGGCTTGGACATGGCAGTGAAATTAACTGTTAGATTTGATATTTTGGATTTGTTTAGTGGTGGTCGGTGGTTGTGATGGTGAGGGAAATTCTGTTCAGGATGTGTTTTTTTCTTTATGAGTTTCTATGGAACAAAGAAAAGTAAAAAATATGCTTTATCTATGTAATTCCGAAAATGGTAAAGCTCAATGAATATCTAGTGGTGGCGCTACCTGGTGGTTTTATGATATGGAAGGGGAAGGTGGAAAGAAAGATTCAAATGGTGGAAGAAAAATGGAGAAGAAGGAGGCGGGGTCCACATTGAGTTTTGGAAGGAAAACAAAGGATAAACCTAATTTTAAAGAGTTTCACGCGCTCCAATCCGAGTGTAATACATAAAATTTACCATGTCAGCGTAAGGGGTTTAAGAGACATATTTCTACTTAGCAGAAGTGTCTAACTAGAAATGGGCTCAGTTGAAGTGTTTGAATGATCGTTGAGACAACTTAAAGGGACCGTTTATGTATTTTGCCTATAAATTAATCCAAGAATTAGAATATACTTTCTTTATCCACGTAAATCAAAGGTTCTCTAAAAGGAGGGTCGGAATCATCAAACCAATTAGAATATGATCCCTAGTTCACTAGGATAAAAAGTTATGTCTCATGCTGAAAATGAATTTAGCATGTTTTATTCACCACAATAATCATTCTCTCTCTTCTCGACCTTTTTCTCAATTATAAACGAACGAAAGAGATCTTAGCAACCATTTCCATTTTAATTAAACACAAAGCCTTGCCAATCAAACTGAGACCAAGACTGACATGCAAACTTATGATCAAAAAGGAGAGAATATATCTATCAGTACATTTAATGTTCTCACAAACACAAGTTAGCAGTAGTAACTGGCCACTGTAAATTATGGAAATAAGGAAAGTTCTCATTATCCCTCTCTTTGCTATCTACTGCTACTTTGATCTGTACAGTCTAATCAATGTTGTGAAAACCTGGAAGAAGAGAAGTGATGAACCCAAAGACAATCATTTGTATCTCTTTTGCAATACCCCACCAGCGATTTCCACCATCAGCAGCACCAGGTTCCGCTGCATGCTCATTCTCGCCTACCCTATTTACGTCGTTACCTTGTTGATTCTCATTCTCGCCTCCAGGTTGTCCCTCTGTCAGAACAAATAATAAAGAGTTAAATCTTATGCTTAGAAGTAATCCAATAAAGGGCGCCGTTCCGAGGTGACATTCAAGACTGACATGAAAACAACTTTATTGAAGCATGAATTTTGCAACGAGGGATTAAAATTTTGAAACCAACGCATAAAGAAAGAACCAAGCATTGAAATTGCCATTAGCTATCCATTTATCAGTACTCCAGCCTGCAATGTGTTATCTTTCTTTCGAGAGCGTACGTATAATTAATGTAAATGGTTATGCACCAAGATGGTGCTGGGCATTACAAAAAGCCCACAGTCCCCATGAGCACCACCTAAGATGCATTTATCTGTTCATCGTACATGAATTGAACGGACGTACCTCCAGCTGCAACATTCTCATTTCCTTGCCTTCCGGCAGCTGGTACATTATCTGCCCTGACAGCCGGCCTAGGTGGCTGGGGAGGTGCAGCTGCCCTCTGCATTCCTTGTGAAAGCCATCGTACCAAAGGTGCCAGAGCTCCAGTTTGATATCTACAATCACCAACAGAAAATATATGGCATGACTCGATGACAAATTACATAAATTACATGTATTTCAATGAACATAACATAACAGTAAGCCTTCCCTCTTTCATTGTTCATTCCACTAAAATACATAACATTATATTATTTTATCCTTAAAAGAAACCACTAACAAATACAAAACTGTAGAGGCATTATAGCACTAAAGACACTTAAAAGAGTTGGTTACTTGTGGTACAGACATATCCAATGGGGCCAGTAAACCAGCAAAAATGATCGGGAGAAAAGCTAGAGGGTTCACCTTCAAGACAATGAACAATGCACTCTAGCAATCCACAATCATTAAGAGAGACCAGAAGGATACAAAAAGCACCAAAAGGCTATGCCCAAGAAAGGAAACTAAGGAATATTATAGACTATAAAAGCAAGTGGAGATCTGAATGCTATTTAGGAGAACGATACAAATAGAAAACCAATATAGGGCCAACTAGCTTCTTTTTTTCAAAGAAAAAGGACCAGCTTTATTGTTATCTTTTAGGATATCCACATTCTAATTCATATAGGTTATGTTAACAGTATATATATATGTGTAGTAATTTTATCCAAAAATTGGTTGCTCGATATTCTCTACAGTTTGCAGCACTTGACACATCCAAACAAAACTCAACAGTCACAACAGCTTTCTAAGACCAAATTGTTTATTCATAATAAAATAATAATAAATGAGAAGGATATTAAAAAGGTGATCATAACCGACAAATACTTACAGGTAGACAAGCGAAGCTAAGAACACAAGCAGAACAAGCCTCTGTCTCGATCCATCTTGATTGAACAAAAATATCACCGCAGCTAGCTTCAAAATAAGCAAAATATCTAGCTGAAATGCAATTTGAAATCTTCTGACAACTATTTGACGTTGTGGCCCAGGCTGTTGCTGCAGAGGCTGCTGCTGCTGCTGTCCCATCTGACCTTGCTCCTCACCTACTGTCCCATTATCTGGAGTACTAGGTCCACTGTCAAGAGCAGCCATGCTTTTTTCTTTTAGAAAGGAGTAGGATTTTATACGGAAGTAACCTTCTTAAGAAACTTAAGATCACAATTTCCAATACTTCCCGTTTATGCACTCAACATCAGGGCTTCATGTTTTGTCAGACTAGATATGCAAATGAACGGAACAAAGATATTAATAACATGGCATGTAATTAATTGGATATATAACTATTAGTTGCCACGTGCACAAGAAGTTTGTATTGCTTCATCCCTAGTATTCTAGGCTAATGGCATTTAAGTAGATAATATTTACAACAATGGTAACAAACCACTGTATATTTTCAAGCATTACAAGTAATAATGAAAACCATTATCAGATACACAACTAAAGACACGAACACTGAAGGGTGAATGGAAAAAGAAATTAGCGTAGTAACATATTTTTATTTTTTTGATCAGGTAAAATAAAAAGTAGTATTATTAATAATCAGCACCAAAAAAGGTGCCAAGTATGCATAGGAAAAGGCACTAGAGTTACCTAAATCTGTCCAACACAGTACATTTCCATATTAGGCTCCCTATCAATGTGCGATTGATTCTGGAGTTTAACCTTAATGATGATATAATGCCACATATGTCATCATTAAAAAGATAAAGTTCTTCGATTCAAATAAATAAATCAGATTCACGATTTTTCTCCCTCCCCACCACATGATCCAAAAGTTAACTAGATCCCAAGATTACTAGCCTACAAAAGCTATCTAACATAACTTTCCAGAATTTAAGAGAACTATCTGAGGAGAGCTTAAATGGAACGACATGGTCAGTGAGGATTCATATATGCAAGTTTGGACTTCAATTTCCCAATAAATTCACAAGCCAAAGGGGTGTCAAACATTTCTAACGTAAAGAAAATCTTGGAAGGTGTCAGTATCTTTTCAGTATCTACATTATCCTCATTCCGACTTAAATGGACTGTGACAGGTAAGCTCCATCCATTCTAGTCATTATTCTCATTTTTTTAATTATTAATTTCCTATTCTTGGATTATTTTTAAGGAGCGAGTAAGCTAGGCTTCGGCAACTTCAGTTACCACACTTCCGTTGTGTAGCCAGAAGTGTTAATCTGCCCGTGAAATGACACTTATTGATGAAATGGACAAAAATGGTTAAAACACACTTTTACTGATGCAGAAGAGAATTCTGCAAAAGCCCAACATGTTGTTACTCCTGAATAGAGAACAAAAATCTTGTAAAAACCTGACATGTTGTTACACCTGAACAGAGAACTTTAGCTTTGACTAAAACTAAAAGCATCGTTAATTGATAAATACTGCGAAGAAGTCAGCAATTCTTGCTACATCAAATATAGAACCTGTGTTATACTAGGCAGATACATTAATCTTTTTTTTATTTTTTATGAAGTAAGGTGTTAGATTGATGGCATCAAGAAGATGCAGAAATTACAAAGAAGTTCGGACTAGCTCCTGAGTACAAAACAACAATTGAAGCAGGGAGCTGAATATGATGCCATTAATTCAATGACACAATGGAAAATAAGGAAACATAAAGGTCCTTTATCACTAGACAGTTTAATTCCTGTGTTGTTTTGGAAGGAAAGTCAGCCATGCCAATTACAGAGGCTATGCAAGATGATGACGACGAAGACAACTTATACAACAGAAGAAGCTAGATCTGAAGGCCCAGGGACACTTACGTTGGTACTGTGTAAGTAAATGGGATTAGAGTATTTGGTGGAAACCCTCCATATTGTCCCATAGGTACAGCATAAAGGCCTGGTCCACGGTTCAACTCCTCCTGGATTGGCTGTGTATTGAAAGCTCCAGGAAGCTGTGTAGGATACATGGATTGGAGCATCTGATAATTTAATAAGGGTGAACCATGAAATGATGGGAGCTACAAGAACAGATAAAATAATTAGCGAATAACTTCTCAAATGCAAGCAAGAAGTTTCTTTCATAAGACACCAGGCAATAAATAAATCCAAGGAAAAGGAAAAAGTCTGTGGTCGAAAAATGTCCCGACTCTCAAAGTTGCAAAGGCATTTGCCTACCAAAAGGCTGGCCTCTGACATTAAAGGGCCTAATAAAGACAATCACATGATGGCACTGTTAGACATGGACAAAGATTTATAATCCTGCCAAATTAAGGGATTGTCGTAAGAGGTGCAATCAAGTTCATAATGGAGAAGCATCTTTCCAAGTTATTCTTCCAAATTACCACCCCATTAATCTTGATTTGATACATGCCAGACAATAACCAGATAATGAGAAGGTAGGACTTGATGACAAATCTTACTCTAAAAAGGGATTCTTACGGTCCACAAGTTGGATAAGGAGTTTCTTCTCCTGGCAGATTTAAGCCATGTCGCTTATGAAAGATATATTTTCTAGTCTTTTCAAAAGTACCCGTGGGAAAAAATAAGTTGGATAAGGAGAACTTCTTTTAATTTGATATTGGGAACCAAGTTTATAGGATACTCATGTTTTAAACCAAAATGAAAAATGCCACAAGCAATGTGGGTAAACTTATCTAATTCTATCTTATTTAATATGATTAAACATATCTAAAAGAGAAGTCCAAACAAAAATAAGAATCGTGAGTTAAGCAGGATGTGCAGTGCTAAATGAGCTATTTCTTGGTTCTTAAATCCCAATCAGTATCAGGCTGTTCTGAAATATCCTTCTTCCCCATGTGCAATATTGCAAAATATCATCAGTTTTATTTTTCTTTAGTTAAAGTAATATCGCAAAATATATCATTGTTGTATCCAAATGTAACTGATAACCATTTTCTGGTTACCTACTACATCATTGCTATAATAAAGGGTGCAAACACAAAAAGGAAGCATATTCCAAATGCGATCCCTTGTATATGAAGCACAAACAGTAATCATTGCGTCAATACATTAGAAATGGCTTAATAGGCAAACAGACACTCGTACTTGCACGAAATTCTGTTGCCGACCCCTCAACTTCATGAGTTCTCAACCAGACACTTCAACTTGATCAAAACAAATGTTTTAAACACCTCTGAGCGTTGACCAAGCTTATGTGGCATCAATTTGGCTGAGTTGGAAGAAATGCTTGAAATACAAGCATGTGAAGAGAGTAAAATGGTAGTGATTTTGATAAAAGAAAGATTAAAGTAAAAAAGTAATGAAAAGAAAACTAACAAAAATTAAAGTTAATAATTTATTCTTAAACAAAACTGCTCCTCCCTCTCCTTCCCCCTACCCCATTCTCTTCTTCTTTCTTGCCCCCCACCCCCCACCCTCCCTCCACATGCACACAAACCCATTCCCTAAAAATTCCTTCACCGCTACTACATAACCTCTCTGCTCCATCACCTCCTACATCCCTTCCCTATCCCTTTCTTTGCCAACAGATTCATCGATTTGGAAGTAGAAATAATCATCAAAGTGGATTTCAGCAGCTGAACTTCAAAGAATTTTCTCCCTTCTCATTATCAAGAACTTCCAATTTTTGTGACCAATTTATGTTGTCTGATCTCTAACACTGGAAACACTGATGAAAGATCTAAATGGCAGTGACTCTTGTGCTTGCACCTTCCTAACCATCATAATTGCAGGGCATATGAAACCTATAGATTTGCATAATAGAGAGGTCCAGCCAAAGGAATCTCCTAGATCTGTCCATCCATGAAAAAGCTGACACTAATGTTCATCCAGATGATCATAAGTTGAAACTAAAGAAGTGAATGTGGATTGAGTCCTTTTCCCTCCCCTTTCTGGTTCCTCTTCCCATCCCACTTTCTTTGGCACTGCTGGATGTGAGAGGCTCTAACTGAGGGAGGTATTGCTGGTGTTTCCTCTTGGTGAAGAAGAATGGCTCAAAAAACCGGAGGAAGGGCAATTTTTGGCCGTGAGGATGGTGGATATAAGTTGGTGGGCCTGGTGGGTTTATACTGTGGCAATGGAGAAGGTTTGAGGGAACTGCCTGAGTTATTTTTCAGGGAATGGGGCGGCATTACAGGGAAGGAGATGGGAGAGAGATTTAATGGGTGAAGAGTCCAGATTTAATGGTGATTGTCTCCAGTGAAACTCTTACCGGATGAATTGGCCACTTCGGCAAGCTTTTGTAAAATCCCCTATTAGCCACTTCTAATGGTTTTTCCATACAAAAATTAAACTAATAAAGTTTATCTAAAGGAAGAAAGAGAGATGTGTCATCCACGTCAAGCACGTCAAGCAAGTGAGGAACATGGATGGTCGGAGGTGTTTTAAACACAGGTTTGAATATGTTCAGGTGTCTGGATGAAAACTCGTGATGTTGAGGGGCCAGGAAAAAAGACCATGCAACTAAGAGTATCTATTTGCCTATTAAATCTTATGAAACTAAGAAAGGCTCAACATTAGATAGACAATTCAAAAAATCTACATTTAACCTGCAATTTAGTGTTGGGCTCAGCAACAGAATTCTGTGGAAGTACGAGTATCTATTTGCCTATTAAACCTTAAGAAAACCAAAAAAGACTGAACATTAGATAGACATTTCAAAAAATCTACATTTCAATCTGCAATTTAGCCTCCCAACACCATAGGATTATACTTCCTCTATCCCAATTAATGTGATGCACTTGCTTATTTACTTTTTCCCAAAAAGAATGATACATTTCTAGATTTAGAAAAAAATTAACTTTAAACTTTTCATTTTATCCTTAATGAGATGATCACAAGTTTCAAAAATCTTTCTTTCTTTCTTAAACTCCGTGCCCAATCAAAGTGCATCACAAACGGAGGGTGTAGCATTTAGTGGCTCCGTAAAGATAATAGGATCCCCACCCCACCCCGCCCTTTTGTCTAGTGATTCAGCATATGTTTAGCAAATCCATGGAGATTTACTAATAATATTCTCCGATTAGTGTAAACATGACATTGACTCATACCAATGTTCGTCCCGCAGTTGATGGTTTTACAAATAGAGATGTTGGATCCTTGATAATGACGTCAAAAGCAAGCAAATCGAGAGTTTCATTAAGTTTATTCAAGACAAGTAACTTCCAAGACACTGCACTTCTCTTCACTGTTGCTCACTTCCACTGTGTAAGGTTGGTGTACAGTGGAACACTCAAAGCAGGTGCTAAGGGATGTGTACAAGAGAGGTTAGTGTTCCACACTTGAAAAATACAGAACTCCAAAGATTTAACCCCAGAAATTGACAAGTGAGGTTGTTCCACTGGCCAACAGGCGCTCCACTTTCAACCTAGAAGTTCGCATTTCAAGTCATTAGGGGAGCAAAGTGGGAAAGCGCCGGTATTGGCTCTTGAAGAGGGTTCAGCCATGAGATTTTACTGTAGCGCCCGCCACCCACCCACCCACCCCGACCCCCCCAAAGAAAAAAAAGCAAGTAGGAAATATAAGCCGGGAATCTCTGATAATTATCTTGTACCAAGGCAACCCAAAAGCTTAACTCTTTTACCTTCAAATAGCAACCATTTTTTCTACTTACTCGTTTGGCCTATATCAGAATCTTTAAATCAGCTACAACAATAAAGCTGAACAAATTCACGAAATTCACGGGCAAAAAATGCCAAAAAGCTAAACCTCCATCAACTCAGACGGATAATATAGATTCTACAATCAAAACCAAATTTCTATGGACTTTTTTGGATCGTAGATACAAATGGTATACAAGGACTTTTTAAGCCAAATCAACTCAAAACTTAAAATCAATTCTAACATACCCTAGCAGAATCTCCCACCAAAAATATAAAATTTTGCTTTGCTCATCACACATCTAATTGGAAAATATAAAATAAACTAAAAATATTAAAAGGGGTAAATCAGCACAAAACATTCAAATGAAACTAAAACCAAACACACCCAACAAAATATTTTCCACCAAAAGTCAATTCGTGAATTCACCAAAAACAATAAAATAAAAAATAAAAAAATTCAATCTTTAATTAGAGAAAAATGGGTACCTGGGTTTGTTTGTTGAGGGGTTCTTGTGGAGATTTTTGATAAGAGGAAGCAGAAGAATATGATTGTTGCTGAGAGGTTGAGGTGTGATTTTCATGTTCTTCCGCCATTGAATTGAAGCTTTTCTCTATTTTCTTTTTTTGCTTCTCTCGTTCTTGAAGATCAGAGTTTACTCTTTTTAATTGTTTTTCTGAGTTTTGTCTTTATTTCAGCTGCGTATTATTTCACTGTCTTTACCAATGGAGATTTGCCACGTTGATTTATTTGGTGAATCATCAAAGTCTGTTTGCACTTGGTCCAAAGAATTTTAGACAAATAGGACTTTATTTAAGAGCCGTTTGGGCATAAGAAATTTTTTCAAGAAATGCATTTTTTTTAAATCAGTGTTTATTCGTAAATTTTTTAATTTTCATTTGAAGATGTATTTTTTAAATTTTTAAAAATTTGAATAACTCCAAAATTAAAATTTTACTCACAAAACTTCAAAAATAACCCAAAATTATATTCATGTCCAAATTCAACTCTAAATTTCAAATACCATTTTCACTTGAAAACTTTTTCCCCCTATTTTGAAATTTTACAATTCTTATGTCCAAACTCCCACTAAAATCTGTTTAGCCATGAAATTTTTTACTTTTTTCCAAAAAAAAAAAATCAATTTTTCCGAAAAATTTTCAATTGATGAATTTTAAAATTTTTGAAAGTTTAAAAAACTCTAAAAAATTGTTTTTTCCAAAATTTGCGCTCAAATCACTCACAAAAAATCAAAAACAATCTAAAATAATATTCATGTCCAAATACAACTCTAATTTTCAGATACCATTTTCATTTAAAAAAAGTTATTTTTTTCTAAATTTTACAATTCTTACGTCAAACGCCCACTAAGTTTGGCCTTTAAAAAGCTTCTCCCTTTTTCCTCCTCAATTTCTCTCTTTCTTTTTTTTTTTTTTTTTTTGTCACCAAGGAATATTATGGTGAATGGATAGGACTTATTCATCGTTTAGGTAATTTGAATTTAAATTAGTCAAGCTGTTTAAAAAGTTGGGGAAAAGTTGGAGGAGGAGAAATTTGATACTTTGACTAGCTCCATGTGATTGAGGGTTTAAATAGCCAAAGGCAAGTTACAATTCCATAATATTTTTCTAAATCCTCAATAACTTTTTTACTATTTGCCTATGATTCTTGTTTTGTTAAAAACTCTGTGTTAGTAGAATTTTACACAGTTTTTAATTATATAATTTTAGTGTCAAACTAAAAGTAAGTATACATATGATGAAAGTTATTTGTAGAAAGAAAAATTACGTGATTAAGCATCATCGAGTTTTTGGCCAATATTGTCCCTTATCTTTGAGGCTAGGTCTATTTTAGTCCCTCAAATATAACTCTGAGCATATTTAATCTCTTATCTTTGAGGGTAGGTCTATTTTGGTCCCTCAAATATAACGACGAGTATACTTAGTCTCTTAAGTATGCTAAGGTGGAACACCTTTAGTCTTACTGACAGAATTTGTTCAAAAACTAACGGTGTTAACCAACTCTGATTCATGAAGCAAATCTTCAGCTTTGAAGAAAAACGTTTCCTCTCCTTTTATTGGATAATGCAAATTATCACTTTAATTCCTCATTTTTAATGTCTTCTAAAATTTTGGCCTTGAAAATGTATAAAATTTGTATATTATTTTGTGTGTATATATATATATATACAAAAATTATAGTACAACCTTTATATACATTTTCGGGTACCAAATGTAAATAGTTTCTGGCGTGGGCTAAAAGTGAGAATACAATCTGGTTATTCGTTTGCTTCAATAATATGCCTAGAAGTGATCTTGGCAGCTCTATTTTTTAAAAAATAAATTAACTTTTCTTTTTGGAAAAATCAACCGAAATTTTTAAAAATAAAAGTTTCAACGTTAAAATCTTAAATTTATCAGCTCTATTCTATTAGTGGGTGTTGGTTTATAAAATATTTTCGATAAGTAAATTAAAAAGACTGCGAGTGTCGAAAATCAACCCTGTAATTGATCTTGGATAGATTCTGTCAGTGAGACTAAAGGTGCTCCACTTTAGCATACTTAAGGGACTACATATGCTCCGGGTTATATTTGAGGGATCAAAATAGACTTACCCCCAAAGATAAGGGACTAAAGGTGCTCCACTTTAGCATACTTAAGGGACTAAATATGCTTAGAGTTATATTTAAGGGATCAAAATAGACCTACACTCAAAAATAAGGGACAATATTGGTCAAAAACTCAAGCATCATCAATGCATCAAACTTTTATTTGTAGCAAGATAAATTACGACTTAGATAGAGAGAGAAAAAAAGTTCTAAGCAACATGTAGATATAGTTTTCACTGTCTACGTACATAGCAAATCGATTTGACATAACCTGTCAAAATAGTTTATTTAAACTAAGATCGCACTATTTTATTTGTTTGATTCAAAAATCAAACTGTGTTTCAAGATCAAAATTGTTTTCTAATGGAAAAAATATGTTCAAACCTACAATAAAGAGCCTATTTGAAAGGTCACGAAGGAATTAAATTTGGGTGTAATTATACGTTTTGACGTGTTTGTTTGACCAAGTATTTGGTTAGTGAGTAAGTAGATGTAATTGAGAGGGAGTAATTATACGGTGTAACCTCTCCAATTCCTTTTTTCCCTTTCAATAAAAGCTTGTTTGGAAAGTCACCTAAGAATTGGATTTGGGTGTAATTTGTTGTAATTATATATTTTGGCATTTGTCTGGCCAAGTAATTACTTGGTCAGCATAGAATTAGATGTAATTGGAGAGGTGTAATTACACTCTCCAGTTCTCAAGGGATGAGGGAGAATGGGCGGTAAATACATTGTTGTGATCACAATGTTACTATTTATTTTTTTTATTTTTTTTTTGTCTTTATTTTCATTATTTTAATTTCTTTTTTTAATTTTTAAATATATTTTTCTTTGTAAAACTAAGGGAAAGTTGTCGGTACTGTCTTCATGACGTATGTGGTTGTTATTGTTCAATTGCCTCTTTTTCACCTCCTTGTGCTGAGGGTCTTTCGGAAATAGCCTCTCTACCCTCCGGGTTAGGGGTAAGATACACACTACTCTCACCAGACCCTACACGGGGGTTATGCGGAGTTGTTGTATTTTTCTTTGTACATTATTTATCTTTTACTTTTCTTCCTTTACTTCTTGTGATGCTATGTAATTACTTGTATATTTTATTTCTTATTTGTTTTATTTTCTTCATTTAGTGTAACTGCGTTATTATTTTAGGTTTTAAAACTACAACTCCTAATGTTAGAAATAATGAGTCATTAACAAACTTGACATATAATGAGTGATGTCATTAAAGTAGAATATCATTGTTAAATAAGATTATAAACTTATTATGTTTCCTAATCTTAAGTTGTATTCTAACATATTTTTAGTATGTTGGAATTTCACATTTGTTAAACTATTATTTTTTTAATTTTTATTTTTTGAAATTGTGTTACATTTATGGTTTCACTTTACTTTTTTTAGTAGTATTGACTCATTATTTTACATTGCATATTGTTTACTTTTAGTTAGAATTAATAGATTAGCTTTGTCAAATATTTGAATAATATTATGGCATTATATTTTTATAAATATTAATTTATTTTATCAAAAATACATTCCATGATGTTATTACAAGACGTATGTTTTTAGTTATTACAATTAATTAATCTAAATATTATTAATTTGATGTATATATAAATTATTTTTACAATATTAGTTATAAATATATGATTACTGATTAATTTATATTCAAGAAAATATATGCATCTTAAATACCAAATATAATATTATTTATAGGATATATATTTATTATATTAACTTTTAAGTTTTGGTAATTTATTTATTTAAAATTTAATCTAACTATGTAATTACACTTGTGCAACCAAACAGTATGTTTGTAATTACATTATAATTACATTTTGACAAACAAACAGGTCGTTGTAATTACAATATTGCGTAATTATTAGGTTGTGTAACTCGTAATTATCTTGACACTACTAGATATAGTATAACCAACATGCTAGGCATTAAAGAAAGCAATAGCTTTGGAAAATATGTAGGCTTCCTATTCTCCACAATAAACCCAAAGCTAAGAATTTTCAATTTGTTATAGATAACATAGGAATCGTTTAACTAATTGGAAATCTAACTTCCTAAACTTAGCGGGTAGAACGACTCTTGCTAGAGACACCCTCAATAGCACCCCAACCACATGATGCAATATACTTACTTACATGTTAAGACGCTTAATATTATTGATCGAGTTCACCATAGCTTCATTTGGGGGACTGCAGACACCAAGAAAAAGATTCGTTACCTCAATTGAGATACTATTTGCTAAAGTTTATAGATCAAGGACAGCAGAAAACCCTAGCTGGGAGGGAGAAGAGAGACGAAGAGAGGAAGTGGAAGAAATGAATGAAACAGTGAGAGACTTTCATTCTCTGTGTTATGGTCTTTACATTGGCCTATATATACAATTAGCTTAGTACTAATATAACTTCCCAACTAACCAATCACTCACATCATTAACCTCTAATAAACTAACTAATCTGGACATGTATAAATAGACTTAACTACCTCATGCTTAAGTCACTCCTCTTTCCTCAACACTTCCCCTCAAACTAGGTGGTATGAAAATATTAAGAACACCTACCTTGGACATCAAGTATTCATGTTGTACTCTGGTTAAGCCTTTAGTTAGAACATCTGCAAGTTGTTCCTTCGTGGCAACATACTCTGTCTTCACCGGCCCATTTTATATCTTCTCGCTTATGAAATGACAATCGATCTCAATGTGTTTGGTACGTTCATGGAATATTGGATTTGCAGCTATTTGAATTGCTGTCTTGCTGTCAGTGTGAACGTTCATAAGAAGAGCAAGTGACACTCCAATATCTTTAAACAATCCAAGTATCCAAACTAACTCTGCCACAGTTGATGCAATGCTACTATATTCTGTTTCTGCAAAACTCCTAGAGATAGTGATATGCTTCTTAGACTTACAAGACACTAGTGAGTCACTATACATAATGAAGAAGTGAGTTACTGATTTTCTAGTGAGTGGACAAGCTGCCTAGTCAGCATCACAATAGGTTGTGATGATGTTCTTCTTCTTAGTAGATAAAAGTATGCCTTGTCCAGGCTGATTTTTCACATATCTGACTACTCTTTGTGCAGTTTCCATATGAGATGTTTTGGGTTTCTGCATAAACTGACTTAGTGTCTGAACACTAAAGGCTATGTCTAGTCTTGTGACAGTCAGACAGAGTAGTTTTCCTAGTAGTCTTTGATACTTGCTAGGATCTGATAACAATTCATCATTTGTTGTGTTGTGAATACCAGTATGCTCATCATACTCAGTGGTTAGCTTAATGTTGGCTTCAATAGGTGTGACAACTAGTTTTGCAGCTCCCAGCCCAAGTTCAGAGATCAGTTCCAAGGTGTACTTCCTTTGGTGCATTAGAATGCCTTGTTGTAACCTGGAAAACTCAATGCCAAAGAAGTATTTCAGTTCACCTTGGTCTTTAATTTTAAAAGCCTGCTGCAATTTGGCCTTGACCTCTTCTAATAGTATCAGATCAGGACTTGTGAGGAGCATGTTATCCACATACACCAGGATAACTATAGTGTGTTTGTCTGTCCCTTTTATGAATAATGAGTGGTCATGTTAACTCTGCATGAACCCAAACTTCAATAGTACATCATAAAATTTTGGCATTCCACTGTCTTGGTGCCTGTTTAAGTTCATACAAGGATTTCAGAAGTCTGCATACTGGTCTGCTCTCCCCTTGACTCTGAAATGCTTGAGGCAGAGTCATATAGATATCATCATGTAAATCTCCCCGCAGAAAGGCATTGTACACATCCATTTGATGGATATGCTAATGTTCATAAGCAGCAACAACTAGAATTGTCCTAACAGTAACCATTTTTACTACTGGACTGAAAGTTTCCTGGTAGTGCCCTCTTGTTGGCTATACCCCTTGGCCACAAGCCTAGCTTTGAACCTCTCCACCTCTCATGTGGCTTTGTACTTTACTTTGTAGACCCACTTACAGCCAATGGGTACCTTGTCATCAGGAAAAGGCACCACATCCAAGTATGGTTTGATTCTAAAGCAGCAAATTTCAGCTTGCATTGCATCAACCCACCTGGGATCCTTGACTGCTTCTTCAAATGTAGTAGTTTCCACTATTGAAGAGAAGGCATCTAGATAGCATTGATACTTGGGGGAACCACCATCATGGGAGATATAGTTGTCAATAGAATAAGGAGCATATTTGTGACTTGGACATGTCACAAAATCCTTCAACCAAATAGGAGCCTGCTTGGTCCTCGGAGATCTTCTTAGGACAGTGGTGTGTTGATCAGCATAAGGCAATGAAGTTGACACTCCTTCAGAGGTACTAGAGAGTTGCTATGAGGCCTCATGTCTTTAGTTATCACCCTCAGGGCTGAGGCTAATAGAAGTAGAAGGAGAAGGGGCCTGCCCTGAGCTGCGAGACTCATGTGAAGCTGAGATGTAATATGCACCATAAGTAGGAGAATCAGATGACAAAAACACAGGTGGAGGTGAGGATTGAGACTCCTTAAAAGGAAATATATCCTCCCTGAAGAAGACATCCCTATTGATAAAGAACCAATTAGTAGCAAGGTCCAGCAGCACATAGCCCTTTTGAGTGTCAGAAAAACCTAAAAGAACAGTAGGCTTAGCTCTGGGAAGAAGCTTATCTGTCTCTTGAACTTGCTTGGCATAACACAAGCATCCAAGAACTCTCAGATTCTTCAGTGTAGGTTCTTGTCCATATAGCAGCTCAAAGGGAGACAAGACATTGAGAACAGAAGTTGGCATTCTATTGATGATATAAACAGTTGCAACAACACAGTGACCCCAATATTTAATACGAATATGTTCTTGAAACCTCAAGGCTCTAGTTACCTCCAGAATATGACTGTGTTTCCTTTCAGCTACTCCATTTTGCTGAGGGGTATATGCACAAGTCTTCTGGTGAATAATACCATACTTCTTAAATATTGCATAACAGATAGAATTTACAAACTTAGATCCATTATTAGATCTGACTACTTTCAGAGTTTTGTTGAATTGAGTTTGACAAAGACAACAAACTGAGTAAAGACTACACAGACATCAGACTTTAGTTTTAAGAGAAATAACCAAGTCATTCTGGTGAAGTCATCAACAACTGTTAGAAAGTATCTATTACCATCAAATGTTGCATATTTGTAAGGGCCCCAAACATCAATTAGATCAAAGCCAGCAGTACTTTAATACAACTATTAGGAAAGGGCAATCTGGTCTGCTTAGCACATGGACATACATTGCATTTATTTATGGTATCAGTAATATTTGCTAGTTTGGTAGGAAACAACTTCTTAAGAACTATACTAGACACATGTCCTAATCTTTTATGCCACAAACTAACATCAATGGTAGAGTTACTTCTGTGTGACTTTATTCCAGCAACAGCCATTGAGATTGCAGTGAACTTCTTGGAACCATGATTCTGTAGGAAATACAGTCCATCTCTCTCCCTACCAATCTCCCTCACCCTGCCACTGAAGAGATCCTGAAATACACAGAAATCAGGATAAAAAAAAGCAAAACATCTTAGATCTCTTGTCACTTTGGAGGCTGACAACAAGTTGAATTTGAACTGAGACACATAGAAAACTTCTTTAATGACATTGTTGTCTGAAATATGACTATCTCCAATATGAGTTAATTGAGTGACATCTCCATTAGGTAATAGAACTTTTCAGGGATTAGTGGGTGTAGTTAGGGAGGTTCTGGTTAATAGATTGGTATCTAAAACCATATGGTTTGTGGCTCCTGTGTCAGTGATCCATTCTTGTAGACTAGAAGATGCCAAAAGAGCAATGGTAGTACCTGTTGCATTTTCATGAGAAGTAGATGATGAAGTGCCATTGTGATTGTTGTTCAAAATCTGCATGATTTGCTCATTTTGTTCTTTGGTGAATGAAAAACCACCTCCTTGAGCTGATATTGGAATTTGAAGCACCTTGAACCTGTGAAGCAGCAGAACTAGCCTGAACCTGAGAACTAGAGTTCCCCTTGTACCTGGTAGTTTTTAGTACCATGACCCATTGCATAACTATGATCATAGTTTACAGGCAGTGACTGCATTGGCATGTGCTGAGAGGCACTATCAGCATATAGATGCATGGAGTAACCAGGTTCTATCATTACATTGTGTGCACTATCTCCCCCTTTCTTCTTGAACTTATAATCAGGGGGTATCCTATTATTTTGTAACAATTCTCCTTACTATGACCTTTTATTTTGCAAAACTCACACTTAACATTATAGTTCTTTCTAAGCTTTGGATTACAATTGGCCTTAGCACTATAAAGTGTTGTAGAGTCATAGTTATTTGCATTCACAGTAGGAGGAGGACCTAACACACCAGCTGATGCAGCAACAGCCCGTTGGCTCTCATCACTCATAAGCATTGCATAGGCTTGATTATTGTTGGTAAGGGCTTCATCATAAGAATTTGACTACGAGCTTGTGAGAAAGAGTCATTTAGGCCCATTAAAAACTGATATACTTTTGTTTTCGTAGATGCACAATAAACTCCTTTGTTTTGGCACAATCACATCCAGGGGTAGGTATTACAGACTCAGATTCATCCCAGAGATCTTTAAGTTTTGAATAATAGACAAAGATAGAAGAGGTACCTTGACACAAAATGGTTGTTTTCTTGTGTAAATTGTAGCGACGAGTATCATTTACCTTATCAAATCTCTCCTGTAGATCCAGCCACACTGTTTGTGCGCTGGTGGCATAAGTTATACCACTAATTAGTGAAGAAGCAACTGAGTTCGTCAACCTCGACAGTACGATAGCATTACATATTTCCCACTGGTACCAATAATTATCACGAAATCTCTCCTTCAGCCACTTGCCATCAACAATTCCCAGCTTATTGCGGCCAAGTAGAGCAATTCGCATAGATCGATACCATAAGGAGTAGTTATCAGTTACATTCAACTGAAATGAAATCAAAGAGATGCCTCTTGTATAACAAGGAGCAAGGTACAGAGGATGAGTAACCGCTACTGTAACACCTTCCTCAAATTCATCATCTGATGAAGCATGTGATGCATTCTCGGTAGTGATAGTTGCGTTTTCATCATCAACCGCCATTGTTGAGTTGTTCGAAGCTTTTAATCAGAGAAATTGAGATCACAATTGACTCAAATGCAGAGTATAGCAGTTGAATTTAGAGCTGAGAAGAGGATTAGGATCGATTTTGAGCTTCAATTCAGCTCAATGCTCTGGTACCATGCTAAAGTCTATAGATCAAGGACAACAGAACACCCTAGCTGAGAGAAAGAAAAGAGACGAAGAGAGGAAGTGGAAGAAATGAATGAAACAGTGAAAGACTTTCATTCTCTGTGTTATGGACTTTACATTGGCCTATATATACAATTAGCTTAGTACTAATATAACTTCCTAACTAACCAATCACTCACATCATTAACCTCTAACAAACTAACTAATCCGGACATGTATAAATAGACTAAACTACCCTTCATGCTTAAGTCACTCCTCTTACCTCAACACTATTACTAGGGAAAAGAGTAGGGTGGGTTAGGGATTAGACGAGCTAAAAGCAAGAACCTTGTTATTCTTACTAGCCTTTCTTGGAGACTCTTTATCAACCATACAAAACTTTGGTGTGACACCCTTATTAAGAAGTATAATCCCGTAAACATAGTAGATAATTGCTCCTTTATTTGGCAAAATATTCTTAAGGGCTGGGCCATTTGACAAAGAGGTCTTTGTTGGGACACATGCGACGGTAACCCCATCAATATATGGAACTTCAAATGGATACCTAACCAACCCCCCCCCCCGC
>NC_031999.1:36435295-36440014 GCF_001879085.1 Nicotiana attenuata
AACCCCACTCAAACTATATCGGAAACTTCAAATCGGACTACCCTAACCCAAACCCCCCCCCCCCCCCAAACAATTGCTACAAGGTCCCTTACAATATAAGGAGGATCAGATTCTCATCAAGGACATGTGGTCTGAGGGTACTTGGAACTTCAGTATACTATCTATGGAGCTTCCTCATGTTATCATTGAGGATATTAATAAACTATATATCCCTCATTTTTCTACTACCCATGACCGCCCCTATTGGATGGCCAATAGTAATAGTATTTTCTCCACCAAATCAACATTTAAACTCATCAACCATCATATTAACCATATCAAGGACTTGAAGTAGATTTGGAAACTCAAAACTCCCAACAAGACTATTTTTTATTTGGCAATGCTATCATGATAGACTCCCCACGAGGGATTATCTAAACATTATCGGTATGAATATTGATCCTACTTGTTGTGTCTGTAGGAATGATAGGGAAACCATTGACCACATTTTATTTAAATGCACTATTGCCACTTCTTTTGGAGTAGCCTTGGTATCTTTAACCTTAATGTGTTCTCCTCCAACAGTCATTGGCTAGACATTCTAAAAAGCCAGCAACCGAACATGAGGAATCCCATTCTGCGGTGGAATGTCTTTCTTCCCTTCTGCTTATGGCACTTGTGGCTCAATAGAAACTCTAACAACATCAACAACACTAACCATCCTCTACCCAGTTATTTAGTCACTACTCGTGCCATTAAATACATTTGTCTCTCCAGAAATACTACTATGTGATGACCCAAAATATCATCTTTCATTTAACATTCATTTATGCGTTCTGAGGCCTCGAATAGCACCGCTCAATATTCCTCGACTTGCGTGCACAGTTCGTATAATTTTCCAGAAAGTTGTTATGTGAAAAAATTGATAAAAATATGAAATTGAGCTTTAAAACTCAACCGAGTCGACTTCGGTCCACATTTTGAGCAAATAGACCTGGATAAGTATTTTGATAGTTCCGGTAGGTCTGTATCATGATTTGGGACTTGGAAGTATGCCCGGAATCGAATTCGGAGGTCCCTAGTGTTACGCCCCGCAATATTATGTTGATATTACTTCCTGCAGTATTATATTACGATGATGTTGCACCTTGGAATATTACATTACGATGATGCTACGCTTCGCAGTATTAAATTACGACGATGTTGCACCCTGTAGTATTGTACGTTGAATTTGTCGTAAGGTAATTGACATCGGTCCAAGGAAAAGATTATTCGGAGATTATAAGGATTATGCTATTTCACAAGTGATGAGTAAATCTGTAAAGATGAGAGGGGAAGCAAGTCAAAGAAAATGAATTTTCGTCCAAGTTTGGCATGTTGGATAAACTACGGGCCGAGCGTTAATATCCGATACTTATGGACTAGTGCCATACAAGGTACTACATGACCATGATAGTAAGGTGTACAAGGTATGTTAAAAGCGAGTAGTATTTTAAGTAAGCTGAGATAATTCTTAATTATGCGGGTAATTGGTTAATTACCGGGTAACGGGACATTACCCAGTTAACTACTAAATGGATTAAAAAAAAATAACCCTCAAAGTAACGTGGCAGCCATGCCACTTCCAAACAATGACTCTTAGTCATTTTTGGGGTTAGGTGGCATAATGTCACATTTCTCACTTTTTTAAAGATCTTCCATATACACCAAGACTAACCCATTAGAATGAATATCATTCTTACACAAAAGCTCCATTCAACCATAACCCAAACGTTAGCCATTGATTACAGAACATCTTCAACGAAGATTTTTAAATCCATAACTTTAGCAAGCTTCGACAAAACATTTTCCGACCAACAATCCAACGAGAAATTATTGGAAGCTTAACAACGTGCAAATTTTTTGGTTCTGAAGGAGTACGGTGCAACTTTTTCAAAAATATTATACGGATTTTTCCCTACTCCAGGTATATTTAGGTTATCCTTTCTTTCTTTTGGCATGATCTATATGACACGAGCGAAACGAGCAAATGCACAAATTTCATAAATGACTCTATTCATAGAAGTATTAGAGATGTCTATGTTCTTGAATTCTCATATGTCTTATTATTCTATTGTTTGTTTATGGGTCTCAAAAATACGTAAGTTGGTAATATTTATTTCATGATATTAATCATAGGCACAGTGGCCTTATGACGTACCGAGAGATTTTATTAACGTATTTCATATGCATGGCATGCATTTATACATGCACATTGACCCATGAACAGGCGGATATATATATATATATATATATATATATATATATATATAGTGTAGTAGAGCGAGACAATTTAGTGGTCTAGGATATTCAAAGTGATGTATTGTTCATCGGTTCAAATCCTTGTCTAAACGTTTTTATTTGCTAAAATATATTAAAAATGCTATCATGATTAGACTCCCCACGAGGGATTATCTAAACATTATCGGTATGAATATTGATCCTACTTGTTGTGTCTGTAGGAATGATAGGGAAACCATTGACCACATTTTATTTAAATGCACTATTGCCACTTCTTTTGGAGATAGCCTTGGTATCTTTAACCTTAATGTGTTCTCCTCCAACATCATTGGCTAGACATTCTAAAAAGCCAGCAACGACCAACATGAGGAATCCCATTCTGCGGTGGGAATGTCTTTCTTCCCTTCTGCTTATGGCACTTGTGGCTCAATAGAAACTCTAACAACATCAACAACACTAACCATCCTCTACCCAGTTATTTAGTCACTACTCGTGCCATTAAATACATTTGTCTCTCCAGAAATACTACTATGTGATGACCCAAAATATCATCTTTCATTAACATTCATTTATGCGTTCTGAGGCCTCGAATAGCACCGCTCAATATTTCTCGACTTGCGTGCACAGTTCGTATAATTTTCCAGAAAAGTTGTTATGTGAAAAAAAATGATTAAAAATGAAATGAAGCTTTAAAACTCAACCGAGGTCGACTTCGGTCCACATTTTGAGCAAATAGACCTGATAAGTATTTTGATAGTTCCGGTAGGTCTGTATCATGATTTGGGACTTGGAGTATGCCCGGATCGAATTCGGAGGTCCCTAGTGTTACGCCCGCAATATTATGTTGATATTACTTCCTGCAGTATTATATTACGATGATGTTGCACCTTGGAATATTACATTACGATGATGCTACGCTTCGCAGTATTAAATTACGACGATGTTTGCACCCTGTAGTATTGTACGTTGAATTTGTCGTAAGGTAATTGACATCGGTCCAAGGAAAAGATTATTCGGAGATTATAAGGATTATGCTATTTCACAAGTATGAGTAAATCTGTAAAGATGAGAGGGGAAGCAAGTCAAAGAAAATGAATTTTCGTCCAAGTTTGGCATGTTGGATAAACTACGGGCCGAGCGTTAATATCCGATACTTATGGACTAGTGCCATACAAGGTACTACATGACCATGATAGTAAGGTGTACAAGGTATGTTAAAAGCGAGTAGTATTTTTAAGTAAGCTGAGATAATTCTTAATATGCGGGTAATTGGTTAATTACCGGGTAACGGGACATTACCCAGTTAACTACTAAATGGATTAAAAAAAATAACCCTCAAAGTAACGTGGCAGCCATGCCACTTCCAAACAATGACTCTTAGTCATTTTTGGGGTTAGGTGGCATAATGTCACATTTCTCACTTTTTTTAAAGATCTTCCATATACACCAAGACTAAACCCATTAGAATGAATATCATTCTTACACAAAAGCTCCATTCAACCATAACCCAAACGTTAGCCATTTGATTACAGAACATCTCAACGAAGATTTTTAAATCCATAAACTTTAGCAAGCTTCGACAAAACATTTTCCGACCAACAATCCAACGAGAAATTATTGGAAGCTTAACAACGTGCAAATTTTTTGGTTCTGAAGGAGTACGGTGCAACTTTTTCAAAAATATTATACGGATTTTTCCCTACTCCAGGTATATTTAGGTTATCCTTTCTTTCTTTTGGCATGATCTATATGACACGAGCGAAACGAGCAAATGCACAAATTTCATAAATGACTCTATTCATAGAAGTATTAGAGATGTCTATGTTTCTTGAATTCTCATATGTCTTATTATTCTATTGTTTGTTTATGGGTCTCAAAAATACGTAAGTTGGTAATATTTATTTATGATATTAATCATAGGCACAGTGCCTTATGACGTTACCGAGAGATTTTATTAACGTATTTCATATGCATGGCATGCATTTATACATGCACATTGGACCCATGAACAGGCGGATATATATATATATATATATATATATATATATATATATATGGCGTTATATACGCACCACCACCTGATCAGCTGTATACGTTTGATGATTTTGCCCACAGTGGCTGAGATGATATGATGAGATGCCCTCAGAGGCTTGATGATGTTATGAACACATTGTATTGGGAAAAAACTGAATTATTATTTGAAGGTGACGTGGCATGACACGTGGACTGGTCAAATGGTCAAAACATGATGATCAATTGAGGGGCACGGGGGATATCAGATACGAAAAGAAAGAGAGTTAAATAGGCACGAGATGCTATTCAAATGATACGAGTCTCGTATTCTATTTAACTTAATTAAAGCTAGGAGGTCAGAAGAATTGGATATATGAATCTGATAGCATAGGATTTCTAAATTCAGTATTAAAATATCAAATACGTTAGCGAATCATCATTGAATAG
>NC_031999.1:36440039-36460127 GCF_001879085.1 Nicotiana attenuata
GAATGATTGTGTAACGTTTCATTTAATGTCATTTAATGCTCATAATTGCCTCTTTAAGACTGAGACATTATACCTTTTCCTAGAAAAATCAACTATAAAAGGAGGAGATCTCAGCATTTGTAAGGACACGAAATATCATTGAGATTACATTGAAATACAAACTTATTTACTGCTTTATTATTCTTAAAAATTCATTATTCTTTTCGTCTCCTGATTATCAGTAACCCGATTTTTTCTCTTAATTTCTAGTTTTAACCGAAATTCTATTTTTTGGTTAAACACACATGTACCTATGCACGACATGACATTCATACGCATATGCATGACACTATAAGTATTTAATGATTTACAAAGTTTTTCAGACTTATAGGTTGAGTCATTTACTCTATATTTCGTCCATGTATGTTATGTACTTATTTATGTGCCTTACATACTCGGTACATTATTCGTACTAACGTCCCTTTTGCCTGGGGATGCTGCGTTTCATGCCCGCAGGTCCCGATAGACAGGCCGAGAGCCCTCCAAGTAGGCTATCAGCTCAGCGGAAGATGTTGGTGCGCTCCATTTGCTCCGGAGTTGCTTGTTCGGTTAGTATGATTTAGACGTGTACTATTTGGTATGGCGGGATTCTGTCCTGACCTTTATGAAAAATATGTATTCTTAGAGGCTTGTAGACAGATGTCATGTACTTAAAAGATTGTATGGCCTTGTCGGCCTATGTTCAGTGTACGAGTGGCTATTTTGCTTTTCTGGGCCCGCATGTCTTGTGTATTAGTTGGTATCACATGTCGTGTTCTGCATATCTCACGGCAGCCTTCCGACTCAGTTATTTATGATAGTGTGATATAAAAAGAAACGTTATGTTGGTACTCGGTTGAGTAAGGTACCGGACGCCCGTCGTGGCCCATCGGTTTGGGTCGTGACACCTAGCTCAAATTATCGCCATTTAACGAAAACTAGAAATCTAAAGGCTAAAGATTTCCAAAGTTTGACCGCGGACTTATTGATATCGAACTCGAATTGAGATTCAAAAAATTGGAATAGCTCCGTTATATCATTTATAACTTGTATTCCAGATTCGAAGTCATTCCGGATTCATTTAATACATTTCGGCACGAGTTTTGTAAAGTAAAAAGTTTGAAACTCATAAGTCCGAATCGAGGTGTGAATTACAAATTTGACGTTGTTTGACGTGATCTGAAACCCCGAGCAAGTCCGTATTATGTTTTGGGACTTGTTGGAATATTTAGACGAGGTCCCGAGGGGCCCGGGTGAGTTTTGGACGAGTTTCAGATCATTTTTGTTCCAGAACACATGGCTAGAATTCTGGTGCTTCTCAGTTCTGGTTTCTTTCTATGAGATCGCGTGGGTATGTCCGCGATCGTGAAAGGTTGCTGGCCATAGAGAGCAATTTGTTCTATGCGATCACGAGGTGATGTCTGCGATCGCATAGTTGCAGCAGCTAAAGCATCACGAACGCGTAGGCTAAACCGCGTTCGTGAAGAAGGAATATGAGCAGAAGCTGAAGTACTAAATTTGTGCTTCGCGATCGCGTAAGCACATCCGCGATCGCGTAAGGGCATCCACGATCACGTAAGGATGAGAAAATTTTCTCTCCGATCACGTAGAGTTAAAACCTGGGCAGCCTAAATGTGTGCTTCCTAATCGCGTGGAATTATTTGCGATCGCGAAGAGTAAAAGTGAACTGGCAGAAATCGTGCTACGCGATCGCGAAGGAATTTTCGCGATCGAAATGAACAAATACCTGGACAATAGAACTTAAGTTCTGGAAATGGGATTTCGTCCCATTTTTCATTATCCGTGATTTAAGTCTAGGATTTGGGCAATTTAAAGAGGTTTTTCACAATTTCGAACTGGGTAAGTATTTCTTATCCTATATCGATTATATTTCATGATTTCATACTCATTTACATCATGAATCCATGAATTTATGGAAGAAAAACCATATTTATAAAAAATCTTCCAAAAACGAAAATCTAAGATTTGAAAGGCAATTCGATGTCAGAATTTGATAATTTTTGTATGGTTGGACTCGTCTCGGAATGGATGTTCGGATTTCGTGAGTTTTTTTTGAGATTCGAGACGTGGGTTCCACTATTGATTTGTTAGATGAATTTAGGATTTTAATTCGGAAAATTAGTAAATTCATATGAAATTAATTCCTACGATACGTGTTGAGTATATTGAATTGTTTGTGACTAGATTTGAAGCTTTAGGACACCAATTCGCGAGACAAAGGTTTATTGGAATCTTGAATTTGGTTGCGAAGCGACGTAAGTGTTGTGGTTAACGTTGACTTGAGGGAATAGAACCCTTGAATTATTTGTTACATGAATTTTATGTGTAACGATGTATTATAGGCAAGGTGATGAGTACGTCGTCAAATTGATTGTTTACATATTAATATGAAAATTATAAATTATTTTAAATCATGAATTAATTATTATAATAATTATTTCTCTTCATATTCCTTGCCTGATATTAAGTCTTGAATTCATGTTATAACTGCTACATGCTTATTTGACGTACGTATCGTAATTGCTACCTGACATTTAGCATATTATATATAAATTGCATATTTCCTCCATAATACCTCAATTAATTGCTACTAGTTATTACTTGTTTTCCTAAATAAATCATAAGTATTATATGCTTTGTTCCCTTGTAATTTCATATTAATTGTTGTATTTATTGAAGTGATTTCATTTATAAGAATTGATAAATTAAAATATTTGAGGAGCGGGTTGCACGCCTGCAATGGAATTAAATGAAAATGAATATATTGTGGGATCGGGTTGCACGCCGCAACATAATTAAATGAAAGTTTTGTTGGACTTTTAAGCTATTAATGCTTAAAATAGGGTGAATGGGAAATGGAGGAAAAAATGAAGTATTTGAGTAATATTTGAGTTTCCCTCCTTGATTGTCCCATATGGGAAGAGGAAAAGGTTTTTGATGGGTATATAAGCAATTGCTATTCTTCTAGCTCATAAAGAGTTGAGAAGAAGGCAAGCCTCGTGCCGTTGTCGCTCGCTCGCTCGCTTGGCTCGACTTCGGCTTCGGATTCGAATTTGGATTTGAATTTGGATTTGGTCAAATGATCGATTGATTAATTTTTGGACCAAATTTATTTGTTAGTAGTAAATATTAATAGAAATGTATTAAATATTTGGTTTAATAACAAAATATTAATATTAAAATAAATATTAATATTAAATCCAATTCAGTTATCCAATTTTCAGTTTTCTGTTTTTGTAACAGAAAATTAATTGCCCTTCAATTTTCCCTCTTTATTGTTGAGTAAATACCCATTTATGTTATGGTATTTATTCTTTGGTCGTTTTGCAAAAATAGTCATTCTGAAGAGTTGCACCTTTTTAGATTTCAGCCACACTTTGGCTATAAATACAAGTCCATTCTCTCAGATTTTTCATACGAATTTTCTGAGTTCTTCTTCTTTCTTCTGCATATTTTAACTTCAAAGAAAGCAACAGTAAGTGTGATTTGCTACCGAACTTTGTGTCCGCAGAAACACTGGGGTTTGAAGGTACCACTATACCACTGTGTAATTCATTCTATCCTCGGAGGAAATAATCCATAACCTTGGGTACTAGGAGGGGATTAAATTCCTTAAGGAAATACTGTAAATTCAGTGGGCTCGAATTGGTTTTTTTTTATTTCGTTTACATTTATTTTTATGTTATTTTATTTTCTCCAGAATTATTTTACAAATTCAGATTACTAACAAGCTTAAGGAATTTAAAATATTTTCTGTATTTGTGTTATACTCACTATTTCTAGAGAGTAAAACCTTTGTGGTTTTGTACTCTATTGGAGATTAGAATCTACGTGATAAAAATGACGAATGACAATGGAAACCAAGTTGTTCCGATGGTAACTACCAATGCCTCAACGAGCCGAACAACACCGGCAACATTGGCACCGGCGGAAAAACCCAGAAAATTTTCCGGGATTGATTTCAAGCACTGGCAGCAAAAGATGTTCTTCTACTTGACTACTCTAATCTCCAGAAGTTCATCAAGGAAGATGTTCCTGTACTGTCCGATGAAACTCCAGAGACTGAACGCTTTCTCGTGATTGAGGCGTGGAAGCATTCAGATTTTTTGTGCAAGAATTATATTCTAAGCGGGCTGGAAGATGCTTTTTATAACGTCTACAGTGGCGTGGAAACGTCAAAAGAACTGTGGATTGCGCTTGAAAAAAAAAATACAAAACTGAAGATGTCGGGTTGAAAAAGTTCGTTGCTGCAAAGTTTTTGGACTACAAAATGGTAGATAGCAAGTCTCTTATTACCCAAGTCCAGGAATTGTAAGTGATTATTCACGATCTCCTTGCTGAAGGTATAAATAGAATTAATAATACTGTTGGTAGTATTAATTTTATTATTTTTACTAACAGAATTTTCATTGAAGGTATTGTCATCAATGAAGCATTCCAAGTAGCAGCGATGATTGAGAAGTTGCCTCCGTTGTGGAAGGACTTCAAAAATTATTTGAAACACAAACGCAAGGAGATATCCCTTGAAGATCTCATTGTTCGGTTGAGAATCGAATAGGACAATAAAGCTGCTGACAAGAGAGGCCGTGAAAACTCAACAATAATGGGAGCAAATATTATTGAAGAGAACAAAAAGAGGAAGAAGGCTTCTGGACCGAAATACAACCCAAGCAAGAAGCGGTTCAGTGGAAATTGCTACAACTGTGAAAAAGCCGGATACAAATCTACGGGGTGTCGTGCTCCGAAGAAAGACAAGAAGAAGGGTCAAGCAAACATGGTTGAAAAGCATGATGATGTTGATGACTTGTGTGCCATGCTTTCCGAATGCAACTTGGTGGGCAATCCTAAAGAGTGGTGGATTGATTTTGGAGCCACTCGCCATGTTTGTGCTGTTAGAGAAGCTTTTGCTACTTATGCTCCTGTTGGACCCGATGAGACGCTTTCTATGGGAAATGCTGCAAAGGCCAAGATTGAAGGATGTGGAAAGATATTTCTCAAAATGATTTCCGGCAAAGTGGTGGCTTTGAACAACGTCCTTCATGTTCCTGAGATTAGGAAGAATTTAGTCTCTGCTGGACTTCTTGTTAAGAATAATTTTATATGTGTATTTGTATCCGATAAGATTGTAATAAGTAAGAACGAGATGTTTGTAGGAAAAGATTACCTCACCGAGGGCCTTTTCAAGCTGAATGTAATGGTTGTTGAAAATAATAATAAAATTTCAGCTCCGTCTTACTTACTTGAGTCAAATGAATTATGACATATACGTTTGGGTCATGTCAATTATAAAACCTTGCGTAAAATGATTAATTTGGAAGTATTGCCTAAGTTTGAATGCGACAAATCAAAATGTCAAGTATGTGTGGAATCTAAGTATATTAAACATCCTTATAAGTCAGTTGAAAGAAATTCAAATCCTTTAGACTTAATTCGCACAGATATTTGTGACATGAAGTCAATACCATCTCGCGGTGGAAAGAAGTATTTCATAACTTTTATTGACGATAGTACTAGATATTGCTATGTTTACTTACTTAATAGTAAAGATGAAGCAATAGACACATTCAAGCAATACAAAAATGAAGTTGAAATACAACTTAACAATAAAATCAAAATGATAAAAAGTGATAGGGTGGTGAATATGAATCTCCTTTTGAACAAATATGTTTAGAATATGAAATTATTCATCAAACAACGGCCCCTTACACGCCCCAATCCAATGGGATTGCAGAAAGAAAGAATCGTTCACTAAAGGAGATGATAAACGCATTATTGATAAGTTCTGGTTTGCCATAGAACTTGTGGGGGGGAGCCGTTCTTACGGCTAGCCCAATACTAAATCGAGTACCCCATAGCAAAACACAATCCATTCCATATGAAAAATGGAAAGGAAGGAAGCCCAACTTGAATTATTTTAAAGTGTGGGGGTGTTTGGCCAAAATAAAAGTTCCTAAACCCAAAAGGGTAAAAATAGGACCGAAAACCATTGATTGTATTTTCATAGGATATGCGACTAATAGTAAAGCATATCAATTTCTGTTCATAAATCAGAAAATTCTGACATTCATAATAATACGGTTATAAAATCAGATAATGTTGAGTTCTTTGAAAATATATATCCGTATAAAAAGGAATGTGAGTCGATTGGTGAAGGATCTAAACGACCTCGGGAAGAAACAAAAGAAAGTACACTTAACCAGGATGATCCAAGATGTAGTAAACGTCAAAGAACGTCTACTTCATTTGGACCAAATGTTGTGACTTTCTTATTGGAAAATGAGCCTCAAACATTTAAAGAAGCTATGTCTTCTTCGGAATCATTATTTTGGATAGAGGCAGTCAATAGCGAAATAGAATCCATATTGAACAACCATACATGGGAATTGGTTGATCTTCCTCCTGGAAATAAATCGTTGGGTTCTAAATGGATCTTTAAGAGGAAAATGAAAGATGATGCCACTATTGACAAATTTAAGGCAAGACTTGTGGTCAAAGGGTATAGGCAACGAGAAGGTCTTTACTTTTCGATACATACTCTTCAGTTGCAAGAATGACGTCCATACGAATGTTAGTAGCGTTAGCTGCAGTTTGTGGTCTTGAAATTCATCAAATGGATGTTAAGACAGCCTTCTTAACTGGAGAGTTGGAGGAAGAAATCTACATGGAACAACCTGAAGGGTTTGTGGTTCCAGGTAAAGAAAAGAAGGTATGTAGACTTGTTAAGTCCCTTTACGGACTAAAACAAGCACCCAAACAATGGCATGTGAAATTGACCAAACAATGTTGTCAAATGGTTTTAAAATAATTGAATGTGATAAATGTGTGTACATTAAAAATGTTTCAAATCATATAATCATTGTTTGCTTATATGTGGATGATATGATGATAATGAGTAATGACATTGCCAACATAAATGCGACTAAGCGCATGCTATCTGGCAAGTTTGATATGAAAGACTCTGGAGTTGCTGATTTAATTATGGGAATTAAGATCCATAAGACTTCTCAAGGTCCTGCATTGTCACAATCTCATTATATTAAGACAGTACTTGAAAAATTCAAGCATTTGGGCTTTAAAGTTGCAAAGACTCAAATTGACGTAGCATTAGCAAAGAACAAAGGCCAAAGCATATCACAATTGGATTATGCTCGTGTGTTGGGTTGCTTAATGTACATCATAAATTGTACACGAGCAGATATAGCTTGTGCTATAAGTAAATTGAGTCGATATACGAGCAATCCAGGTCAATCTCATTGGATGGCCATGAAACGAGTTTTGGGGTATTTAGTACATACCCAAGACTTTGCTTTGCACTACACTAAATATCCTGCGGTCATTGAGGGATATTGTGATGCAAATTGGATCACCGGATCAACTGATTCCAATTCCACAAGTGGATATGTATTCACTATCGGTGGAGGAGCGATATCGTCCAAACAAAATTGTATTGCCCGCTCTACAATGGAGGCTGAGTTTATAGCCTTAGATAAAGCCGGTGAAGAAGCTGAATGGCGCCGAAATTTCTTGGAAGATATTCCATTTTGGCCCAAACCATTGGCACCAATATGCATACATTGCGATAGTCAAGCGGCAATTGGAAGTGCTGGGAGCGTTATGTATAACGGTAAATCTCGCCATATACGATGAAGACATAAAACCGTTAGACAATTACTCTCTAGAGGAATTATCATGATTGACTATATAAAGTCAATTCATAATGTGTCAATCCACTTACAAAAGGCCTAACTAGAGAGGCAGTTGAGAAATCATCAAGGGGAATGGGGCTCCGGCCAAGAACAAGTCATAGTGGCGGTACTGGAGGTCCCAAGATCTAGGTTCAAGGAGATCAAACAAAGTCATTAATGACGGTTCAACATTGTCAACTAAACTTTTGGTCCATTCTCGTGATGAGACAATGTTCAGTACCAAGGATAAAACATTAAGGCTTTTTAATAATTTCTTAATTTGATACGGGGTATATCAAATAGTGTATCTACGGGATGACACGTTTAGGAATCACCTATGTAAGTGTGAAGTGCTAGCCACTTCAGGGAGAATTTTGCAAGGCCAGTTCTCTATGCACTAATGAAATCAGGCGGTGTTCATGGCTGAAACAAACACAACAATGAGAACCAAAGACGGTTAAGGGTTGGTTGTGTGACTTGTGGTTGTCTAGGTATACACCAAAGTTTGACGGTTCAAAGATATCATATCTACCGATTGATCGAGTATATCCGACATAAGTTCACTACGGAAAGTTCAAAGGGAAACCTACTTATCCAGATGAAATTCATCCTTGCTTGCGAATCACACAGTTTTTCATACATACTTCCGTGATATAGCCATTCCCCATTCATGTGGGGAATTGTTAGATTTTAAGCTATTAATGCTTAAAATAGGGTGAATGGAAAATGGAGGGAAAAATGAAATATTTGAGTTTTCCTCCTTGATTGTCCCATATGGGAGCCGAAGAGCTTGATGGGCCGGAAGCTCCAGATGAAGACATCATGCTATTTTGGACCCCGCTCTCGATCTCCAAATACAGAATCCCAAGTAGAATGAGACTTGCACCCCCCTCCCATCCAATCGCCCCACTACAAGCCAGACAGATTTCGTTTCTAAGAGATGGCCCGAATAAATGGGCTCAACAGCAATCATTGACTCATTAAGTGAAGTTAAAAAGAAGCTGAACCAAGACTCAATGGTTCGCCTATCGGGTAAGAGGAAAAGGTTTTTGATGGGTATATAAGCAATTGCTCTTCTTCTAGCTCATAAAGAGTTGAGAAGAAGGCAAGCCTCGCGCCGTTGTCGTCGTCGCTCGCTCGGCTCGGCTCGGCTCGGCTCGGCTTCGGATTCGGATTCGGATTTGGATTTAGATTGGATTTGGTCAAATGATCGATTGATTAATTTTTGGACCAAATTTATTTGTTAATAGTAAATATTAATAGAAATGTATTAAATATTTGGTTTAATAATAAAATATTAATATTAAAATAAATATTAATATTAAATCCAATTCAGTTATCAAATTTTCAGTTTTCTGTTTTTGTAACAGAAAATTAATTACCCTTCACTTTTCCCTCTTTATTGTTGAGTAAATAGCCATTTATGTTATGGCATTTATTCTTTGATCATTTTGCAAAAACAGTCATTCTGAAGAGTTGCACCTCTTTAGATTTCAGCCTAACTTTGGCTATGAATACAAGTCCATTCTCTCAGTTTTTCCATACGAATTTTCTGAGTTCTTCTTCTTTCTTCTGCATATTTTAACTTCAATGAAAGCAACAGTAAGTGTGATTTGCTACCGAATTTTGTGTTCGCTGAAACACTAGGGTTTGAAGGTACCACTACACCACTGTGTAATTCGTTCTATCCTGGGAGGAAATAATCCATAACCTTGGGTACTAGGAGGGGATTAAATTCCTTAAGGAAATATTGTGAATTCAGTGGGCTCGAATTGGTTTTTTTTATTTCGTTTACATTTATGTTTATGTTATTTTATTTTCTCCAGAATTGTTTTACAAATATAGATTACTAACAAGTTTATTATTGTGGGATCGGGTTGCACTCCATAACGAAATTGAATATAAATATATTGTGGGATCGGGTTGCACGCCGCAACGGAATTTATTGAAGTAATAATTGATTTTGAATGCCGAGTTGGTTTTGATTGTTGAGCTGAGTTAGCTGTTTTATTTCTATTCCTTCCTTCCTATTGTTGTTATTATTGTTATTGCGTACAGGTTAATGTAAGTGACATGTCTTAGCCTCGTCACTACTTCATTGAGGTTAGGCTTGACACTTACTGAGTACATGGGGTTGGTTGTACTCATACTACACTCTGCACTTTTTATGCAAATACCGAATTGGTCCTAGTGGCGTACAGTAGACTTGCTTGGATTCAGCTATTCATAGGAGACTTGAGGTATAGCTGTAAGCGTTTGTAGCTCTGAAGTCCCCTTCTACTTTATCATAGCTGTGTATTTCTTTCAGACATCTTTATTTTCATTCAGACCTTTATTTGTATTATTCTAGTAGCCTGTGCACTTGTGACACCAGTTCTGGGATGGTATTTAGGCATTGCTATTATTTGGTTTAATCACTTTATTTCAAATTTTATTCCAGTTGTTAGATTCTTTATTATTAATCAAATTGAAATTGTTAAAAATTGCTAATATTATTCTAACATTGGCTTGCCTAGCAAGTGAAATGTTAGGCGCCATCGCGATTTCAAAAGTGAAAATTTCGAATCGTGACATACTAGACTAGAGAATATTAGAATTATTAACTTAAAGTGGCATCTTCATTCTACTGGACGCTACAAAATCAATATAGATGGAGCTTTTAAAATCAACTCTAGCACTGGTGGAATAGGAGGTGTTGTTCAAAATAATAGAGGTGAATGGGTTCTAGGATTTTGTAATTATGTTTATGCTACAACTCATACTTATGCTGAACTTTTGGCTTTGAGACAGGGTGATGTTAGGCTAGAAACCCGTATTTTAGCCGTGGTATTACATTCCAATGATTGCGTTTTTACGTGTGTTTGAGCTCAAATGATAGTGAATTACACTTAGTACGTGTTTTATGCCTTGCAGGAAGCGATCTGGAGCTCAAAAGTTAATTTGGAGCTAAATTGATCAATTTGGAGCTTTGAAGTCTGAGTAAAAGCCCAATACATTAAGCCGGGATCGTGTTCGGGGGTCGTGTACCAAGTCTGGATGTTAAAAGAGGACGAAATAAGTTTACTCTGAGAAAATTGCACTGCTGCGCCACAAGGCGCGGCGCATCAGTGTAAAATGGTGCCTGACTTGAAAATATGTAGCTGCAGCTAAAATGCACTACCGCGCCGCATGGTGCGGCGTAGGATGCGGCGGGGCTGTTCAATTTTTACAGAGCGAAGTCCTAGTTCGCGCAGGAAAGGGTGTTTTCGTCTGGGCCCGACCCTACTTGATATAAATACATATAAAAACGCTATTTTGAGAGGTTGGACAGATTTGAGACATAGATTCGACCTAAGGAGGCAAGAACACGCTAGGAGCAAGGCGGGGAATTCTTCTACGAGTTTTTCCTTCCTCTTCCTATTTTTCATTGTTGGTTATGATTTTTAGTATTGTAGTTTTACATACTATTATGAATAGCTAATTCGTTTTCTAGGGTTTTGATGGAACATTTTGGGGATGAATTGGTTGTTATATTAATATAGTTTTGAGTTAGTTGTTAATCTCTATTTGTTCAACTACGTTTTGATTTTGGTTAATTGAAAGGATCCTCAATTAGCCGTTCCTATTTATTATGTATCTGCTTGAGAGAGAGTGCATATTTAGGTAGTTGTTTGAACAACATCACTCCCGGAGTATAGGCGAGAGTCATAACCGAGGTTTAGAGGTTGGATTAGAGATAACGATACCTCGGGTGCGATCTAAGTGAACTGTAATGTGAATCTAGCTAGCGTAGCTTGAGAGAGTGCGTCTAGTAAATTATCATAATTGCTCGAGAGAGATTTATGATAGCTGGAGAGTTCATGATTGATAGAGGCAACTAAGTCAAAGCTATAAGAAACATACAACTAATGAAATCAACAATTGGGGAAATCATAATTCTAGACCTCCTTAATTTAGTCTCCAAACCTTTGTCTCGTTAGTTGATAATTTTACCGTTTTATAGTATTTGTTGGTTAATTAGTTAGATATAAAAATCTTAATATTATAATTTAGAAATTGTTCAAACTTGTCTTCTTTGGGATATTGAACAATTACAGCGAAACCTTAGTTCTCTGTAGGATTCGACTCCGGACTTTTAGACCGGATTATATTTGCAGCGACCGCTTATCCTTTTTAGGATTAGAGTTGGACGTGATCACAGGGACTACAAGTTGCTCTTGACCAAGGACTACTACCATTAGAGATTGGGACGGACTCTATCGAAATCATGACTTCTTTATAAGATCTTTTTTTCTTTCCCTTTCTTATTGCATAATCTTTCAATTTAGAATTGTTTTGGACTATTTTACAATTGTTATTTTCTAATCATTAGCGTAAGCAGGGGAGGCTCAACAGATCCCGTGACCTAAGGCGAAATCATTTTGAGTGGTCCTTAAATTTATTTTATAAAATATTTATACTAACAACAAATTTTGTATTTTAAATAACAAATTAATCATTTAAGACAAAAAAGCGAATTTAAAAAAATAATACTTAAAAAATAGGAAGAAGAACACAAAAATAAAGTGGTGGACTATTGGATGTTGAGCTCCAGAACTCAAAGTGAAAATTTTAATTTGGCTATCATCACAAACAATAAAAAGAAATAAACGTACATAACGTAATAGCTTAAGTTTTGAGCATTGAGGCTGTCAAAATATTTACTCCTTCTTATCAATTTAAACAATAGTAGTAGTTCATTCTATTAAGTACTAGCACGTATTAGTGAATATCTAATATAAATTGTAAATAACCTAATATAATATGTCGAATTACACTAAAAAAAAACTGGTGCATGAATGCTTTTGGGTGCAGTTTCAGAGAACGTTGAAGAAATTCATTATGTTGTCGATATATGTAACTTAATTTCTATATAAAAAGGATAAAATTAAAATTGTAGAGTGAAGCAAATATACTAATTAATGAGAGAAGAAAATTAGCATAATATATAAATTTATTGTATAAAATAACCTCAATCAAGTAACAAAAAAAATATTGTAACACTTTTCTTTATACTAATTATTTATATAAATTATATAGTGTATAATAATAATAATAATAACAACAACAAAAACTACCCAATAAAATCTCACAGAGTGGGGTCTGGGGAGGGTAATGTGTACGCAGACCTTACCCCTACCCCGATAGGGCAGAGAGGCTGTTACCGATAGACCCTCGGCTCAGAAAGACGAAAATAAAAATAAGAAAAGACAATTCATTAGTAATTGCAGTAGAAATCGTAATAGTAACATAAGCATAACAACCAAAAGATAAATGACATGCAATAACAGTAACCAAAATCCAAGACCCGGGGCTAAGATAAACAGCAAGGATAGTGTGGACTCAACATAAACTGCAAGCCATCTAAGATCAACCCTAATCCTACCCCGCCTCACATCGGGTATGAAGTAGGAAAGCTCTATTACCCCCTAACCTACAACCCTAATGTTTGACCTCCACACCTTCCTATCAAGGGCCATGACCTCGGAAATCTGCAGTCGTACCATGTCCTGCCTAATCACCTCTCCCCAATACTTCTTAGGCCCCCCTCTACCTCTTCTCGTACCCACCACGGCCAACCGCTCACACCTCCTCAACGGATCATCAAGGCTTCTCCTCCGCACATGTCCGAACCATCTGAGCCTCGTTTCCCGCATCTTATCATCCACTGGTGCCACGTCCACCTTTTTCCGAATATCTTCATTCCTAATCTTGTCTATCCTAGTGTCCCCGCACATCCACCTCAGCATCCTCATCTCTGCTACCTTCATCCTCTTGATATGGGAGTTCTTAACCGGCCAACACTCTGCCCCATACAACATGGCCGGTCTAACCACAGCTCTATAAAACTTACCTTTGAGTATCGGTAGCACTTTCTTGTCACACAAGACTCCAAACGCAAGCCTCCATTTCATCCAGCCCGCCCCTATACGGTGAGTGACGTCCTCGTCGATCTCTCCGTTCCCCTGTATCATCGACCCAAGATACTTGAAGCTATCTCTCTTGGGGATGACCTGTGATCCAAGCATCACATCCCTACCTACTTCCCTCGAAGCGCTAAACTTGCACTCCAGGTACTCCGTCTTAGACCTGCTCAATTTGAAACCCTTAGACTCGAGGGTCTGTCTCCAAACCTCCAACCTCTCGTTAACACCTACCCTCGTCTCGTTAATTAGGACTATATCATCAACAAATAACATACACCATGGCACATCCCTTTGAATATGGTGTGTCAGTGCATCCATCACCAAGGCAAATAAGAACGGGCTAAGCGCGGAGCCTTGGTGTAATCCCATAACAACCGGGAAATGCTCCAAGTCGCCTCCCACAGTCCTAACCTTAGTCTTAGCTCCATCATACATATCCTTGATCGCTCTTATGTAGGCTACCGGCACGCTTTTTGTCTCAAGACATCTCCAGAGCACCTCCCTAGGGACCTTGTCATATGCTTTCTCCAAGTCAAACACCATGTGCAGATCCTTCTTCTTATCCATGTACTGTTCCACCAACCTCCTAATAAGGTGGATAGCTTCCGTAGTGGAGCGACCCGACCGGATATAGATATCGTCTTCCTCACCCTCGCCTCCACCACCTCTCCCAGACTTTCATGGTATGACTAAGTAACTTGATACCCCTATAATTGTTACAACACTGGATATCACCTTTGTTCTTGAACAACGGTACCACTGTACTCGACCTCCACTCCTCCAGCATCCTCTTCGTCCTAAAAATAACATTGAACAACCCAGTCAGCCACTCCAATCCTGCTCTACCCACACACTTTCAAAAGTCAGTCGGAATTTCGTCTGGCCCGATCGCTCTACCCCAACTCACCTTATGCAAAGCCCCCACACCCTCCTCCATCTTAATGCGCCTGCAATAATAATAATAACAATAATAATAAATTTAGGACCTTTAAATTTTGGGGGCGTAAGGCAACTGCCTCCCTGCCCAAAGCCTTTGAGCTGCCCCGAGCGCAAGTATTAACCACGAAGAAAAATACATTATAAGTTTATCTATCACTTTTATATTCACATTAGTTTATACAGGATTTTAATTTGTTATTGAAATTTTCGTTATTCTCTTTTACAATATTATTTATATGAAAGATACTAATTATTTTTATGATGTATAATTATTTAATAACTAAAAATTATGTATTTTTAATACATCATAATAAATTATACTTATTATATACATTAATTTTAATATTTAAATATTTATATAATTAGACTTATACAACCAAACATAATACATGTAATTAACTATAATTACATCATGACAAACAACCATGCTATTGTAATTACTATGCCAGGTAATCAATACCCTAATAATTACACAGTCCAATAATTACACAAGGCTTTCCAAACAGACCCAAAGAGTATTAGCATATACTGTCACCTGACAGTATGATAAGTAAAATGTACCACGAAACATCATCTACCACTAAAAAATTACTCTAAATAAAGAATTATTTATTTCTATTGAAAAACAAGAAGTCATTTATCGCTTTCTTTACTAAATCTATCTTTGATGATCTAATTAGTGAAGTGTTAATGTTTAGAGACGGAAAACGAAAGTGGTTTAGGCAAATACTCTTATCTAATAGTATTAAATACATTTCTTAGGGGGCGTAATTTTGACCATAGTAGATGACAAGCCCACCAATGGAACAGCTGAGACGATGATATCGCTGACGACGGGTTAAAAGTCATGGCAACACACAATAGACCAAAAGCAAAGAGCATTAAACTTAACTGGCTGATTATTTTTCCAGATCATACAGTTCAAACACCATAAATACAAGATTTTTATAGGTAGGCTGAGCATTGAGTCACTACATCGAACAAGAGGGCGGATGGAAGAGCTTCGACCCCAAACTCTGGTACGTGTAACTTTTGCATGCCATTTCTTAGGTAAGCAGCTTCTTATGTTTTCCAGGTTTTCAAAGAATTTACAAGGTTACTAAGCCTGCAAAAATCAACAATGTAGACAATCAAAGAAATGCACATTTTCCAGTATTAATCACATATCTTGTTTAAGTTGTAACATAAAAAAGCTTTTCCGGCAGTACACTAACCAGTTCAAGTTTCCCAACCCCAAAACTCTTTTGATAGATTTCCATTATCCATTTCACCCCCTCATCCAGAAGACTAGGACGACCAAGAAATGCCTGACCTAGTTCTGGCTTAAAAACGGAACTTCATGAGACGTAAAAGAAGTCGTAGAGATAAAAGTAGGACTGAGAGTAAATGACCAAAACTAGAATTGGAAATAGATCCCTCCAGATGGAACAGGAAGGTCGAATCCAAAGCAGATCACAAAATGCAAAGGTTAATAAACAACTTACTATGACAGCTCACTCTATGGATGACAGGTCATTTAGCCTTCGTCCTCTGATTTAGAGTCATAATCTGCGTTGTCCTCAAGCTTTACCTCCACTTCGACCACCTGCACTGGGACTGGGAATGTGGGTGCACTTCCTGCAAGTAGGGAAGAAATGCTAATATTATTGTCAAAGCTGCTATTACAAATATACCATAGCGCTGGGAAATGGTTCACTGTTGTATTTCTAGGTGGAGCAGCAACTGTTACTAAGCATCAAGAGAAGTCACTCATGTAAGATTGTGTTAGAACTCCACTACTTCTCCCCTTCACTAGAGATCAACCTACTTAAAACATTTTTTTTATAAGGTTCAACCTACTTAAAACATCTAACTTGAAATAGGCTTGCTAGAAGAAAATAGTTCCTCCAATGTGCTAACTAATGCAATGTACCAACCAAACTGAAGAAGACTTACTCCTTGTTTACTACTTCTAAACTTCTTTTTTCTGAGTACTACTTAAGTTCAATGTCGTTAGTATTAAACTAGCCAATTAAGTTAAACATCATTTCTAGATAGTACACCTAATGAGCAAAGTGCCAAAGAAACAAAACTGAAATACAACAACATACACACAGTGTAGTCCCCCAAAGAAACAAAACTGAAATTTTTCCATCAAAACAAGCTGAACCACCAGCTGAGAATTCAAGTCTGTAAAAAAATAATCTTAAGAGGATCAGAGTCCAATGCCTGTAGGAGTTGGAGGCATGAAGTTTAAACACTCAAAGGCAACAGAAGCTAAAGCCAACTTCAACCCTAACCGCATAACAAAGTGGTTCATTAAACCTAAAAACTGGAAGACACCCAGAATAATTCCGATGGAATCTTGTAACAATCATGCAACTTTGGTTCATAAATACACTATTGCGGACTTAAACTCCTATATTCCTCGGCAAATACAGGTGCTTTTAGACCTTCTACTTCAAAATTTTGGTTTTGACTTCTCCGCCTTGGGGTATTTATGCTTTCCATACAGCTATGGAGAAAGCTTATCCTTGTAGTATCAAATATTTCAACTGGGTTTGGGATGTTGCATTAAGATTCTCCTTATTACTGGGATATCTCATTTGACGCTAGACCATGTGCAAACCTGTGGTTGTTTTGGATCTGCATGACATTAATCTGATGTGAAATAAAAGACTAAGAGCCCGTTTGGACATAGAATTTTTTTCCCTTTTTTCCAAAAAAAAATTCACTTTTTTCGAAATAAGCGTTTGTTCATACAATTTCCAATTTTCACTTGAAGATGCATTTTAGAAATTTTTGAACATTTAAAAAACTCCAAAAAACTGTTTTTCAAAATTTTCACTCACAAAACTTCAAAAACAACCCAAACTGAAATTTATGTCCAAACACAACTCTAAATTTCAAATACCATTTTCGAAAAAAAATTTCACCGTTTTTTGGAATTTTACAATTCTTATGTCCAAACGCCTACTAAGACACTAGTTCTATGATTCTACGGTATCCTTTGTAGGAATTATACCTAGACTATTTTTAGCTTGGCACTCAACTTTCCGCAAGTCTCCTTCCTTTGTCTAAGCTCGGGACCACCTACACTTACATAGTCAGCAAGATATGGCTTAAGCAATCAATTCCAGAAAAAATAGGTCTTCCTATCATTTATACTGGCGATAATACCTCAAAATCGCTAATTTATTTTCAGTCTCTACACTACCACTGCGAGCTAAAAACAAGAAGACTTTTTTTTAATGACTGAGAAATCCGTTTGGGGCCAACCCATAGGACCAACTGCACCCTTCGAAACTTGGGAAGATGGGTCTGCCTATCTACCATTCCCACGTAAATTACGAGGATTAGTTCGCATTGCGAGGGCTCGAACCTGCGACCTAAGTTACAAGTCCCTCCGTTTGCCACTTGAACTAAGCCCTATGGTCTAAAAAAACTAGACAACTATTTTTACTTCTCAATTGTTCTCCCAAAAAGAAACAACAACAACTAAGCCTCGGTCTCAAACAAGTTTGGGGTCGGCTATGTGAATCCTCACTGACCACATTCCTATATTTAAACTCATGTCATGCCAGTATTATGCAAATACTGAATAATTAAAACCTAATCGAATTAAACATAAAAACATTACTCCTCATTTGTCCCACCAAAAAGAAACAACTACGCCTCAATGCCTCAGTCCCAAAAAATTTAGGGTCCACTATATGAATCCTCACGGACCCTTACTCCATTTAAACTCGTGTCATGCCAATATTATGCAAATACGATATAACTAAAAAAATTAGAATTAAAAACAAAAACATTTAAACACATAAAGCTTCCTCCTTTTTAACATATGTATACCTCCAGTGAAAAAGGAAGAAGAGGGCCAACCACGAACTCTTGACACGCACGCCGTTTCATCCTCCGACAACAACAACGAAGACGAACCAAAATGACTCCTCACAGAAGCAAGCTTCCCGACAACCTCAACAATCCTATGAGGATCAAAATCACCTCCTCCTCCTCCTCTATGACCATGTATACCTCCTCCTACTTTCACAAACGGTTGATTAGGAAGAGGTGGGACCCAGTAAGAGTATCCAGGCAAAAAAGGGAGCCAATCAGGTGCGGAACGTCTCACGATAACCGAATGGATCACCTCTTCTAACTTCCTTATTCCGCCTTCCGATCCGATAGAGGAGGAATCGAGATCGATCTCGATTAACTGAGGGTGAGGTGGTTCTCCTTCGCCGGAACCATCGCCGTCGCCGGATCGGTTGGAGTTTGAACGGTGACGGAGAGTGAGGACAAGAGGTGGGGCGAATTTGGGTCGGGTTAAAGTTCGGGTTAGGGTTTGGATTTGGGAATTATTAGAGAGAAGACGAGCCATTTGGGAAAGGGAATTTTTGGTAGGAATTGGAGAAAGGATTTGGTACGGATGAAAAGAGATAGGAGTGAATTAATAGGTAACTGGTTCACTTGTTAGCCAGGTGGAAATAGGGCGAGAAACAGTTGAGGTGGCAGCCGTGGGCGGTGGGTCTCATCGGTGACTGGTGAGCTGGTAGTGTCGTTTTTGGTTATTATTCTTTTTTCTTCAAGAATTTTGGATAATGTGAGTTCCTCCTTTTTTATTTTTTATTCTTGCAAAAAAAAAAAAATTACCCGGTTTAATTTAAGCTATTTATACTATCTTGAGAGTTGAGCATCTATTTTTAGAATTTTCTTTTACTTGAAACTATCTTTAGAATTTATTTTTAAAATTTTCTAATATATCAGAGATCAGCACGGAAAAAAAGACGGTAAAAATTAAACTCACACTTTCAATCCCATAAAAAATATCATTATGATTTGGTTTTTCTTTTTATAGTATTTTCCTTGTAATTCTATTATTTTGTGCTATCATTTTATCTAAGAAGGATCAACACATTTTTCCTACTAGATTTTAGAAAAATCACATGCATTCAAATTTATATTAAATAGAAAATTGCTATATAGAGCTAGTGTTTATAACAAACCAAATTAATTCAATAAAATTATTTGCCTAAAAACTTTTATCATTTGATCATGGTAATTCTACTCCTTCGGGGTAGGAGTAAGGTCTGCGTCCACACTACCCTCCCCAGACCTCACTAATGGAATTTTATTGGATTGTTGTTGTTGTTGCATGGTAATTAATATATTATTGTTTCCTAATTTTGTACGATAATTTAACACAGTTTGTGTAAATGTAATGTCAGATGTACACATATTTTGTGTATATATGGAGAAGCTCTAATGCTAGAGTAATTCACTCAAATAGTCAGATTCGATTTACTATTTGTAATCTTAATAGCTCTCGTAAAGTGTAAGTTTTTATCCTATAAAAGATTATACCTTCTTCATTTTTATTTACTTGTTGGTAACTATTACTAGCACTAGTAAGGATATTCCGTGCTGCGCATGGCCCAATAACATCGCTAAACAATAGAGTGTATATATATATATATATATATATATATATATATATATAT